>NW_027187283.1:2058086-2103687 GCF_028583685.1 Petaurus breviceps papuanus | reverse complement strand
ATATATATATATATATATATATATATATATATATATATATATATATATTTGCACATTTATGTATCCAATGCAACTAGTTCTTGGCTGTTTGAAAGGGAAAGTGTCATTATAGACGTCTTTTTTATAGACCTCAGGGATCTTCTGCAAAAGAGTATTCTATTTTTGAGTGGGTAAAACTCCTGTAAGGATTTGCCTCTTGATCAATCACAATAGTACTATATTTTGCTATTTTTTCTTTGGAAACATACATTGCTCTTCTAGGTGTTTCATGTGTGGTTTCATGGTGATCTCAGGCATATCTATGTATATGTATATCTATATATCTGAACATTTCAAGACCTATACTTTCATTTGTGTCAGGATATATGGCAGAGGATATTTTCTCCTAATCATTCCACCAATTGTTCTACCCCTTTGAGTACAGAAAGTTTCCTGGGACACTCAAATATTTAGTGATTTACTCAGTCACAGAGCTCATGTGTGTAACAGATGCATGATTTGATGTCTTCCAGCCTCAAAGTCACTAGTTTTCTAATCATTAACTTATTAATAAATTAATAATTCACATATTTTTTCTCTGTCTCTCCATTTACCATACTTAGTTTTTTATTGTTCCAATCTTTTTCACCATCACAACATCTTACCCTAATAATGTCTGAGTCATGTTTTATGGATAATACTTTCTTCACATGACCTATCCACCCACGTATACCTATAAAAATTTGTCTGATGAGGAGCAGTAGACAGCATCTCTTCTGTGGATCTGGTTCTTTGTAGTTCTCCTTGAACAATGTGTACAATCTTGTCAGTGATAATTCCAATGGACACTACACTGCTTTTTTAATATAAAAATACAATTGGAAAGCAAATCTCTTTTTTTGTTCTGTCAAAAGAATTTTACACTATTTTACAAATTTAAATAATGCATGCTGTACTTCATATTGTTAAATACTTTAAAATATTTTATGTGAAAATAATTCCATATTTTTTTCAATAAGGCAAATAATTTTAATTGTTTTAAACTTAGATATTTTAGAATGCTAAGATGGTTATTTCTTTTAAGGAATTTTTTTCCTTTTTTCTGAATCTGTTACTAAAGATTTTATTATCAGATGTTTTTAGACATTTCTCATCAAACTTTCCTCCATGTGCCACAGATTAAAAAAAAATCAAAAGTTAAGTACAATCAAAAGCAAGTCTTACAGTCACAAATATTGATCTTTTCTTCCCTCTGAACATAAACTGTGGTACAAAATAACAAGACATTTCCTTTCTACATATTGTCAATATCTAAGTAAGAAGCTTTGTTTCAGTTAGAATAAAGCTAGTCCTTCTCACATCTTCAATCTGGCCAACTGCCAGTAGTTTTAGGGTCTTAAAGTTCACAATGCAATTTATATTTAAGTTATTTAGCCATTGTGAAAGGTAGATTGGCAGTAAGAAGCAAAGAAGTTCTCTATTTAGCTGAAAGAACAAAGGGTCCTGGGAATTAGGAACACAATCTACTATCATGGTATTCTGCCAACATAATTCAGTTCATAATATGATAGAATAATTTACATGTATAATGGTTAATTTGGAGCTTGACATTGACTACACCTTCATCTTGCTTAGAAATATATTTTATCATCTTATATTGCCTAAGGCAACAACTATATAACCTTCTTAAACAACTGTCAGTTACTCAGTAACAAGCAAAAGTGCTAAGGATACAAAGATCAAGACATGATCCTTGTCCTCAATGGGTTAACATTCCAATGAAGGAAGATAACAAGCAAAAACTCTGAATGTTTAAGACTTATATGGTATAAATGGAAAATAATATAAAAGTAAGGACTTTTCATGTGGAGGGAAAATATTAGTAGGAAAGACCTTGCAGAAAACGGTATTTCAGATGAGTCTTAAAGAAAGTTAGGAAAGCTAAGACTTGAGCAAGAAGTAAGTAGAGATAGCAGTGTAAGCATGGCAGTCCGCCAATGCAAATATGTATTCAAGAGATAGAATATTCTGTACACAGAAAAGAAAAAAAAATCTATTATAGCTAGATTAAGGATTGTGTGGAGCAAAAAAAAAGTATAAGAAGACTAACATTACATTTTTGGTCATAGAAAATCATGGGGATGTTTTCCACCTTGACCTATGTACAATTATTTTTCCTCTCTAAATAGTGTGGTAGAAGTTTGAAAAGTGGGAGAGATAAAAAATGCTTTTTAATGGAAAAAGAAAAAATACATAAATGTTATTCTTTATCCTTTGTTTTTGAAGAGGATCAGTGACATCATGGAGCAATGTCTTGACTTGGAGATAAATTGGATTTAAGGGAGTCAGAGTAACACAAATTTGACAGTCTCACTCTCTCTTCAAGTGTCATTGAAATCCACTGGTGAGACAAAAGTCAGGACAATAGCAATGGTTCAGGATGCAGTGCATGGCCTTGGCATCTTTGGTCTTTAATATCAGACCAAGCTCTAAGCACTACATAACACCTGCTTTAATTACCTTCATGGACTTTGGAGCAAATTGTTCTCATTCGTCCATTCTGCCAGGGTATGAGGTCTATCTTTTGCCCTTAAGCTAGTTTAGCCCATCTGCCAAGATAGCTTTATTGGGAGTGTGGCTGCTGTGCATGCTACAGTTTCTTGGAGCCACAGGAAAGAGTTTGGTGATTGGTTGATTACCAAACGATATAAGCAGCACTGAAAAAGGTTGGGTAAGCCTTCACAGCAGAGGTGCTAGTCCTCCCTTAATATTCCCTATACCACATACATACACACACCCACACACAAACAAATATTTGTATACATACTTATACGTGTATTATGCATGCATGCATATATACATACATATACAAACACACATTTTCAGTGTATAATAGTAAAATACAATTGTGCTAAAAAGACTTAAAAGCTAGATGAGGATGAAGTTAACAAGGTCACTTTTATGCCAAATGGAAGATTGTATTTCATCCAAGGAAGTAATAGGGGCCACTGAATCTATCCACATTCTCATGGCCAAGGTCATTGTTAACATAGCGTCATTTATACACTGGACATAACTAAACTTTAGAAGACATGATAAATATTGGAAGATGGGTGAAGGATCATAGGATTATCAGTAGTATTGTAAATAAATCATGATTACTTTTCAGGAAATCATTACATTGCTTATTCCTCTGATCACACACACACACACATATACACATGGCAACACAAAATTTGGAATTCTATTCAAACAAGGAAACTTTTAAGAATGAAAAAAGCAAATTATAAATGGATCTGGAATATTAGGAAGGTCTAATTTTGTCACCTATTATACTAGAGCAATAGCTTTTATTTTGTAAAGTACTTTTAATTTTAAAAGAGTTTTAATTATTAATTTTTAATGAAAGAACACATATTGACTCCTTAATTATTAGTAATCATTTCTTCCTATAAATTAATTATGAATAGATTCAATGTTCTATTAATTTTAAAACTTTTAACAAAATTAATTTTGAAAGGAACACGGAAATAATGATTTTATTAGAAAGAAAACTGGGTAACCAATTTGCAAAATTTCTTTCTCTGAATTGTCCCAGCAATACATATCAATTGTTTTGTTTTGAAAATCTTCCAAGTATTATAATCACAAATCACAAAACACTATAATACTATGCATTGACTTTTATTCATCCCCTAGCCACAATGAGGATTTTAGGTTAAAATAATGAAGCTAAAATACCTTAAGAATTATGTTAGATTGAATTTCTGTTTTTAATTTTTTTACTAGTTTCCTACTTTTTTTCCCTATGGTTCCCAGTTGAAAACTTAGTTTCTTTGGATTTTTCAATATTGTTTTATCTCCTATATTCAATTCAAAGATGTAACATGAACCATTGACAATAGCTTCCATATTTAGAGTTCCTCCTCCGTTACCATTTCAACCACTGTCACACTTTACTCTTATTACTTGAGACTTTGATTAGTCTAAAGTTTTTGTTTTTGGCTTCCAAACTTCTACTTCCAATCTATTCTGAATGCTGTCACAATACTTTGGTCCTTTAGAGGTACTAAAAACTTTTGTCATATATGTATGTATGCCCCAAGACACTGATTAGTTGAAAAACCTAGATCTTCAAATCTAACAACAGTCTTTCATCCAATTTAATAGGCCTACTTATAGTTCCTTAAGCAGACATTCCATCTTCCATCTCCCTGGTGGTCCTCATTTATGGAGTGAATGGTCTGCTCTTAAACTCCTTTAGTTTTACTCCCTTCAAGATTCAGATCAAATTTTGCCTTCAGGAGAAGTAGGTGATGGGAGGAATTATATCTACTAATGACTTCCTTTGTCAGTTTACATTCATCTACCATTTAGAAATATTTTATGAACCTAGATAGTTACATGTTTTCACATGTATTTGAATGTATTCTTCATGGAATCAGGGATTATGTTTTGTCTTGTTTTTCTTATTTCCGTTTTTTTACATTCACAGTGCTTTGAATTGTACCTTTAACTGAGTAATCAATTACTAAAAACTTGCTGTCTGATTAGGAGTTTTCTTAAAAGATGTTTTACAAAATTGAACATTCAATTTTCTGGGCCGTCATAATATTAATTGGAATTTATACAGCATTTCACATATATTGCCTCATTTGATTCTGACAACTGCCTTGTGCAGTAAATACTATAGATATGATTTCCCACATTTTACTGATGAGAAAACTGATGGTAAGAAAAGTTAAGTGATTTTCCTATGGCCCTAGAGGTAATAAAATTCAAATTGAAATCGAGCAGCAATACCTCAGGCTCTGAGACCATCAGTCTTTCCACTACATTATGATGCCTCTGAGAAGTCAGTCAATCAATAAACATTTATTAAGTGGCTATTAGAAGGCACTTTTAGTGTCAGTTTCAATATAGTTATGCAGAAAGTACAATAGAAGTTACTTTATTTTGTTCATTTTTCAAGGCTTACTTTTAAGGAGATTGTGTGTCAAGATACTAGGAGAAATGGATGATAGTGTGCAAGGCATTTTTATATTTTTTTCATGGAATTTGGGTATGTTATTCAAACCAGACTTTTCCATCTTTGTAGTTCTCTAGTTAAAAGCAAAGAGATTAAAGATATCAATATTTGGTAGTGTAGGGATTACAGTTTTTTCTATTTATAAATTATCTATACAACTGATTTTTGACTATGTGCTCTGAATTATAGCATTAAAAGGGTAACATGTCTGATGTCGTGTATTACATAACATAAACAAGTGTCAGAGATGTGACATAGTACTTTTTTACACATAGTACAATAAGTTTTTGTCAAAGTAGAAGATTAGAACAACTTATGTCCATAAATATTTCTTGTGCATAAACAAATCTCTTTGCCCATAGGCTAGATCTCCCTTTCTCCATCCTGAGCCATGAATTTATAAGGCTTAAATGTAATCACTCTTAAGTGCCATGCAGACTTCTGGGTCAAGTGTGCAACAAGGTGGAAAACTAGACATTTACTTTTATTGCCAAACCTCTCCAAAACAGAAATTATATGCCAAAATAAAACATATTTATCTGTCTCCATGATCTAGAACGCCAGAATCAAAAATAAAATTTTAAAAAAGAAGACGAAATTAAAAGTCACTGAACTTGGGCTCACTCAGGACTATGAGCTCTACTCCCACACTACTCTGCATTAGTGCATCCAAAGACCTAGCAAGCAAGTCGGGCTTGAAATAAAAATGACTGATTGATCGGTTATTTATTTATTTATTATTTTTATGTTATTATATAAATGTATGTATTTATATAATATATGATATATAAATAAATATAAATATATTTATTATATAAAATATATTATTTTATTTATTATACCATTTCCCCCTTTCCTTTTCAGTACAACGGAAACTCTGATTCCAGGCTGCAGAAGTTTACTTGTGTAGCAAAAGATAGCCTGAGTGGCAGGCAGCAGACTTCAAGATAAAGACTGGATTGTGACCTGCTAGAGGCCAAAATCTTGTAGCTCAAGGCAAAGCTCTAAAAGGCTAGTATGAGAATAGATAATACTATTATACCAGTATGGAAATCCTCTTAGTGGGCAACTGTAACAGAACCAATGTGGCAGCTCTCTCAACTACCAAAAGGAAGCTGGACAGATTATTAAGACAGAACACAATGTGTGTGGGGCAATCTGCATCACTCCAATAATCCTAAAGGTAAGAGCACAGTACTTAGCTGTGGCCAACTCAGACCCCCCAAGAGTCACTTGGGACAACCTAGGCTGGTGAACCAATTGCCCATTGTGGGAGGAGGCTGTAAAATATTGAGATTTAGTCCCCAAGGAAAGTAATCCTCAAAGGAGACAGAGTCAGAAAGTAAATCAGGCCTGGGAACTTTGATGCTTGAATATTCTATTTATACTACCTCAAAAGGAAGGGAGGAAAATGTTGGAAATGGTAAGGGAAAATAGTACCTGGCAGAGGGGGGCGGAGAGGAGATTTTGAGGCAAATGGAATTTTTTAAAAAGTTGACTGAGAGCGTTTAAAAATTAGTAGAGGACTGAATATGGAGGTTCCCCACCATGGAGTACTATTATCTCTGACACATGAAATAATTGGCATTTGAGGGGGAATAAATCAAAATAGAAAAGGTGAATCCATGTGATAAACTCTATAAAACAGAGACAGAAACTGTCTATAATTTATACCTTGGAAATTTTGATTGAATCATGAATACAAGGGATAGCAGATCAGTATATGCATTATGAATCAGAGAATGAGTGTCTAGAGTACACAAAATGAGAAGATGCATAATAAAGAGAATACAAAAATATTTTTGGAAAGGAGTAAAAAAATGAAATTTTAAAAGTAATAATGCAAAGAACTAGTTGAAGAAGGAAAAAGGAAGGGGGAACTTACTTGACTGAGAGGGAAAAAAAAGAATAAGAATTATATGACAAGAATAAAATAAAATAAAAGAATAAATAAAATAATTAAAAGGAACGGAAAAACAAAATACCAAAGGCAAAAGGGGTAAAGAATCAGAGAAGGTACTTATAGGTGACAGGGAAAAGAATTTGAGAAGGGAACCACCTTAAAAAAAAGAGGAAGGTAGAGTAACTGAAAGAATATAGTACTTACTACAACAGAAGAGAGAAAATATCAAACTAAAAAACAACACATTAATGACAGATTAAGAAAAATATAAACCTAACTTGCAAACCTTAACTGAATGGATCAAGCAATCAAATAAATGGAAATCTTATCTGATCTTTTTTGTAGATCAAATAAGAAAACAAAATACTACAATCTTTTCCTTACAAGAAAAGTTTAAAAATTAAAGGATAGGCAGAGCCAAGATGGAGGAGTGGAAACAGGAACTCATCTAAGCTCCTCAGTGAATTCAGGCAGTAATCTCTAAAAAGTAAATCTGAACAGATTTTAGAGGGACAAAATCTACTGGAAGATGGAGTGTGGCAAATTCCCAGTACAGGAAAGTGTGCATGTAGGACTAGAAAGGAGGAGCATGTAATGTGTGAGCTGCACCAGCATGGACCTGAGACCAGACCACAACATAGTTCCAGTGAGCACCAGATTTGCAGACCTCTTACTGGGTAACAGAGGGTCAATGGGAGCTGGGTTACAGAAAGTGCAAGGCCTGCAGCAGTGACAGCAGCTTCTCCTGGGGCTATCAGCCCACAGCCTGGATGTTTAAAAATCACCTACCTGAACATCCAGGAGCCAAGATGTTGGAGTAAACCCTAGGTGCTCTAACCCCCTCTCTGACCCTGAAAACCAAGAGATTATTGCCCCAGTATAAAATTTTAAAATAGTAGAAACAATGGCAGGCTTGGGTGTTTAGAGGAAGGGTGTGAGTGAAGCTGTGCTCAGGCTGAAGTGAAGGGCAGTGAAGGGCAGGAGGCATCCCAACAAACCCCATCTCAGTTGAACAGCCAGAAAACCCTCAGCATAGAGGGGTTGAGACAGCATGTACTAACACCAGAAGACCAGGTGTGCCTTAACACAAACAAGAAAATCTATACATGCCAGTATGGCAGGCTGCCAGCTTCTGAGCCTGCCCTGGCATTAGCCCAGGGATACAGAGGCTGAAACCTGAAATGGCCAAACCACCCCTCCCCCACACCTTACTCTGTGAGTGTCAAGGTAATCCCGGGGAAACACTGAGCATCCTGGCCTTGGCCTGAGTCTAGACATCCAAAGTCTACAGTACTCAAAGTCAACAGCCAGATAGTTTCCAGATTGAGAAGTATGTATAAGAGCCCTCTGTAAACCAGAAGCAGAAATCCACTTTAAAGCCAGGAAATAGGCAATAACAATGGGCCAGAAGCAAACAAAGATGATTGAATCCTACTTTTGTGAAAAAGAAGATGACGAAGAAGAAGATGATGATGAAGAAGAACAAGAACAAGAAGAAAGAAGAAGCCCCTAACTCCAAGCTTGAGAAACATGGGTCAGAGCCTTCTGAAATCCAGAATCAGAAATCCACTTTAAAAGTCAGGAAATAGGCAATAACAATGGACAAGAAGGATGTTTGGAAAAAAAAAAAGACAATTGAATCCTATTATTGGGAGTGAGGAGAACCAATTTCAGAAGGGGACTATATTAACTCTATACCCACACCTAAGACCACAGAAGGAAATATGAACTGGTCTCAAGTCCAAAAAGCATTCTTGGAAGAGCTGAAGAAAGATTTTAAAAGCCACATTAGAGAAGCAGAAGATAAAATTGACCAATTCTTTGAAAATTATATTGGCCAGAATGGAAAAAAAAATCTCACTGAAGAAAACAAATCCTTAAAAAGTAAAATGTGTGAACTGGGATAGGAGGTACAAAATCTAACTGGAGAAAATAACTCCCCAAAAATTAAATCTGAACATGTGGAAAATGATCTTCTAAAAGTAACCATGGAAAATAATTCGCTAAAAATTTGAATCAGTCATATCAAAGCTAATGACTGTATATATGATGCCTCAAGAATTGGTCAAAAAAAGATAAAGATTGAAAAAGTAGAAGAAAATTTAAAATATATCTTTGGAAAAATAACCTCAACTGGAGAACAGATCCAGGAGAGATAACATAAACATTATTGATCTACCACAAAGTCATGATGGGAAAAAAAAGCAGTCTGAGCAACATCCTTCATGAAACTATCAAAGAAAACTGTCCTGAGGTCCTTGAATCAGAGGGTAAAATGGTTATCAAAAACTTCACCACACTCCTCCTGAAGGAGATCTCAAATTGAAAACTCCAAGAAATATAGTAGCCAATTTCGAGAATTATGAGGTCAAGGAGAAAATACTGCAAGCAGCCAGAAAGAAAAATCCAAATATCATGGAACTACAGTCATGATCACACAGGAACTAGCAGCTTCTACATTAAAAGATTGGAGGGATTGAAAAATTATATTTCATAAGACAAAAGAGCTTATACTGCAACCAAGGATCAACTACCCAGCAAAACTGAGCATAATCTTTCAGGTAATGAGATGGTCATTCAAAGAAATAAGGGTCTTCCACACTTTCCTAATGAAAGAGCCAGAGCTCAATGGAAAATTTGATCTCCAAATATAAGACTCAAGAGAGACATAAAAAGATAAACAAAGAAAACACACACGTACACATGCACAGACACACAAACACTCACATAACTTGTGATTCAATAAGAACAAACTGTTTACATTCCCATATGGGAAGCTGATACCTGCCAATATTGAGATTTATGTAATTATCATGACATTTAACAGGAATATACATAGATAGAGGGTATGGTACAAATGAACTAATCAGATGATTATAAAAACGTTTTAAGGGGTACAAAGGGATTGTAATGGGATAAAGGAAAGATGGAGGCAAAAAAGGGCAAATTATGCCACATGAAAAGGCAGAAAAACATACTATAGTAGAGGTAAAGAAAGGAGGGCGATGAACATTAAATATGAATTAAAACATTAAAATATGAATTTAACTCTCGTTGGTTCTGGTTCAAGGAGGAATTAACATAATCAGTTAAGTCTTGGATTCTAACTGGAAAATACACAAACAAAATCATTATAGTAGAGGGAAAGGAGGGAGGGAGAGGAGCACTGTATGAAATTAATTCTCAACACTTGGGGTTCAAGGAGGGAATAACATACTCCATTAATTATAAAAATCTATTCTGCACTACAGGCTGTAGGAGGGGTAAAGAGGAAAAAGTGTTTGGGGGTGGTTAGAATGGAGGGAAATAGTAGTAATGGGAAAGGGTAGGTAAAGGGAGGGAGGTGCATAGGGAGGAATACTGAGGGAGACAATGGTCAAATGGAAAACCCTTAAGGAGGGAGAAGCGAGAAATAAAGACATCAACAGGGGAGGGAATAGGATGGAGGGAAAGACACAGATAGTAATCATAACTGTGAATGTAAATGTGATGAAATCTCTCATAAAATGGAAGCAGATAGCGCAATGGATTAAAAACCAAAATCCTACAACATTCTGTCTACAAGAAACACACTTGAAACAGGTGGATACACACAGGATAAAGGTAAACACCTGGAATGGAAAATATTATGCTTCAGCTGAAGTAAAAAAACAAAAACAAGTGTAGTAATCTTTATCCCACATAAAACAAAAGCAAAAAAGAAATCTAAATAAAATAGATAAGGAAGGAAACTATATCCTGCTAAAAGGCACCATTGAAAATGCAGCAATATCATTACTAAACATATTTGCACCAAGACTAAAGGAACTTATCACAGGAATAACACACTTTGATTAGTTAGGATTTATTCCATATATGAAAAGATAGTTCAAAATTAGGAAAACTATCAATATAATCAATCATATCAACAACAAATCTAGTAGAAACCAAATGATTATCTCAATAGAAGCAGAAAAAGCCTTTAAGAAAATACAATGCCCATTCCTCTTATAAACACTGGAAAGCATAGGAATAAATGGAGTATTCCTTAAACTAATGAGTATCATTTATCTAAAACCATCAGAAAATATATGTAATGAGTATAAGCTAGAAGCATTTCAATAAGATCAGGAGTAGAACAAGGATGTCCACTCTCACCCCTCTTAAGAAATTTGATAGTAGATATGTTAGTGGTAGCAATACAAGAAGGAAAAAAAATGAAGAAATCAAATTAGACAAAGAAGAGACTAAGCTATCACTCTTTGCAGATGATATGATGAGTGTAAAGCCATGCACACGCAGTTTTCCAGAGGACTGCTGCTGTGAACAGCTTCCAAGTTTGTCATTACATAGTACAGAAAACTCTCTGTGCATAACAAATTAGAACAAAACATTCAAAGTAAACCAAGGTACAGCATTCACCATGTCACAACTAAACAATTTAACACTAAAATGGCCACATAGTTTTTTACAAGAGTGGTCACATAGTTTTAAGCAAAATACATTTGTTTAATTAATCACAGAGTCCTTAATTCAATCACAAATTACAAAAATCAAAGTCTTCCACCCCTATGTCACAAGAAAGTTAAAATTTTATCAGTCACTACTCAGTACCCATGGAGAGGTGTTTTCATCTTGACTCAAGGCAGTCTTTCAGCTTCCATATTTCCTCTTCCATGGTCCCAGCTCCTACCTGAATCCACCAAATGCTCACCTGGATCTAAAGGCAGGCAGTCCCTGTTCCTTGTACAGCTCTCCCTGAAGTTCCTGCTCCACACTGAAGCACACAGTGTCCATTTCAACTCAAGTCCTTCATAGATTATGCTCCTGGGAAGAGAAAATTTAACAGAGCCACAAACATATCTACAAACATCAAGATTAGCATATTTACAACAATATTCATAAACATAGTCAGCACTATCTTCTTGATTGACTTTCCCCTGTGAAATCAACAAAGACCCACGACAGACAAAGTACTGACACAACAATCATACTTCCTCTGGCAGATCTGACTGGCCCTCAGAAGTCTTTGGAAGCTCAGGATGGTTCTTGGAAGCTCTAAACAGGAGTCTGACTGGCTCTCAGAAAAAGCTCTGCCACCACGAGTAGAGTTGTCAATATCAAAATTACTTTCTCCAGCCTCCACGAAGCTTGTTCCAAGAAATTCTGTCTTGGTTCTCAATTCTCATTTCTCTTTTCAGTTATTCTCAATTCATAGTTCAGTCTTCAGTCAAGCAGTAGCAGCCCAGCTTCCAGATACTTGCTGAGAGAAATACTCTATCTCCCCCCACCCCCAGAGTAGTTGCTCTTCCTCCACACTGCTTACCCAAGAAATTCTGACTTTCCCAGGTGGGGCTTTTACTTATATATGGTATTAGCTCTTCCCTGTTCAGCTCCTTCCAGTTACATCAGCAACAGGGGTTCGTACCTTCTGTTTCTGTAACAGAGGTTTTATATAATTAGCTTGACACTAAGTGCTAAGTACCTGTTAGCTTGTCAATACAAAGGGATCTTCAAATGTCATTACTATTACAATGATATACTTAGAGAATCCTAGTGAATCAAGAAAAAATTATTTGAGATGACAAATAAATTTAGCAAAGTTGCAGGATATAAAGCAAACCCACATAAGTCCTTAGCATTCATCTATATTTTTAAAGCAATCAAGGTTAAGTAACTTGCTCAAGGTTACACAGCCAGCTATTTCTGGGTGTGGTGCTGAGTATCTGAGCCTGGGATTCGATCACCAGGTGGGGCCCATGCACTTACTCACTGTGCTAACTGGCCACCCCTAAAATGGATACTTTTTATTACATTAAATTAAAAAGGTTTTGTACAAAAAAAGTCAATGTAACCAAGATTAGGAAAGAAGTGGGAAATTGGGAAAGAATTTTTACAACCAGTGTTTCTGATAAAGAAATCATTTCCAAAATATACACAGAACTGAGTTAAATCTCTAAGAATACAAGTCATTCCCCAATTGATAAATGGTCAAAGAATATGGACACAGTTTTCAGAGGATGAAATTAAAGATATTTACAAGCATATGGACAATGCCTGATATCTCTATTGATTAGATAAATGCAAATTAAAACAATTCTGAGGTATGATGTCTCACTGGTCAGATTGGCTAAGATGAGAAAATAGGAAAATGATAAATGCTGGAAAATGATAAATGAGAGGATGTAGAAAATTCAAACACTAATGCATTGTTGGTGGAGTTTTGAACTGATCCATCCATTCTGGAGAGCAATCTGCAACTATGATCGAAGGGTATATTGCATATACCCTTTGACCAAGCAATATAACTTCTAGGACTGTATCCTAAAGAAATCACAGAAATAGGAAAATGACCCATATGTACAAAAATATTTATAGCAGCACTATTTATGGTGGCAAATAATTGGAAATCAAGCGGATGCCCATCAATTGGGGAATTGCTAAACAAGATGTGGTATATAAATCTAATGGAACACTATTGTGCTATAAGAAACAAACTTTATAATAACTTGGAGACACTTATATAAACTGATACTGAGTAAGGAAAGCAGAACAAGGAGAACATTGTGCACAATTACAAACACATCGTATGTGTGAATAACTAACTTTGATAGACTGGGCTTCCCTCAGCAATACAACATTAAAAGACACTACAAAAGACTACATATGGAAAGGGATATCCACATCCAAAGAAAGAACTTCAGAGTCTTCAGATTGAAGCAAACTAGCTGCTCTCTCTCATTTGTGTTTTCTTTGTTTTATCCCTTCTTTCTCATTGTTCACCCCATTGTTTATAATCCTTCTTACAACATCACTGTTCTACATGAAGGTATTTATAGAAGCTCTATTTGTTTACATGCCAGTACTGGGGGGAGGGAGGAGGAGAAAATTTGAAACTCAAGAGACTGTGAATGCTGTAAACTAAAAGTAAATAAATAAATTTTAATAAGTAGTTGTTGGTAAGAATATGCCAAAGAAGAAATATCTTAATAATACCAATAACCACGATGGTATCTTTACTGAATTAGAAGTAGACATCCTAGAGAATAAAGTCAAGTGGACCTTAGGAAGCATTGCTAACAGTAAGTCTAGCGGAGCTGATGGAATTCCAGCTGCTCTGTTTTAAACCCTAAAAACTGATGTTGTTAAAGTGATGCACTCAATATGCCAGCAAATTTGGAAAACACAATGGTGGCCTCTATATTGGAAAAGGTCAGGTTACCTCCCAATCATCAAGAAGGGCAATACCAGGGTGGCTAGGTGGCACAGTGAATAGAGCACCAGCCCTGGAGTCAGGATGACCTGAGTTCAAATCCGGCCTCAACACTTAACACTTACTAGCTGTGTGACCTTGGGCAAGTCATTAACCTCATTGCCCTCCCCTCCCCCCTCCAAAAATAAAAGCAAAAAAAAAAACAAATCAAAAAACAGCAATACCAAAAGATATTCTATTACTTAACAATTAGGCTCATTTCACAAACCAGTAAGGTCATGCTTAAGAGTCTTCAAGCTAGGCTTCAGCAATAGGTTAACTGAGAATTACCAGAAGAACAGGGAGTTTTTTCAAAGAGACAGAGGAATAGAAACCAAATTGCCACTATTCACTGGATTATGGAGAAAGTAATGGAGTTCCAGGAAAAAGAAACAAAAACAAAAAACATCTGCTTCTAAATCACTGAATGCACTAGAGCCTTTGACTTTGTTACTTACAAAAATATATAAAGTCCTCAAAGAGATGGGAGTACCCAATCATATTATTTGTAACCTAAGGAAACTGTATATAGACCAAGAAGCAACAGTTAGAATCAAACATGAACTAACTGATTGGTTTAAGATTGGAAAAAGAGTATGGCAAGGCTCTATATTGCCAACTTATACTCAGAATAAATTGTATGAAATGCAGAGCTGAATGAATGAAAAATTGGAATTAATGTTGCTAGGAGAAAAATCAACAATCTCAGATATGCAGCCAATATTATTCTGATGGCAGTGAGTAGGCAATCTCTTAATTAGGAAGAAAGAATAGAGCATGAAAGGTGGCTTGAAGCTTAACATAAAAAAAATCTTGTCAACTGGTCCCATCATTTCCTGGCAAATAGAGGGAGAAGACATGAAGGCAATGTCAGATTTCATATTCTTGGGCTCAGAAATCACTGTAGATGGCAACTGCAGCCATGAAATTAAAAAACACTTGTTCCTTGGAAAGAAAGCTATGGCAAATCTAGATAGCATAGTAAAAAGCAAAGACATCACCTTGCTGACAAAGGTCCTTATAGTTAATGCTATGTTTTTTTTTCCAGTAACTGTGTATGGCTGTGAGAATTGGACTATAAGGAAAGCTGAACACCACAGAACTGATACTTTGAAATGTGGTTCTTAAGAAGACTTGAGAATTCCTTGGAGAGCAAGAAAGTTAAATAAGCCAATATTAGAAGAAATTAGTTCAGGTTACTCACTGAAAGTTAAAATATTGAAGCCAAAGCCTAAGTTCTTTGGACACATTATAAGGAGATGAATCTCATTGGAAAAGACCCTGATATTTGGAAAGATTGAGGACAAAAGAAAAAGCTAGCAGAGAATGAGATAGATGAATAGCATCACAGATACAAAGAACATTTACTTGGAAACACTTTGAGAGGTAGTAGGGAATAGACAAGATCTTGTTTGCTTTGAAACTTGGGGTCATGAAGAGTTGGATATGACTGAACAACCACTGCAAAAAGAACAACAGAAAGACTCCATAGGGAGTACAATCTCCTTTTTGGGCATGAAAAACCAGTCGAAGTGATATGTGTGATGATTATGGCTGAAAAATTGGGAATGACACTAAAATGAAGGAGAAATGAAGGTTTGAAAAAAATGTGGCTTGCTTTAAATTGTAAAAGTTTTTTTTCTCTGATATAAACTTCTCATTTTTAATATAAAGCTTTTTTTTCTGACGAAATGATGAAATAACATTATATCTAAGGACTCAACATTACAAGTGAACTAAAGAACATTAGAAAATATGTGGTAGATGAAATTTAGATGGTACCTATTATTTGCACATTACAAGTATGGCTAAAGATATTATCAAGGGAATTTGTGATTTAAAAATAAGGTAGGTGAGACATACAGTGAGGGCATGAAATGACAAGAATTTTGCATGCTATGCACATGAAGTGTTAACACATTTAAAGGAAGGTCTCAAATATGTTGTTTGAATATATTTCTATGGATATTTATTATAGGACAGGGTAAATGCCCTAGACTCGTTGCATTATGCATTATTAAAGGGACTGACAACACTAATGAGATCAAGAATTCTTCAAAATATCAAATATTACACAAACACAGGTTAAAATGGAAATGCTACAAAAAAAAATGAAAAGACAAAACTGACCATATTTATGCATCTTATTTGCCTTCTATCATTTTATTCCAGATCTAAGAAAATTGTAAATTATGTATTTTCATGGCTGCTATAGTGATATGGAATCTGTCAGCAGAATTTAAAACAGTGGGTGGAAGTTGCAGGGAAATTGATTTTTTGCCCAATATAGAGAAAATCCTCCTAACATTTAGTTCTGTCCAGGTAAATAAGCTATTTAAGAAAGAATTGGGTTTCCTATCAAACAGATAATGTACTCCAACATAACCTATGTATTAGAGATGTAGAAGAATGTGGGGTGATGGGCATTGCTGGAACCTTATTTCCATCAGTATTGGCTCAAAGAGGGAATAATATACACAATCAGATAAATATAGAAATCTATCATAGGAGAGGAGGACATCAAGTAAAGAAGGGGCATGAGGAAAAATTCAGATGGGTGGTAGATAGAAGGAAAACACTGGTGATGTGGGAATGGGTGAAAAGAGAGAGAGGACAAACAGGAGGAAGAACTGGATGGAGGGAAATACACAAGTAATAATCATAACTGTGAATGTAAATGGGATTTCCTCTCAAACCAAGCAGAAGACAATAACAGAGTGGATAAGAAAGCAGAATCCTACATTATACTGCTTACAAGAAATGCATTTGAAGCTGAGAAATACATACAGAAAGTTAGGGGGCTGAAACACAATCTATTATGCTTCAGCTAAAGTTAAAAAAAATCAGGTGTAGCAATCCTGATCTTAGATAAAGTAAAAGCAAAAACAGACTTAATTAAAAGTAAAGTACATCTTGCTAAAAGATACCATAGACAATAAAGCAATCAAATCAGAAGAGCAAAGGCTAATCTACCCATCAGATCTATGAGGAGGGGAAGAATTCATGAACAAACAAGAGATAGAGAGCATTACACAATGTAGAACATATAATTTTGAAAATATTGAATGGAAAGTTTTTTTTTTTTTTTTTAACAAACAAACCCTATGCAGCCAATATTAGAATGAAAGCAGAAAGCTGGAAAACAACCTTTACAGCAAGTATTTCTCATCAAGGTCTAATTTCTGAAAAATAAATGTAGAGAAGTGAGTTAAACTTATGAGAATATAAGCCATTCCCCAATTGATAAATGGTCAAAGCATATGATCAGTACGTTTTTTTTTTTAAAGCAATCGGGGTTAAGTTACTTGCTCAAGGTTTCATGGCCAGTTATTTCTGCGTGTGGTGCTGAGTATCTGAGCCCAGATTTGATCCAGGTCATCCTGACACTGGAGCCATTGCTCTTACTCACTGAGCCACCTGGCCGCCCCTGATCAGTATGTTTTCAAATGAAGAAATGAAAGATATCTATAGGCATATAAAGAAGTGCTCTACATCACTTTTGATTAGGTTAATGCAAATTAAAACAACTCTGAAATACTACATCACACTAATCAGATACACTAATATCACACACAAAAAAATTAAAATGTTAACTGTTGGTGAGGATGTGGAAAAATTGGTACAGTGATGCAAACTGTGCATATCTTTAATACATAAGTACAACTAATGGGTCTGTAACCCAAAGAAATCATAGAAAAGGAAAAGGACCTACATGTTCAAAAATACTTATAGTAATACTATTCATGTTGTAAAAATATTAGAAATGGAGGATATGCCCATCAGTTGGGGAATGGATGAACAAGTTGTAATATATGAATGTAACTCTATACTATTATGCAATAAGAAATGATAAACTGGCTGATTTCAGAAAAACCTAAAAAGTCTTATACAAACTTATGCAAAGTGAAATCAGCAGAATCAAGAAAAATACTGTATACAATTTCAGCAACATCATGTGATGGTCAACTATGAATGACTCACCTTTTCTCAGTAACATAATCTTCAAAGACAAGTAAGTGCAAAGGACTCAAAAATGAAAATGCTATCCACATTCAGATACAGAATGGATGGACTATGAATGCAGATTGAATCATATTTTTTCACTTTATTCTTTCTCATGTTGTTTTTTTTTCTTTTGACCTTCCACAACCCTGTTGAATATGGAAATGTGTTTTATGTAATAGTCTATGTATAAGCCATAAAGAAGTGGGGAGAGGAGGAAGGGAGGGAGATAAATTTGGAATTCAAAATCTCATAAAAATGAATGCTAAAATTTTTCTTGATGTGTAATTTTTTGGAAAAATAAAAAAACTATTTAAATAAGAAAGTAACCATTTTATTAAGTAGAAAAATGCTTGCCTAACAAATCAAATATACATAGTAAAGGGTGAATGCCATGTTTCCCCCGATAATAAGACCTATCCCAAAAATAAGCCCTCCCCTTACTGTGTAAGATTCCTCTAAAATAAGCCCTCCCCCGAAAATAAGCCCTATTGAGATTGCTACTGTAGTGAAGGTGATCCCCTGCGCTACACGCTACATTACGGTACCCTCTGTATGTAACGCTCCCCCCCCCCCCCGTGAAACTCACGCCAGGCTCCGAGCTGCATCCAATCAGAGCTGCAGCAGTGAGCGCGTCATCCTGTTCTTCCCCAGTGATTTGCTTGCTGGCGCCATTGAGAGCAGTGCTGCGGAGGAGAGCTGAGGCAGGACAACATAAAAACCCGGTATGTAAGCAGGAGTGAGGGGGCATGATGGAGGATAAAAAGGGCATGATGGAGGAAAAAAGAACTCAGGGGCATGATGGAGTGAAAAGAAGGACTGATGGTCATAATTTTATTATTCTGTCTGTTTTGACCCCCAGACATGAGTACATAAAGGAAGAGCTATACTATTGAGTATAAGAAAGCAATTGTAGAGGAGTCACACGGCAAGAATCTTGCAGTTTTCTGTAAAGAAAAACTTTTGGATCTTCGAATGGTCAGAAAATGGAGAGCAGATTATAATAACCTCGATGAGGGAAAAGGGAAAAAGCGCAGGTCTGGATCAGGTCGGCAGCCCTTATATCCTGACTTGGAGATCCTCATTGGTGAATGGATTGCTGACTGGAGAGCAAAGGCCTTGGTTGTGTGCAGGGCTGATATTCAAGCATTTGCCCTTTCAATGGCACCAGAGTTTGAAATGGTCTCAGAAGGATTCACAGCATCACAACACTGGTTGGACGGTTTCCTTCAACGGTATGAACTGTCCCTAAGCAGATCAACAACAGTGTTTAAGCTGGAGGATGCTGAAGTTATTAAACGTGCACTTGCATTCAAGTCCTTTATTGATAGGATCGACATTTCCAAGTACCAAACCTGCAATATGATTGCTATGGATGAAACTGCAATGTTTATGGGACAAGGATCTCAAACAACAATTCATCACAGGGGTGCAATGTCAATCTACATTCCCACCACTGGCTATGAAAGTGCACGGGTTTCCTGTGTTTTGGCGATTCGTTTGGATGGAAAGAAAGCCACACCTCTAATCATCAGTAAGGGCAAGAAAGATAAGATTGAACGTGTATCTGGCATTTACGTTCTTGAAACCGAAAAGGCCTGGTGTACACAAGCTGTTATAAGAAAGTGGGTTGATTTAATGCTGCCACTTGTTATGCGAGGTAACCAAAGAGGTCTGATAGTCTGGGATTCAGCCAGCACTCACCGCGCTAAAGAAATGAAGAACTTCCTTGCAGAGAGAAGAATAGATCAAGTAATGATTCCTGCAGGAATGACTGCCTATCTCCAGACCCTTGATATTGCAATAAAGAAGCCATTCAAGGACCATTTGCGCATGGAAGTCAATGACTACATTGAAAATAGAATGGAAAGAAATCAGCGTGGAAAGTTTGTGAAGCCCTGTCTGCAAGAAGTCATGACTTGGGTGAAGAAGTCATGGGATAAAATTACTGACAGCTGTGTCACCAAGGCACTACGAGCAGGTTACCTGGACAAGACATATTCATTTAAAGAGAGCTATATTGCTGGACATGACAGATTGGGTCCACTTCTTCTGAAGGAAATGGAGGCACAAGACATCCAGGACGGAATTCAGGGTATGGACACTTATGATGACGTTGTTGAAGAAGATGACATGATCATTTTTTGTTCACATTTACCTGTTTATTAAAATTGCTGTCAATGTTCATTAAAACAAGCCCTCCCCTGAAAATAAGCCCTCTGGTGTTTTTCTGTCCAAAAAAAAAAAATAATAAGACAGTGTCTTATTATCAGGGAAACACAGTAGTAGCAGGTCCATTGATTCATGGCTCATGAAATTTATACAAAATCCATTTGCAAAATCATGTTGTCTGTATTTAGGATCAACAGATGATGCTATTCTCATTCAGATGAAATGAAAAATATTAAAAAAATTAATCCCCCTAATTTAAACACAAAAACATCTATATATGTGTGCTTCAGAGACATAGAGAAGAACCAAATGAGTCCATCCAATCCATTTTCCTATCAACTCACCCCCCCACCACCAAGTGCAGATATGAGAGAAATTATATTCTGAAGACATACTGGTATTCAAAGTCAGTGACTAAAATTATCATGATCTATACTATGTGGCACCATGGCTCTAAGGGAAACATTAGTTAATTTTAATACCTAAAAATATAAGTAAAATAAAAGTAACACACTGGGAATATAGATTTTTATTTCCTTCTAAATATCATCTCTAATGCACTATTCATTAAAAAAAATAGGACGAATGATCATTCAATGTGAAAGTTTATCAGACTTTCCTTGGAAAACATATTTACATGGTTTTTGTTCTATTTTGCTAAGAATAATCTTTAATTATGTTTTCAGCTGTTTTGTATTGACAGCTGTAATACATGTTCCCAGGTGAGCATTTATTTGATAGGACATGAGAAAGTTCTATTTAGCTGGCCTGAATTTAAGCAAACAATTTGAAGAAGCAAGCTATCACATCCCTGCAGCTTGATGGTCTTTGTGTCAATTGTAATCCTCAATATCTTTTCAGGCTTAGAGAGCCTCAATTATTTCCATTATTGCTAGAAGAATCTTCTGTTTTTTCCTCAAATTACCCACATAATAGCAATAGAGAAAAGAATAATGCTTTGCCCAAATTACCCAGATTGCCTGCCTATACTTCATGATATGAACAGAAAAATTACTTTATCTATTACTTTTTAATATATGAAGGTGCCATATTAATGCTGCAAAATTTGCCATTGATTTCAAAGAAAATAAGTTCTCTGTCTCTCTGTCTCTGTCTCTCTCTGTCCCTGTCTCTCTCTGTCTCTGTCTCTCTGTCTCTGTCTCTCTCTGTCTCTGTCTCTCTCTGACTCTCTCTCTCTCTCTCTGTCTCTCTCTCTCTCTCTCTCTCTCTCTCTCTCTCTGTCTCTCCCACCCCCCCTTCTCTCTCTCTTCCTTTCTTATAGAAAGAGAAGAGATTTATAAGACAAACAAGGAGGAACCACCATCCAGATTTGCAGGACAACTTTTGCAAAAGCAAAGAGATAGTATGTGGAGTGTAATGTGGGGAACAGAGAGAGAGCCATTGTGGATGGATCAAAGAGTATGAGATTTGAACCACTATAACGTGGAATGGGGAAAATTTTTGAAAGTAAAAAAGACACTTTTATATTATAGAGGAAATATGAAGTTATTGGAGATTTTTTGGGAGGTGAGTTATATAGATAGGTGATTAAGAAAAATCATTTTGACAGCTTTGTGTGTAACATAAATATTTATCTGGTAAAACATTTTAAAATTGTCCATATAAAACCCCTGAAAAATCTATTACAAGCGATTTCTTATCTCTATCATTCCATTCATACCACAAATTCTAATTCCCTTTAGGTGGTTAACTAATTAGCCAACCATAGTTCCAAACACTGAAATTAATCACAACTCCCACAATCTTTCTAATTTATCTTTTACAAATTAATAAATCAGATGAAGGTAGACCTATAATATTTCAATTATAAGACTTTCACCTTTATTTAAGTTAAAGAAAGTCTCTCTGTCATTAGCATATTGGTTTTTCTTTAATTAGTAAAAAATTTTTTTCCTTAGCTGGATAGTTCCATGGCTTATAAGATCAGCACCTACCAACAACTGCAAGAAATTAATTAATGAGTGGAGATGATCTTTCTGTCAAGGTAAGTCTATAATACCATATGTTATCAGTGTAATTAATAAAATAAGCTGATAAAAATCTTTCTTATATACCACTTAATTTCAGAGGAAAGAAAGGATGATAGGTCACAAAACCTGACTTTAAACAAGGGTTTGGAAAGATCAAGAAGAGTATGAAATGATAATTGAGGTGCTTAACAAATATAGAAAAGCCAGACAGTGTAAACATTTCTGCTATTGTCCTATTCGCCTTGACAACAAATGAAAAACATCCCATGTATCTTCTTCCATGGCTGTATGGCTTATGAGCATAGCAGTGTCTATCAGAATACATAGTAATCTGCAATCCCACACATGGGTGAAGAATAAAGAAGAGTAATGATATTCTGTTAGATAAATAAACAGAGGATAGTATAGCTTGATGGGAATCCAGAGGTCATCCAGCATAACTTCTTCATTTTATGTATAAGAAAACTGAAGCCAAGGGAGATTTAGTGATTTGTTGTCAGAGGTAGGATGTGAACCCAGTTCCTTTGATCAAAGAATCACTTCTTACTTCAATATAACATGAAGCCTTTTAATAAGAACTTAAAGGTTATTTTATGTACTTTTAGGTAATAAAATAAATCCCAATGGAACCAAAGCCTCCACAACTATTCCACTGGGGGGAAATTCAATACCTTTGGATGGAACACAATCTCCATATTCACATCAGAAGAGTGAAAGTTTGAGTTATTGAAATATATATAATTTACAGTTTATTGAATAATAGATTTAGTATTATGTGGCAAATGAAAGATGAAATAACTGAGGAAAACAGACTCGATCTTCTGAACATATGAACTTATTAAGCAAAGCATGCCAATTGCCCAAGAAACTGAGACCAGCCCTCCTCAGTTTAGGCCTGGACCCTAGAAACAGGAAGAGACAGACTTTTACATATTAACATAATTTATCAAATAGGACCGATTAATTAAAAGGAAACAGTACGTTAGATAATCTGATTTCTAATTGGATGAAAGATTATGGATTTTCCAAGTTAGAAGGAGGAAAGCAAACCGTTACAATTCTACAAAATCAGAAAAAAGAGATGTTCAACTGCCCAAGTGTCTATAAACATTCAAAGGAAAACAGAATCAACAACTGATTGATCTGTATGTGGCCAGTTTTCAGAAAAGACTTACGGGTTGCTTGAGATATGCAATTATGAGAAAACTCATTGCATCAATCTGTGGATCTGACTGAGTTTCTGCTAATTATAACTTAAATCCTTTGTTAAGGGTCTCTAAGCACGAGGTAGACATGGTCCACTTTCCTAGGCAGGTTCAAACAATGCAATAAGGTTTTGTCCCAATTCCCACAACTGAATAGAACTACCCCCACCTCCCTACACCTGCCACAGGTCAGAATTTGGACATATAGAAAAGGGAACTAAGCTTGTTCAAGAATGGAGATACAAGATGTAGTCAATGTGGTTGACTCAGTTCTCAAAATTAACCATTTGTTATCTTAATTATCTCAATTTCCTGAATTCTCCCCCCACTTAAACTTTTAAAGGAGTGGGAATCTCCACCATGATTCGCTTATTTATTGGACTAATCTATATTGTTTTTTTCATACATTCATAATCAGAATTACATAAGTTAGATTAGAGAACAATGAGTTAACAATGGACTCATTTTCAGAAGAGATGTTACCTGTTACCAAGGTAACTAAGAAAACAAACATAAACACAGAGAAAGTCACAGAAACATGATAATGACTAACAATATTAACTAACATCAAGCCTCCTTGTATCTTCTTGACCCATTCCCAAACTCCATTTGGATTCTCAGATGTCTCATGAAGTGATTTGATCCTTGGATATCTTCTCTCATACATTTTAAAACAAGCCTCATCTCTAGGGCAGAACTGAAGGGAGCTCATCTTCTCTGGTTCCAATTTTTTTTCTCAAATCATTTTCTAGAGGTTCCTACATAATTCTGATAATATCTACTAGTAAAAGACAATACATTTTAGTACACCATCTAAAATTTGGTTTTCCAAACCTGAAACTTTAGAGAAATTAAATTTTTACATGGCACTTACTATTTTGATCTTTACCTAAATCTTTTACCTGATATATAATAATCCTAAACAAAAATCACGATTCAAACTGTAAAATGAAGTCTTCTGGATGTTTTTAAACAATTGGGCTTAAGTAACTTGCTCAGGTTTACATGGCTAGGTCTTTCTGGGTGGGTGCTAAGTGTCTGAGCCCGGATTCAATCCCAGGTCATCCTGACTCTGGGATGTGCTACTTGGCAGCCCTTCTTCTGGCTTTTAATATGATTAAACAGGTACTTTGAAATGGGAAATAAATTTTTTTCTTTCTTACAACTGTCACTACAATTTCAAATGTAAAATTATTTATATAATTTTAAGAAAATATTATTAAAACATACTTAATGGCTGAATTTCTATATAAGGTACATTAGAACCAATCCTACAAATGTATGTAAAGTGCTTAGACAAAACAGACTGATCCCATTGTTTTCCCAAAATTTATTGTTCCATATAATTTGAAAAATTTTATGTTAATATTTTTCTTGTTATCATGTCTAATTCCTCCTTTCAGAGAATATCATTTGATATTATTATTTTACCACAGATATAGATTAAAATTGTAAGATTTTTCATTCTTGCATCCTATTATAGTAACCCAGAGATGTTCTAGCATCAAACAATTAATTAATAGATTTTATATATATTCACGAAACTTATAATGTTCACTTGTTCTGATTATAGAAATTTACTATTAAATGAAAAGGAAGGATATAGTTATAAGAATGTCATGATTTGTCTCCTCAAGGGTGGAGTCTGACCTAAAATATGCCACATCAAGGCAAAAACTGCCTTATCTCTGTTTAGTTCTAGGCATGAGTGGTTAATGTTATCTTATAGCTAATCTTATAATCACAGATTATCAAAAACAAAGTTCAGGATTAATCAGGTAAGGAATGTTCTTATTTAGAAAATAATACCATACAATAGAGAAATTGAGTCAAGATGATCCTAAATTAAATCATGTCAAGGTCATTCCCAAAATTTTCCAAAGCACAAATATCAACCTTTAGTAGTTCTTGGACTGCAACACATCTAATTTTCTAATACTGGCTTCATTATAATTCATATAACCTTTCCTGTAATCAAAACTCAAAACAGTAAATTATAGCCCCAAGAGTTTTATCTCAAACAGAAAAATTTCACTAATCATAACTTAGGGCTTGAATATTTTTACTTATGTTGCTCTAACAGTTGTATTTCATTTATCTTTAATTTATAAATTAAAACTAAATATTTTGTGGGGTTTCAAAGGAAATACCTCATAGCTGACTTGCACTGATATATTGAAATTACACCTTTAAAAAAGTTAAAGTGCAGAATCAAGATGGCGGAGTAGAAGCAGAACCTCCCTGCTGCTCCAGCTTCTGCCTTCCCCAATGCATGTAAAAAGGGGATTCTAAACAAACTTTGGAGCTGCAGAAGCCACAAAATGACACAGAGAAGCTAACCTCCAGCTAAAGACAGCATGGTGGGCTGGCAGTAATCAGCCAGAAAAGCACTCTGGTAGCTGAGCCCAGCCCCAAGGCAAGGCTTTAAGTGGGAGTCCATGGCTTTTGCCCCCAGGGAGAGAAGCCGCTGAGACACTAGCACAGCCAGCCAGCACAACATGGCAGCTTCAGCTCCTGGTCTGTAGAGTGTAGGGGTACCAAGCACCAGTCTGAGGGGTAATCACTCTTGCTTTCACCTGCTTGGATCTGGATTGCAGGCTAGGGTGGAGGTCCTGGGGTGTGTGTCCAGCTTGCCAGAGTGTGTGGAGACCTCAGAGAGGGCACCCATCTAATACCTCAGGCAGCTGAGAAAAAACCCAGCATTTGGGATGAAAGCTCCCCTGTATGATGGCAGAGTCCCACTGTGGCAAAAAGGCCAGGGGCCAAGTGACAGAGGGGCAACATAACCAGGCAAAGGAAACAAAGCAGACAGAAGATTCCAACATTAGATTCCTATTTGGGGGATAAAAAGGAGCAAAGCATGGAACAGGAGGAAGACATCGAAGTCAGAACCCCTGCACCAAAAGCTTCAAAGGAAAATACAAGCTGGTTACAGGCCACAGAGGACGTTAAGAAGCAGATAAGAGAAGTAGAGGAAAAATTGGGAAGAGAAATGAAAACAATGTAAGGAAATTATGAAATGAGTGTCAACAACCTGACTGAGGAAAATAAGACCTTAAAAAACAGACTAACTCAAATGGCAAAAGAGGCTCAAAGGGCAATGAGGAGAAGAATGCCTTAAAAAGCTTAAATTGCCAGATGGAAGAAGAATGTCAAAAGCTCAATGAGGAGAATCATTGCTTCAGAATTACATTGGAGCAAATGGAAGGTAATTACTTTATGATATATCAAGATGCTGTTAAACAATCCAAACAAATGAAAGAATAGAAGGCAATGTGAAATATCTCAATGCAAAAACCACTGACCTGGAAAATAGATCCATGAGAGATAACTTAAAAATTATTGGACTACCTGAAAGCCATGATCAAAGTAAGAAGCTAGAAACCATCCTCCAGGAAGTTCCCAAAGACAACTTCTCTGAAGTTTTAGGACTAGAGGGCAAAAAAGAGGTTGAAAGTATCCACCGATCACCTCATAATAAAGATCACAAAAAGAAAACTCCTAGGAATTTTATAGCCAGGTTCTGGAGTACCCAGATTAAGGAGAGAATATTACAAGAAGCCAGGAAGAAACAATTGGAATATTGTGGAAACACAATCAGGGTAACTCAGGATGTGGCAGCTTCTACCCTGAGGGATTGAAGGGCTTGGAATATGATATTCCGGAGGTCAAAGGAGTTGAGATTAAAACCAAGAGCCATCTACCCAGAAAAACAGAGTACTATATTTCAGGGGAAAAAATGTCCTTCAGTGTAATAGAGGACTTTCAAGCATTCTTGATGACAAAACCAGAGTTGAATAGAATTTGACACTCAGATTCAAGAATCTAGAGAAGCATGAGAAGGTAAACAGGGTAAAGAAATTATAAGGAATTTATCAAAGTTGAACTATTAACTTTCCTTCATGGAAAAACAATAATTGTAAATTATGAAAGTTTTCTCAGTAGTTGAAGGGAATAGAAATAGATAGGTAGATAGATAAATAGATAGATAGATAGATAGATAGATAGATAGATAGATAGATAGATAGATAGATAGATAGATAGATAGATAGATGTGGGTGTGTTTGTGTGTGTGTATATGAGGGTATATGGGCATCTGTGTATATATGTTTACAGATATACGTAGATAAAGGTAACAGAACCAATTTAACAGGAAGGGATGATACTTAAAAGGTGAAATTAAGAGGTGAGAGAGGAATATAATGAGAGGAGATTGGGACAGACAGAATGGGGTAAACTATCTAATATAGAAGAGGCAAGGGAGAATGGTTACAATGGAGGGGAAGAATAGGAAGCAAAAGCAAATGGGTCAACCTTATTCCCATTGAATTTGGCTTGAGGAGGGAATGAAATACACACTAAATAGGGAATCTCACCCTCCAAGAGAGTAGGGGGGCAAGAGGATGAGAGGGGTATGATGGAAGGGAGGGTAGACTGGGGAGGGAGGGATATTGGAAGCACCCACTTCTGGAAAGGGATGGGATCAAAGTAGATAATAGAACAAGTAAGAGGTGGGATAGGAGGGAGGGGAATATATTCACTCTTTTACAATATATCTACTATGTTATTGTTTTGCATTAGCCACACATGTACCACCTATATTGATCTGTTTATCTTCCTGGTAAGTGTGGGTGACAAGGGAGGAAGGGAATGAATCTGGAATTCAAAGTTTTAAAATCAAATATTCAAACATATATACTATTATTAATACTATTTTACATGTAATTGGGAAATAAGATATACAGGCACTGGAGCATAGAGATCCACTGGACAACCCGAAAGGGGTATGGGAGAAAATATGGAAGAGAGCAGACTGGAGGAGGGGATATCCCGTGGGACTGATATTTTGAGGCAGTGGGTAGGGGAAAAACGGGGAGAAAATTTGTAACTCAAAATCTGGTGGTAAAGAATGATGCAAATCAGAAGCTAATAAAGCATTGGAAAAATTAAAAAAAAAGAAATTACACCTTTAAACACCGTAAATATATTTTCTTAATTTTATAAGTGATAGTCTACATTTTTCAAAAGATGACTCTGTAGCATATAAACATATTCTCGATATCATTATTTTTTCTATATTTAAACGAAATACATATCATAAAGCAATTAAGTTTTCAAATATCTATTTGGTAACATTCTTTTAATAGCTCAATTAGTAATCCAATAGTGTTTAGATTTTTTAAAAGTTTTTAACAGCATTTCTGATACAATGAACACAGTATAAACAAAATAACAATACAAAAATGACATGCATGATTTAATCAACTTAAAAGAGGAAAACATTTATTACCAGATACATGATATTAAAATAGCCTAATCCATTCTGAATGATCCTATATAAAAATCATTAATCTTATCAACTTTGGCCTTTTATGCTAATCACACACAAAATCCAGGAGTTATCAAGTATGGAGAAACTACAGTCAAATAAAGAATAATAATAGCAATAGTCTACATTTATATAGTGCTTACCATATGCCAGTCACTATGCAAAGCATTTTACTATCATTGTATTATTTGTTCTTCATAACAACTCTGGGAAATGGGTAGCATTATCTTAATCCTCATTACAGATCAAGAAACTGAGGCAAAGGTAATTTGTTTAATAACACACAGCTAATAAATTTCCATCACCAGAATATGACTCAGGTTTCTCTGCATTTTTCCAGTGTTTGTTTTTAAACACTTTTTTGGGGCAACCTGATCTAAGGTGAGAGGGGTAATGAAGGCAGAGGGAGTTCTCCCCTACAACATCAAAATCATTAATCTCCAAACATTTTAATTATTAATATCTAATTTCTTTAATATTTAAGCCATTAAAATCAACTTTAATTTTCTGACATTATTTCTGTAATTCCAACATGGCAACAGTTGAAATGACAGGAGGAAAAAAAAGGATCTTATAGGTCCTTTTTTTAAATTAAAACCTGATCTCCTACTGAAAGCCTAAAGTAAGAGCTAGTACTGCATACTGAGACAACCACTTTGTGTATGAAACTTCTTTAAGGTTTCTTGACATTATAAATCTTTTGCAAATTTTTAGCAGTTTTTTTTCTGTCAGGCTGAATTTTCCATTTTAAAAATATTTATTTTGCAGATCATGCAGGGGCTGCTCAGAGTACAGCGGTGCCAGAGCAAGCCCAAGTAAACAGATTTACCTACCACAGGGGCAATTTGTAGATCTCTCACCAACGATGAAGTATCTTGTAGGGAAAGTCTAAGGAAAACCTGAGGCTATCAACACACAGCCTGAATGTTTAAAAATCACCTACCTGAACTTCTGGGAGCCAACATGGTGGAGTAAAGCCTAACTTCTCTAATCCCCCACTCTGACTCCAAAAACGCAAAGATTATTGTCTCAGTGTAAAATTCTAAAATACTGGAATAGAGGCAGGCTTGGGAGTCCTAGAGGAAGGGTGTGACTGAGCCAGTGCCAAACCTGAAGTGAAGGGTGTGAGGAGTCCCAAAAAGCCCAATCTCTCCTGACAAGCCAAAGATCCCTCAGCCCAGGGAGCTAGAGACAGCATGCACTAACAACGGAGGCCCAGGTGTGCCTTAGCACAATCAGGGGAATCAACAGACACTAGCAAGGTCCAGCCAGCATCTGCTGAGGCAGCCTGAGCTCCAGCCCAGGGGCACAGCGGCTGAAACCTGAAGTGACCACATCACTCCTCCCTCACAGCTTTTTCTGAGGCAATAACAATGGACAAGAGGAATGCTTGGAGGGGTAGCCAGGTGGCTCAGCAAGTAAGAGCGCCAGCTCCAGTGTCAGGATGACCTGGGGATGAAATCCGGGCTCAGATACTTAGCACCACACCCAGAAATAACTGGCCGTGTAACCTTGAGCAAGTTACTTAACCCTGATTGCTTTAAAAAAAAAAAAGAAAAAGAAGAATGCTTGGGAAACAAAACCAAAGGTGATTCCATCCTATTATTGGGAGTGAGGAGAACCAATTTCAGAAGGGGACTATATTAATTCTATACACATACCTGAGACCACAGAAGGAAATGTGAACTGGTCTCAAGCCCAGAAAGCATTCTTGGAAGAGCTCAAGAAGGATTTTAAAGGCCAAATTAGAGAGATAGGAGATAAATTGACCAATTCTTTTAAAATCACAATTGCAAAAATGGAAAAAAAAATCTTGCTGAACAATACAAATCCTTAAAAAGCAAAATGTGTGAATTGGGAAGGGAGGTTCAAAATCTAACTGGAGAAAATAGCTCCCTAAAAATTAAAACATATGGAAAAGGATCTTCTAAAACTAACTGCAGAAAATAATTCACTTAAAAATTAGGAGAAAATATTGCAAGCAGTCAGAAAGAAACAATTGAAATATTATGAAATTATAGTCAGGATCACACAGGACATAGCAGCTTGTACATTAAAAGATCAGAGGGACTGAAATATGGTATTTCATAAGGAATTACAACCAAAGATCAAGTATCCAGCAAAAGTAAGCATAATCTCTCAGGCAAGGAGACAGTCATTAAATGAAATAATGGACTTCCAGACCTTCCTGATGAAAAAGCCAGAGTTCAATGGAAAATTTGATCTCCAAATACAAGACTCAAGAGAGACATAAAAAGATGAAGAAGGAAAACAAACAAATAAACACACACACACATACCTTGTGATTGAATAAGAGCAAATTTTATCACTGTGTGGTAAACTGATACCTGTCAATATTGATAAATGTATAATTTAAAAGGATATATAAAAAGTGTCAGGGTAAAATGAACTAATCTGATGACAAAAACCTTATTAAAGTGTGCAAAGGGACTGTAATGAGAGAAAACAAAAGGAGGAGGCAGAAAAGAGTCAATTATGCCACACAAAGAGGCATAAAAAATACTATCCAACCATTCTGCTGAGCAATCTGAAACTATGCACAAATGGTATAAATAAGTGCATAAAGTTTGACCCAGAAATGCCACTTCTAGGACAGTATCCCAAAGAGATCATAGAAGTGGGAAAATAACCAGTACGTACAGAAATATTCATAGCAGCTCTTTTTATGGTGGCAAAGAACTGGAAATCAATTAGGAATGGCTACACAATTTGTGATATATGAATGTTATTCAATACTGTTGTGCTATAAGAAATGAGGAGCAGACAGACTTCAAAGAAACCTACAGAGACTTACATAAACTGATACTGAGTGAGAAGAGCAGAACCAGGACAACTTTGTACACAATTACAGACTGGGTTCTTCTCAGCAATGCAAAGTTATAAGACAACTCTAAAAGACACATGATAGAAAGTGATATCCACATCCAGATTAAAAAATATATATATAGAATCTGAATACAGATTGAAGCAAACTACTTTCCCTCTCTCTTTTTTCTATTTTTTTTTGTTAGTTTCTTCTTTCTCGTTTTTCATTCCATTGGTTATAATCCTTCTTTACAACTTGACTAATGTTTAATGTGAAGGTATTTGTAGGTCCTATATTTGATTTCATGCAGCGATGGGGGAAAGGGGAAGGTGATGGAGAGCAGAGAAAATTTGAAACTTAAGGGATTTACTAAAAGTAAATAAATAAATTTTTAACAAATAAAAATATTTATTTTACAAAGATACAAAATAAAAAACATTATGATAAGAAATACACATAAACCAGATATAGAGGGGGGAAAAACCCTTAAGGGGAGTTGGGCAGAAATGATCACTTAAAACTGCCCAATGAAACCAAACGTTCATCTTCTCAGAGCAAGATTTTTTTCATCTAGTAGTCTTAATTCCTTAAATTGGCAATGATAAAAGCCAAATTAACTAAAACAAATTATCAGCTAAAACTGTTGCAGATTTATGTCAAATGTCACATATTTTAATTACACCCATTTTAACAAAGAGTGTTTGATCATTCCTGTAACTATCAAAGCATCCTGTTATTCTATGCCATCAAAAATTTATCCAAGGGGGGCAGCTAGGTGGCACAGTGAATAGAGCACCGGCCCTAGAGTCAGGAGGATCTGAGTTCAAATCTGGCCTCAGACACTTACCACAAAACTAGCTGTGTGACCTTGGGCAAGTCACTTAACCCCAATTGCTCTCCAAAAAAAATATTCAAGGGAGTGGTGCTCTCCAGACCTCTCAGCTTATAGTTGAGAAGGGGGTTAGACAACCATTCAGAAAGAGATTAGAAGGGTCTTGTGGCAGGCACTGGTGGCAGGACTCTGTTACAATGCACATATTTGGATCTGGGTTGCAGTCCCAGGGATAGGAGAGGCACTAATAAAACACAATTCATTGCTCCAGGACTACTGGGATCTTGTCCAAAATTCCAGGGTAAAAGAGAGTACCTTTGGTCACTTATAGATAAAATCATAGGCCAGAAGAGTAGTAAACACACCTCTCCCTAAATCATAACACTCTGGAAGAACTAAAAACTTATAGATACCCCAGAATTAGCTATGAAACAGCAACATGAAAAAGCAGGAACCTGGAACAGTGTCACTTCCACTCTTGAACCACAGAGCCATTATATCATAAAGTTTTAAGTCAAGAAATAGACAGAAAAATAGTCAAAGAGAAGGAAAAGATACTGACTACAGAAAGTTACTATGGTGACAGGGAAGCTCTAAACACAAACTAAAAAGAAGACAATAAAGTCAAAATTATTACATACAAAGATTCAAAGGAAAATCTGAATTGCCCTCAGGTCATGGAAGAGATCAAAAAGGCTTTTAAAAATTAAATAAAAGAAGTAGAGGAAAACTGAGAAGATAAATGAAAGCAATGTAAGAAAATCAGAGGGAAAAGGAGTTAACAGATTGGTAAAGGAGGCACAAAAAATACTGAGCAAAACAATACCTTAAAAATAGAACAGGCCAAATGGTAAAAAGAAGTACAAAAATTAAATGAAGAATGCCTTGAAAAGTAAAATTAGCTTAATGGAAAAACAGATATAAAAAATTTACTGAAGAAAAGAACTCCATTAAAATTTGAATTAGCCAAATGGAAAAGGACATAGAAAAGCATGTTGGAGATTTTTTTAAAAATTATAATTGGGCAAATGGAAGCTAAAGATTCATAAGATATCCAAAATCCTAAAACAAAATTAAAATATAAAAAATAGAACAAAATTATGAAATATCGAATTGGAAAAACAACTGACCTGGAAAATAGAACTTAAAAACTTATTAAACTGCCTGAAAGTCAAGGTAAAAAGAAAAAAAAAAGTGTCCAGACATAATCTTTCAAGAAATTATCAAGGAAAACTGCCCTGATATTGTAGAACCAGAAGACAAAGTGAAAATTGAAATAGTCCACCAGATATCTACTGAAAGAGGTCCCCAAAATGAAAACTTAGAATAATATTAAAGCCAAGTTCCAGAGCTCCCACATCAAAAAGAAAATCCCATAAGTATCAAGAAACACTTCAAATATCATGAATCCACTGTCAGGATAACACAAGATTTAGCAGTTTCTACACTAAGGGGCTGGAGGGCTTGGATTATGGTATTATGGAAGGCAAAAGAGCTAGGACTACAACCTATCCAGCAGAACTGAGTGTAATGCAAGGCAAAATTTATATTAAATGAATTGGAGGATTTACAAGCATTCCTGATGAAAGGACCAGAGTTTAATAGATAATTCAACTTTCAAAAAAAAAAATACTAAAGAAAAGCAAAACCAAAAATTTCAAAAGGTAATCTAGAAAGAGGAATCATATGGAACTTAATAAGGTTGAACTGTTAAGATTCTTACAATGGGAAAAATGTGACCTGTAACTTTTAAATCTTCATTATTATTATTATTATTATTATTATTATTATTATTATTATTATTTTAAGCAATTGGGGTTAAGTAACTTGCTCAAGGTTACATGGCCAGATGTTTCTGGGTGGGTGCTAAGTATCTGAGCCCGGATTTGATCCCCCAGGTCATCCCGACATTGGAGCTAGTGCTCTTACTCGCTGTGCTACCTGGCCGCCCAATCTTCCTCATTATTAAGGAATTTGGAAGGAGTATATATAGAAAGAGGGCATGGGAATGAATTGATTTAAAGGGACAATATCTATAAATATAGTTAAGAGGCCTGAAAGAGGAATATACTGGGAAAATTTAGGAGGGACAGGTAGAATTGGGTAAATTATATGGCATAAAAGAGGCCTGAGAAACTTTACATTGCAGGGGCAAAAAGGGAAAGGGACGGGGAGACATGAACCTTACTCTCATCAGAATTGGTTAAAAGAAGGAATAACATACACACTTAATGACTGTAGAAAACTATCTTACCCTACAGAAGAATAGGAGAGGAAGGGAATAAGAGAAGGAAATATATATATATATATATATATATATATATATATATATATATATATATATATGTGTGTGTATATATATATATATATATATATATTTGAAAATGGACAGGGTCAATGTAGTAAGAGAGAGTAGGAGAAAAAGGGAATATATGATGGAGAAAAACACATAATTGGTAATAATTATTGTGAAAAATTACGGCAAGCTTCTCTGACAAAGATCTCATCACTATTTAGAAATTATTTCAAATTTATTATAAGATCCATTCTTAAATTGATAAATGATCAAAGGATATGAACAGGCAGTTTTCAGACAATGTATTCTATAGTTGTATAAAAAAATACTATGAATCACTATTGAATAGAGAAATGTGAATTAAAACCACTCTGAGGTAACGTCCCACACCTATCAGATTGGTTAATGTGACAGAAAAGCAAAATTTCCAATATTGCAGGGGGTGTGGCATAATTAATATGCTAATACATGGTTGGTGAAGTTATATCCTGATTCAACCTTTCCAGAGAATGATATGAAACTATGCCCAAAGGCTACAAAATCATGCATACCCTTTGAGAAAACAATAGCATTAAAAAGTATGTATCCCCACAAAAAATAAAAATTAAAAAAAGGAAAAGGAGCTTTGTAAATAAAAATATTTTAGGACTTCTTTTAGTGGTAGCAAAGAACTAGAAATTGAGATGTTCATCAATTTGGGTAAGGCTGAATAAGTTGTTATATGTGATTGTGATAGAATGCTATTGTGCTATAAGAAATGGTGAGTAGGTGCTCTCAAAAAAAAATCAACTTGAAAGTCTTATATAAACTGATGTAAAATTAAATGAGCAGAACCAGGAAAATGCATACAGTAATAGCAATACTTTATGATGATCTACTATGAATGGCAGCTCTTCTCATTAATAAAATAATCCAACAGAATTCTGAATAACATGATGAAAAATGCTATCCATCTTCAGAGAAAGAATGAAGTTTAAAAGTAAACTGAAATGCAATGTTTCTTTATTTTCTTTTATGTTTGTGTTATTTTTAACAAATAATACTTTATTTTTTCAATTACATGTAAAAATAATTTTCAATATGCATTTTTTTCATAAAACATGAGTTTCAAATTTTTCTCCCATCAAAATGACAAGAAATCTAATTTAGGCCATACATGTGCATTCATGTTACACATATTTCCACATTAGTCAAGTAGTGAAATAAGAAACTCACAAACAACGGCAAAAAACAAAAAGCCAAAAAAAAAAAAAACCCAAATGAACAAACGCCAAAAGAGGGTGGGATATTATGCTTTAATCTACATTTAGAATCACTATTTCTTTTGCTGGATGTGGTTAGAACCACTTTCTTTTCCCCACTTATACATTTATCTCTCTCTCCTTTTACTCTGTTGCTTCTCACCAGTATTTTATTTCTGACCACCTACTCCTTCAATCTGCTCTCTTTTATCAGCACCTCCAACTATTTTTTCCCCTTCCCCCTCATACTTCCTTTTGATAGATGTCTTTTTTTTAAGCAATTGGGGTTAAGTAACTTGCCCAAGGTTACACTGCCAGTTATTTCTGGGTGTGGTGCTAAGTATCATAGTCTGCATTCGATCCCAGGTCACCCCAACTCTGGGGCCAGTGCTCTTAATCACTGTGCCACCTGGCCACCCCTAAGCAATTGGGGTAAATAACTTGCTCAAGTTTACACAGCCAGGTGTTTCTGGGTGGGTGCTAAGTGTCTGAGCCCAGATTCGATCCCAGGTCATCCCAACTTTGGGGCCCATGCTTTTACCTCTGTGCTACCTGGCTGCTCCTGGAAGATAGATTTCTAAACCCAACTGAGTTATTCTGTCTGTTATTCTCTCAGTGAACTAAATCTGATGAGATTAAGTTCTAAAAATTCTCATCCCCTTCCTTTTTTCCCTCTACTCTAATAGGTCTTTCACATTCTGCCTCTCACTTTTCTTTTTTCCCAGTACAATCATTTTTTTACTCCTTAAATAGTTTATATCATCATATCAAAGTCAATTTATATCCACACCCTCTGTCTATGTATACTTCTGTCTTAATAGAGTTACATTTCCTAAGAGTTCACAAATATCATTTTCCCTTGTAGAAATGTAAACATTTTAACTTTGTTGAATACCATGTTCTTGTTGTTTTCTTTCTCATTTACCTGTTCATTCTTCCCTTGAGTCTCATATTTGCAAAGCAAATTTTCTATTTAGCTCTAGTGTTTTCTTCAGGAAACATTGAAAGCTCCCTATTTCATTGAAGGTTCATTTCCCTCCTGAAAGAGTATGCTCAATTTTGCTTGGTAGTTGATTCTTGGTTGATAATTCAATCTCCTTTTACTTCTGGAATATAATAATCCAAGCTCTCTGGTCCTTTATTTTCAAAGCTGCTGATTCCTGTGTAATCCTGACTGGTTCCTTGATATTTGGATTGTTTTTTATGGCTGCTTGTTGTATTTTCTCCTTGATCTGCTAATGCTGGAATTTGGCTACAATATCCCTTGGAGTTTTCATTTTGGTACCCCTTTTGGGAAGTGATGAAAGGATTCTTTTTTTTTCTTTTTTTTTTCTTTTCAGAGAGCAACTGGGGTTAAAGGCCTTGCCCAAGGTCACATGGCTAGATTGTGTGTGTGTGTGTGTGTGTGTGTGTGTGTGTGTGTGTGTGCGTTTTAAGTGTCTGAGGCTGGATTTGAACTCAGGTCCTCCTGACTCCAGGGCCAGTACTCTATCTACTATTCCACAGAGCTGCCCCTGGTGAATGGATTCTTTTCAATTTCTTTCAACTATTCTACCCTCTGGTTCTAGGATATCAGAGCCATTTTCCTTGATAATTTCTCAAAAGATGTTGTTCAGGCTCTTTTTTTGACCATGGCTTTCCATGGTCCAATAAATCTTTAATTCTCTCTCCTGTATCTATTTTTCAAGTCAGCCATTTTTCTGATGAGGTATTTTAAATTTTCTTCTATTTTTTTTCATTCTTTTGATTTTGTTTTACTGAATCTTATTATCTCATAGAGTCATTAGCTTCCACTTGCCCAATTCTAAGTTTTAAATAATAACTTTTTCTTCTGTTAGCTTTTGGGCCTTCTTTTCCATCTGGCCAATTCTACTTTTAAAGAAGTTGTTTCCCTCAGTCAATTTTTGCTTCCTTTTCCAAGCTGTTGACTCTTTTTTTTTTCATGATTCTCTTGCATAATTCTCATTTCTCTTCCCAATTTTTGTTCTATCTCTCTTATTTTATTACTAAAATCCTTTTGACCAAGAATCTTCCAAGAAGGCTTGAGAACAATCCACAATGCTCTTTGAGGCTTAGCGTTTTGATATTGTTGTCCTCTTCTGAGTGTGTGTTTTGAACTTCCCTGTTGCCATAGTAAATTTCTATATTCAGGGTTCTTTTTTGTTGCTCTTATTTTTGTTTTTTTGCTCTTGTTTGCCTATTTCATAATATTTAAAGATGAGCTCTGTTCCTGAGGTAGTGGGAACACTCCCAAGCTTCTTGCACTGTCACCCAGGGACACAGTCATTGGCTTTAAGAACAAGGGCCTCTAGGGCTAGTGGCTTGCTCACTACAGTATAATGACCCTACCTCAACATGTCTATTGTGCCCTTGGTTCTAGGTCTGACAGTTTGCTTGCTGTGCTTGAGCTGGTGGTCCCACAAGTGGCCTGCTGTGTCACTCGCCTGCTGAGCTTGACAGACCTTTCCTGAATTCCTTCTAAGTTACCTTGGATTGGAAAATTGTTTCCCTCCATCTTTTTGTGAGATCTGTCACTTCAGAATTCATTTTGAGGCTTGTTTTAACATTGTTTCTTTAGAAAATTTAAGAGTTCTCAGGCAACATCCTGACTTCTCTCTACCATCTTGACTTTGCCTTTGTCTTTTTTTCTCTCACAACATGGCTAACATGGACATATGTTTTGCCTGACTTCACATATATAACCTATATCAAGGTACCAAGGTACGTGCCTTCTCAGTGAGGTAGGGGATTCAAGGGAGGGAGAGAGAGAATTTATAACTCAAAAATTAAAAAATGTTTAAAATCATTTTTACATGTAAGTGGGGAAAAAATATTAAACACACACACACAAAAATCTAACTGAGAAGGAAACCATTAGTTTTGGGAACAACTTTTCTGTCGTGACTTCTGAAAACTCAAAACTAATTCCAGATTTTCCTACTTGCTAGGGCAACCCAAATTTAATTCTAAATATTTTCAGATCATAGGGCAATTCTAAACTTCCCCAATTCCTGAGGCAAAGCTAAACTTTGGGAGGGAAGTACATAATCTTATTTTCCATCTCTCTTGGGGAGTCATTCTCCTGAGGGTACCAAAATTTTAGATTAGATCTTCTACTGAGGTGGAAAGATCAAGAGATAGTTAAGGGGCCTAGAGGGTAAAAGAGAAGATCTGTAATACTACTGTGGAGCATGTACTAGGGAGTACATCATAAGAATAGATAAATTTCCTTGTAGCAATAAGCATCCAGTTGAGAGAAAAATGATAATGTGTATTGGACTCAATATGAGTCCATTCTTAGCAGCCTATTGGGCAGCAAAGTCACAAACCATATTTGGATCTGGTTCTCCACATATCTGGAACTGCAAGAGCTTCTTACAGTCATTCAAAATTCTTGCCTAGTACCTGTTGACTGCCCCTAAGTCCTCTAGCAATGCAAATCTCATACAGTATGCAGCATTACAGCTAAGTGTTCTCTCATTCAGTCAAGAATCAAGTTCTCCCTATACATAATGATCACAGCACAGTGACAAAGTCATAAGGATGTATCAACTACACAAAGGCTGAAGTAGTGTTATACACTGACATAGGGGTGTGTGTGTGTGTGTGTGTGTGCACCCATGTGCAATGTAGACCAAATTCTAGGAAGACTGGAAAAAGGAAAGTTAAAAGAGTGAGAGAACCTGATACAGAGTAGAGAACACTGCAGTCAGAAAACTTTTGCCTCACACCGTGGCCTTCCTAAAATGTGGGAAGAGGAAGAAAGCATATATCAGAGCACTGTAAGTGAAATTAGACAGTACATGTTCTTAAAAGTTTTCTTGTGAAAATCTCTCCTTTTTATTTCCAATGGCAAACCCAGTTAAAGCTCTTACATATACATAATTAGAGTTTGGAAAGCCTTATTTCTCATGATATTTCTTTAAAGAAGGGAAATATCCTATCAATTATATAAAGAAATCTGAAAATTATAGTTTCATTTTGAGCATAGTATACAAATATAATAACTATATCTTCCTATATTTTATCCATTTACTTTAAAAATTGAAAACTTTTTAGGACTTAGTTTTCCTATAAATAGTAAATACTTTTATAGTAGTGTTGAAAAAAATAGCACCAATTTTATACAAATTTCCTGCTCTTTTAGCATGGAGAGATATGTTTCTCACTTCCTAAATCAACCTCACCCTACTTGACCCCATTTCAAACCCAGCATAATAGATCTAAGGATAAAGGGCTAGCACATTGGTATTCAATCTGAGAGGATATATTATCCACATGAGGACACAGTAACTGTTGTTTTGTAGTTCTAAATATGTTTTCTTATTGAATTTGCACCTGCCTAAAACTCAGCCAAATTATGGTGCATGGGCCAGTTCCATTTCCCATTTTCCTTGTGAATTAAGAGCAAAATGAATGTGCATTTCATCCTAGACAGCAGATGGTTTGCAATAGGTATAAACATATTGTACCATATGTCTGAATAGCATTTTCAGAAAGTACTTGGCACTGCAAAAATATTTCCATTTAAATATATAGTATAAATATACAAAAATACTATATTTAAGGAAGATGAGTTTAATTTTTGTCCCTTACTATATTGGTTAGGTTATGGTCACTCAGGCAATGGAAAATAGTATCTCCCCTTTTGGAGGAGGAAGTAGTTCTTTATGGCAGACATTCAATGTACCAGATATATAGCTCCACAAGAGGAAATGATCCTGGGAATGGCAGAGATATATAGTAGATGAATAAGCAAATTTACCCCTAAAATAGTTCACTTGGGATTACTACTGCCTGGTGATATTCCCAGAGGTAATTGGTAATTGGTGGTTCTTCCATTTACCATAGAACAAAGTAGCATATATTGTCCCAACTCATATGTTCCTCCTCTTTGCACTGGCTTCATCTTTCTTTCCACACCTATGTTATAGAAAAGTAACCTATTGCCCCTCAAATGTCACATGATACTTTTACTGGATCTTATTTTTGCTATCACCCAATCACCCAGTAAGCATTTATTAAGTTCATTGTTTGTACCAGGCACTGTGTTAAGCCCTGGGCAATCAAAGGCAAAAAGAAAACACACCTTGTTCTTAAAAAGCATATTTTTTCTTTTACTGGTGAAACTACATATGTCCATACTCACCCCACACACACCCCCACAGCCCCCCCCATACATACACACAAGATAAATAAATATCAAATATATTCCAATGTAAGGAAATACAAAGAAATTTTTACAAGGGAAACTACTGTATAGGAATCAGAAAAGGGAAGATGTATTTTTCAAAATGAGTTTTTAAGAAACAGAATTTAAGAGATAGAAATGATGAAGTGCATTCGATCTATGTTCATATTCTACCCTATAACAAACTTTCATGTGTGTGTAATATTTTATAAATTCCTTATTCATAACCCTTCTCCTTCTCTCCCTGTTTCTACCAAAGTTAATTAACTTCTGGAACTCTTTCTCTCTCCCCCCCCCTCTCTTTCTCTGTCCATATAGATAGATAGAGATATATAGATTAATATATACATAATTGTTTAATCTCCAATGTTCAAGAGAATATAAGAAATTAAGAGGAAAATATATGTTCAACAAAGACATTGATGTGGTAGGGTAGAGCATTAATTGTTCTAAGGCATATCACATTAAATAAAGATTGGAGTCATTTTTCTTGCTTCCAAATAACAGAATTAGAAGTACTAGATGAAAGGAGTGGAGTGGTGGAGCCAAGATGGGGAAGTAAAAGCAGGAACTTGCTTGAACTAATCCTCCAATTACCTCCAATACCTATTAAAAAATGACTCTAAACAAATTTTAGAGCTACAGAACCCACACAATGACAGTGAAATACATCTCCAGCTGAAGTCAGTTTAGCAAGTCGAAAAGAATGGTCTATTGCAGCAAACTGGCAGTGGAGTGCGTTCCTGGGTGAGCCACACCAGCAGAGACAAGAGGCACAGATTGGGCTGGAGGAGACCTCAGAGAACTGAATCACTGGCATCTGTGGCAGTCGCCAGGCTTCTCAACCCAAAAATGACAAAGACAAAGTAAAAGGTCAGTGGGGATAGATACTCTGTCAGAAGCGGGAGAGAGAGAAGCACTGTCTAGACCCTGCCCCCAGGGCAGTGAAGGTGGTGGCGGCTGTAGCTGTTGCCACAATGGCTGCTTCCAGAGTTCCAGGGCCACAGATGGTAGGTGTACCAAAAAGCTAATCAAAGTACAATCGCAAGAATCTCTTCACTGGCACTGAGCCAGGATTCTCTTGTTTTGCCTTGCTTCCATCTGGGTCACACTCTTGGTTGGTGGTCCTGGGGTGAGGAGGAGTTCTGTCATGGTAGAGCTTATGGTGGCTATGGAGAGAGAGACCTCCTCACAATTCTGAGGGAGGTACCCACAAATAGCTCTGACAACAGCTGCACAAAACCCTGGAAATTTGGAACACAGCACTCTTCACTCCAGAAGCAGAGCTTTACCATGACAAAGAGCTCAAAAGATAAGTATTTGGCTGGCAAAATAATGAAAGAGAGGAAAAGAAATCAGACTATAGAATCTTTCTTTCATGACAAAGAAGATCAAAACACAAAATCAGAAGAAGGCAACAAAGTCAAAATTCCTGCATCAAAATCCTCCAAGAAAAATATGAATTGGGGGCAGGATGTGGAGGAGCTCAAAAGGAGCTTATTAATATAATATTAAAAATATTAAATTATTATAATATAATTATTAATTATATAATATAATTATATTAATAATACAATTATTAATATAATATTAATAATATTAAAATATCAAAAAGGATAAAGGAATATCAAGTAAGAGAAGTAGAGGTAAAATTAGGAAGAGAAATGAGAGTGATGCAAGAAAATCATAAAAAAAGAGTCAACAGCTTGCTAAAGGAGACCCCAAAAATACTGAAGAAAATAACAGGTTAAAAAATAAACTCACTCAAATGGCAAGCCTTAAAAAGCAGCATTGGCCAGATGGAAAAGGAAGTTAAAGGCTCACTAAAGAAAATAATTCCTTAAAAATTAGAATGGAACAAATGAAAACTAATGACTTTATCAGAAATAAAATATTATAAAAGAGATTGAAAGAGTGAAAAAAAATAGAAGACAATGTGAAATATCTCATGGGAAAAAGCACTGACCTGGAGAATAGATAAAAAGAGATAATTTTTAAAAGTTGCCCTAACTGAAAGTCATGATCAAAAAGAGAGCCAAACATAATCTCATAAGGAATTATCAGGGAAAAATGTGCTGATATTCTCCAATCAAAGGGCAAAATAAAAATTGAAAAAAAATTCACTCATTGTCTCTTGAAAAAATTCTCATAAAGAAAACTCCTTGGAATATTAAAGCCGAATTTGAGAGTTCCTAGGTCAAGGAGAAAATTTTACAAGCAGTCAGGAAGAAACAATTCATGTTTTATGGAAGTGCAATCAGGATAACACATGTTCTAGAAGCTTATCTGTTAAGGAATTAGAGGGCTTAGAATATGATAATCTGGAGGTCAAAGGAGCTAGGACTAAAACCAAGGATCACCTATCCAACAAAACTGAGTACAATACTTCAGATGAAAATATATACATTCAATGAAATAGAGGTATTTCAAGGATTGTTGATGAAAAGACCAGCGCTGAGCAGAAAATTTGATAGGATGGAGGAAATATAGTCTTTCACAATATGACTACCATGGACATTTTTTTTTCATAATTCGCATATGTAACCTATATTGAATTGCTTATCTTGTCAGTGAGGGTAGGTGAGAATGGAAGCAGGGAGAGAATCTGGCATTTGAAATTTTAAAAACAAATCTTAAACAAACTGTTTTTTACATGTAACCAGAAAATAAGATATACAGGCAATGGGGTTTAGAGAAACATCTAGCCCTACAAGAAAGTACCGGGGGGGAAGGGGTGGTATTATGGGAGGGCTATTGGTGGGTGCATAAGAGAGGGCAGACTGGGGGGTAATCAATATGCTGGCCATCTTGGGGTGGGGCTAGGAGAGAAAATTTGGAACTCAAAATCTTGTGGAAATGAATGTCAAAAACTAAAAAATAGATAAATAAATTATTTAAAAAATAAATAGAAGCAATAGATAGACATCAAGTAAAGGAAGATACAAACATATTGGAAAACAACAAATAGAGAAATCCCAATTATAGTCTACCTTGCATGTTAATGAGATTCCTTTTCCTAGAGGTCTACAATTGATGTTTGGATGGTCATTTGTTTAGGATATTATGAAGGTCATTCCTGTTCAGGTAAGTGTAGGACTAAGTATTCTGCAATTTCCCTTCTGAATTTTTGAAATTCTGTAATACAACAATATCTTATCACTAAATTAAGTCAAATATGGATAAATCTTTGAAGGCTATGTTGGTTAAGCATAAGTAAAAGCTTCATAGACAGTATCCAAAATGGACATTCTGGCATCTTGAGCTTTACCCAGAAAATTTTAGATAGCTTCATCTGCAGATTGAATCAGTAACATTTTTTTTTTAATTTTTGCATCCACTCTTGAAAAAAAAAATTGCCTTTTGGAGGGCAACTGTGGTTAAGTAAGTTGCCTAAGGTTACGTGGATAGTCTGTGTGTGTGTGTGTGTGTGTGTGTGTGTGTGTGTGTGTGTTTTAAGTGTCTGAGGCCAGAACCGAGCTTGGGTTCTCCTGACTCTGGGGCCAGCAATATACTCACTGTACCACCTTGGCTCCCCCTACAATCTTAAAAATTATTTACTATGCCATCTAGGAGTCACTACTTGTATCAGTAGAGGGTGTGTGTTATACCACTAAAATTAAAAATAATGTTGATGAACTCATGATATGAATTTAAAAGGGACTTTCTACTTCATGGGCATGTTGGTGTTGTTCATACTTCACTTTCTTAAGAGGATCAATGACATCAAGGAGTGATGTCTATACTCATACTGGAATTAATTTTAAGTGATGCAGAGTTGTGCAAATTTGTCAGACTCACTCTTTTGTACTACAGTCATTAAAGTCCAATGGCAAGAAAAAAGAATTGGAATGACTGGCAATGGCCCAGGATGCAGTGTATGACCGTTATGTCTTCAATATCTGATCAAGGTTTAACCACTCTTTCAGCTGCCTTCATAGCCATTGAAACAAATCGTTCTTTCCCAACCATTCTGCGAAGGAAATTTTTCAGATTCCTGGGGTAGACATCCCCCTAAGTCACCAATGAATTTGAGACCTACAGGTTACAATTAACCTGGTTTATCCTGTCTGCGGAAATGCCACAGCTGCTTGGAACCACAGATGAGAGTCAGGTGACCAGACACCAAAGTTGGAGGAACAGCCCTTAAAAGACCACTGTAAGGCCTTACAACAGAGGTGCTAGTCCTCCCTGAATACCTGTAGCAGCAAGCACCCCAAGCACGTCCTCAGGGTTTGCTGCCCATACACGTTCTTGGATATGCTTTGTTAAAGGAAAGCAACTCAAAATGGGTTAACAAGCTTACTTTAATCAGTCAGACATATATCGTTTACCTTGTTCAGGGGAAAAAGGTCAGCACCCCAAACTTCAAAATA
>NW_027187283.1:2027127-2058076 GCF_028583685.1 Petaurus breviceps papuanus | reverse complement strand
TATCTACTGAAAAACAAGCCTCCCTCCCCAGGCTTCAGGTGCATTTTTAGACTAGGGGCAGGGAAGATCTTCCAAATTTGCATTCCCATTACATTCGGCCCCAAGATCTTTCATGCCCATAGCATAGACAATTTACTTTTGAATTAGAATTAAACATCTCTTAAGTCACATTTTCAAAGTGCAGAACTAAAGTTACCAAAGTGGCCACTGGGCCTTAAACAAACACAAAGATAGCATTATCACTTCAGTTCAAGAGTTCAAACAAAGTTCTGGGGTGGGGGGAGGGGTGTCCCTCCCCCCACACAGCTCCAGCCCCTGCTTCCAAGTACAGAGAGGGGGCTGGGCAACAAAATCAGCAAGGTGGGGTCCCTGGGGATCCAAGGCACTTCATCCCACCCACCATAGTCACAAGTCCATTTTCTCCCAGGGTCCCAAACTGTGGCATGCAGCCAGGAAACACATTCAGTGCCCCTGCTTTGCTGCTCAGCTCTTATCTTTTCCTGTGGCTGAGTTCCGAAGTTCTGGGCTCCTTCTCCTCCCGCAGGCGGCAGCCGCTCCTGGCTTCTGCCCAGGTCCCGATGCAGGCAGCTCACCATTCCCGCTCTCAGCTCAGAGAAGTCTGCATGCAGGCCACTCTTCTCTCCTGGTCCATGGCTCCACAGAGTCACAGCTACCAAAACTGGGAAACAAACGATTATCCCAGCCCCCATACTTTCCTTTTACTCTGCAGATCCTGTTCGTGACACCATTTTGTAGCAGCAAGTACCCCCAAGTGCGTCCTCAGGGTTTGCTGCCCATACAGGTTCTTGGATCTGCTTTTTTTAAAGGAAAGCAACTCAAAATGAGTTAACAAGCTTACTTTAATCAGTCAGACATATATCATTTACCTTGTTCAGGGGAAAAAGGTCAGCACCCCAAACTTCAAAATATACAGACAGAATTATCAAGACATTAACAGATCAAGTAGACAGCTTTCCAAACTGTCCAACCATTACATCCATACCCAGTCAACATCTGGGTTTCCACATCTGGGTTTTTCAAAGCCGGGGGACTCTCAACAACGGCTTCCCAGAATTCAGATCAAATCACAGAACACTTCTCAAAGTGAGTCCCAAAACAAAGCTACACATCAGGGCTTATATAGCCTTCTCCTGGCTCAGAGAATGTAACAACCTTATTGACTCATTGGCCAATCAAGAAGTATCTACTGAAAAACAAGCCTTCCTCCCCAGGCTTCAGGTGCATTTTAGCCTAGGGGCAGGGAAGATCTTCCAAATTTGCATTCCCATTACAATACCAAATACATCCCTTTCATTGATAGAGAGGATGATCCATGAGAAGGTTGAGTGATACAATGGAATTAGTTCTGGAATCAAAAGCTCTAGATTCAAATTCTATCTCTTAGGTTTATTTCATGCCTTTTAGATAATCACTTAAATTCCTTCATCCCCAAAATATACTATATGTATTTATAGCTACTTTTTCAACTGATTTCATGAGATCCAGCAATGACTGAGGATTAGCCAATGCTCCAAGAATTGTAGTCTGATACAACTGCCTACCTGCTAGCACTGGGATTTTAAGTGATGTGTTCAGGAATACTACCCTGGCAGTATGGGCAAACTGAGGGACTTAAACTTGTCTCCTTGATTTGAAACCAATCTTGCATACTTTATGTCTTTTTTTCTTTGGTATGAATGCACATATACACACACAAATATACATATGTGTGTATAGCAATAACCTAAATTATTTTGCTTCATTCAGTTGGTAAGCATAAAAATGACTAATAATAATAATAATCTATTGTTAATACCACACTTCAAAGTTTGTGAAGAACTTTACATTTAAATCACTGTGAGATATATCTCATTTAATTCTCACAACAACCTTGGGAGGCAGATACTATATCTGCCCCCATTTTGCAGTTGAAGAAACTGAAGCAGAGAGAGGTTCAGTGACTTCTGCAGAATCACAGAATTATACATGTCTCAGACAGGATTCATATCTTGTTGATTTCAACTCCAGCACTTTATCAGCTGCACCACCTACTTGAATGTTTTTTTTTTATTTTTTGGGAATTCAAATTAGAAAAAAAATATTTTCAAGTATAACATGTGCCATGGAAAATATCAGAGCAACTCTATATGTGACTTCAATTGCACTTATGATGAGGGGCAAGGAGAGGGGAAAAGAGTGGCAGATTGTCTGTATCCTTTTTGAGAGTAGAAACAAACTACATTTTCCTACACAGATTCCCTGTAAAAGAATTAGTAATATAAATAACTATAGTTGTTGGGATTTTTTGCTTCCTGTTTTCAGTGATTCTGCTTATATTCACCTTATATAGGGTAAAAAATATAGTCCATTTTCCTCTTCGACAGCAACATAAATTTTCTATGTGGGGGAAGGGGTAATCATAAATCTAACATATAAAGAATCTCTAAATATAATTCTAGTACAAAAGGATTTAATACAGATAAAATAGAATGCTTTCAGGTGGCATTACCTTCTAGCAGTAGTTGAGAAAAGACTGAACAATTTCTTACAAATAGTTATTATTGACTATTCTGATGGTAGTAGGATGTTAAAATGAAATTTACAGTTCTGTTTTATGTTCCTGAATTTTCTGTTTATGGTTCAACAATATTACTATATCTGATTTCTATTAAGCTGGGAGATGAAAAAGATCGTATGTTTCCAGAGTTCATTAAATAGGTGGTTTAAGCTTTGCTGTTAAATCAAGCATAGCATGTTGCAATACATACGTTCGGAAAGTCAGTCTCATTTAGGTTACATATACTCTTTTTCTCAGTAAATTTTGCTATTTAAGAGAATGACAGTTTTAAAATTTTATTATTAATTTAATTAAATTAATTATACCATCCTAATTTTAGTAAAATAACTGTAATGATGAAATAGAACTATGGGAAATTGCTTTTTTTTGAAGGACAAAATGATTGATACCCATGCCCACAGTAACTGACATGGTCTGGTAACTTTGCATCTTGGTGATTTCTCCCATATTTCTTCAACATTTGTTATTGTTTTCAAAACTTGCTACTATTTGACATCCAACTTTCCAAATGGTTAGATATCTTTAGTTAAAAGAATAAGGCTCTTTTTTAAACCTATATTGGAGGCCTAGAAAACACTTATTATTTTCCTTTTAATGTCACTGAACAGGTAAACTACTAAATCTTTAGAGGTAACAATTACTTTTGAAGTCTACTGGTATTATCTACTCCTTCTCTCTCCTCTTCCACAGTAATAGGCACAATGATGGCCAAAAGAAAAGTTAAGATACTAGCCTTGTCCTTTTGCTCCCTAAACATCAACCTAAAATAAAATACACTATAGAAAAGAAACAAAATGAGCTATTTACTACAAATCTATGTTAAGTACATATTAATAAAATATTTTACAGTTTTTTAAAATTTTCAATTTTTAGCCTCATAGTACATTATCTTTTCTATAGCTACTTGTCAACAAAATGTTGAGAATTCATTTTTACAAGATTTTGACTTCCAAATTTTTCTCCCTTTTTCCCTCCATTGCCCCTTTTGAAAATGGGAGGACGCTTGCTATAGTTTATATATGTGCTATAATGTTAAAAAAAATCTATATTCATCACAGTTGTGGAAGAAGAAACAAACCAAAAGAAAAAAAACAGAAAAAAATGAATTGAAAAAAAAATTCTTTGATCTGCATTAAGAGTCCATCACTTCTTTATTTGGAAGTTGATATTTTCCTTCATAAGTCCTTTGTACTTTACTTTGATCATTGTGGTTACTGAGAAGGGCTGAGTCATTCACAATTGGTCATTATACAGTGTTGTTGATACTGTATACAATGTTTTCCTCGTTTGGCTCATTTCACTTTGCATCAGTTTGTACAAGTCTTTCCAGATTTTTCTGAAATCTATCTGTTCATCAATTCTTATTGCACAATAGTATTCCATTACATTCATATGCCAAAGATTGTTAAGCCAGTCCCCAGTTGATGGGCAGTCCATTAGTTTTCATTATTTTGACAACAAAAAACTGCTGCCATACATTTTTTGCACATGTAGGTCCTTTTCACTTTTTTTATGATTACTTTGGGATAAAGACCTGGAAGAGCTATTGCTAGATAAAAATGTATGCACAGTTTTATTGTACTTTGGGCATAGTTCCAAATTGCTCTCAAGAATTATTGGATCAGTTCACAACTCCACCAACAGTGAATCAAGGTCCCAGTTTTCTCACATGCATTCCAACATTTATCATTTTCCTTTTGTGTGTGTGATATTCATCAATCTAATAGGCTTGATGTGGTATCTCAAATGGTTTCAATTTACATTTCTCTAATCAAAAGTGATTGAGCACTTTTTTATATGCTTATAGATAACTTTGTTTTCTTCACCTTCCTGTTTATATGCTTTGACCAGCTGCTATTCATATCCTTTGACGATTATCAATTGGGCAATGGTATGTATTTTTTTTTACAAATTTGACTCAGTTCTCTAACTATTTGAGAAAAAGAGGCCTTTGTCAGAGACATATCCCTTAATGACTTTTTTCTGTTTTCTGCTTTCCTTCTAATCTTGGTTGCATTGGGTTTGTTTGTACAAAAGGTTTTTAATTTAATATTATCCAAATTTTCTGTTTTATATTCTGCAATGCTATCTTTCTCTTTTTTTCATGGATTCTTCCCCTCCCTATGGATGTTATTGGTAGATTATTGTTTGCTCTACTAATTTGCTTATGGTATCACCTGTTATGTCTTTATCTTGGGATATGGTGTGAGATGTTGATCTATATCTAGATGATATCCTATTGCTTTCTAGTTTTCTCCACAGATTTTTTGTCAAATGATGAGTTCTTATGCCCAAATCTGAAGTCTTTGTGTTTATAAAACACTAGGTTACTATGGTCATTGAATACTGTGTCTTGTGTACCTAATCTATTCCATTGATCCAACATGCTATTTCTTAGCTAGTTTCAGATAGATTTGATGACTGCTGATTTGTAATATAGTTTCAAATCTGGTGTTCCTAGGCACCATCCCTTGAATTTTTTTTTTCATTAGTTCCCTTCATTCTTGATCTTTTGTACTCCCAAATGAATTTTGTTGTTAATTTTTATACATTTAGTATTATTTTATTTCTTTCTAATTACATTAAAAGATAGTTTTCAAAATTCACTTTTATAAGATTTTGAGTTCCTAATTGTCTTATTCCTCCCTCCATCACTCTGCCCCCTTCCCTAGCTGGCAAGAAATCTGATAAAGGCAATACATGTATAATCATATTAAAAGTATTTTCACATTAGCTGCCTTGTGAAAAAAAGAATCAGGACAAAGGGGGAAAACCACAAGAAAGATGACAAAAAAAGAGAAAATAGTATTCTTCTATCTTCATTCAGGCACCATAGTTCTCTCTCTGAATGTGGAGAGTATTTCCTATGCAGAGTCTCTTGGAATTTTCTTATATCATTACACTGCTGAGAAGAGCTATCTATAAAATTTGATCATCACACACTGCTGTTGTTACAGTATAGACTTTTTCTCCTGGTCCCACTCACTTAATTCAGCATCATTAAATGTAATGTAAATCTGTCCAGGTTTTTCTGAATTCTGCCTGCTCATAATTTCTTATAGAACAATATTATTCCTTGACATACATATACCACAACGTATTTAGCCATTCCCTAGTTAATACATGTCTCCTCAATTACCAATTCTTTGACATCACAAAAAGAGGTGTTTTAAATATTTTTTATACTTGGGGGTTCTATTTTTTATGATTTCTTTGGGATACAGACCTAGTAGTGGTATTGCTAGATCAAAAGGTATGCATAGTTTGATTGCCCTTTGGGTAGAGTTCCAAATTGCTCTCCAAAATGGTTGGGTCAGTTCACAACTCTGCCAATAATTCATTAGTGTTCCAAGTCTCCCACATCTTCTCCAACGTTTATCATTTACCTCTTTTTTCATATTGGTCAACTGGATAGGTGTGAGGTGGTACCTCAGAGTTGTTTAATTTGTATTTCGCTAATCAATATGATTTAAAACACTTTTTCATGTGACTCTAAACAAAATATATCCTTAATCTGAAAAGTTCCTGTTCATATACTTTCACCATTTACCAATCAGACAATTACTTGTATTCTTATACATTTGTTTCAGTTCTCTACATAGTTTAGAAAAGAGACCTTTAGGGGGCAGAGTCAAGATGGCGGGGTAGAAACAGGACCTCCAGGCTTCTCTGGTTCTGATCACCTCCAATTCATGTAAAAAGGGACTCTGAACAAACTTTGGAACTACAGAACCCACAAAAGGACACAGAGAAGCTAACCTCCACTGAAGACAGCCTGGCAGGCAGCAGGAATCTGACAGCACAGCTCACTGGGAGCTGACCCCAGACATGCAGGAGCCAGAGGTTTTAGCCCCAGGGTGAGCCTGACAGATCACCAGCTGGAGGGACTCCAGATCACCAGCAACGCATAGATAATAAGGACAAAGTGAGAGGTCAGTGCAGTGTAGACTTAGGGACACAATAGTTGGCCATGCCTTGTCTTTTGCCCCCGGGGCAAGAAGCCACTGAGGGCTGCAGCACAGAAGCTTCCATATGGCAGCCTCAGCTCCTGGCCTGCACACTGTAGGGGCCCAAGTGAACTGTCTGAGGATTAATCGCTCTTGCTTTAACCTGCTTGGATTTGGATTGCGGTCTAGGGTGGAGGTCCTAGGGTGTGTGCCAGAGCATGTGGAGGCTTCAGAGAGGACATCCAACTAATATATCCAGCAGCTGAGAAAAACCCAGCATTTGGAACAGAGATCCCCTGTCTGGTGGCAGAGTCTTACTATGGCAAAAAGCCCAGGGGTCAAGTGACTGAGTGGTGACATGACAAGGGAAAGGAAGCAAAGCAAACAGAAGAATCAAACATAAGACTTCTATTTTGGGGACAAAAAGGATCAAAGCATGGAATAGGTGGAAGAAAGTGAAGTCAGAACTCTTGCACCAAAAGCTCCCAAGAAAAATTCAAGGTGGTGATACAGCATAGAGGACCTTAAGGAGCAGATAAAAGAAGTGGAAAAATTGGGAAGAGAAATCATAACAAAGTAAGAAAATTATGAAATGACAATCTACAGCTCGACTGAGGAAAATAACACCTAAAAAGTAGACAAACTCAAATGGCAAAAGAGGTTCAAAAAGGCAATGAGGAGAAGAATGCCTTAAAAAGCCAAATTTGACAGATGGAATAATAATACCAAAAACTCACTGAGGAGAATCATTCCTTCAGAATTAGATTGGAGTAAATGGAAGCAAGTGACTTCATGAGAATTCAAGATGCTGTTAGAAATATCTAAACAAATGAAAGGAATAAAAAGCAATGTGAAATATCTCATTGGAAAAAAAAACAGGGACATGGAAAATAGATGCAGGGGAGATAATTTAAGAAATTATTGGACTACCTGAAAGGCCATGATCAAAGAACCTAGAAATCATCCTTCAAGAAATTCTCAAGGAAAACTGCCCTGATGTTTTAGAACCAGAGGGCAAAAGATAGATTGAAAGAATCCACTGATCACCTGCTGAAAAAGATCCTAAAAAGAAAACTCCTAGGAATATTACAGTCAGGTTGTGAAATTCCCAGATCAAGAAGATAATATTACAAGCATCCAGGAAGAAACAATTTGAATATTGTGGAAACACAATCAGGATAACTCAGGATCTGGAAGAATCTACACTGGGTGATCAAAGGGCTTGGAATATGATATTCCAGACGTCAAAGGAGCTGGGATTAAAAACAAGAATCACCTACCCAGAAAAATTGAGTATCATGTTTCAGGGAAAAATATGGTCATTCGGTGGAACAGAGGACTTTCAAATATTCTTGATGAAAAAAACAAAGTTGAATAGAAAATTTGACATTCAGATACAAGAAGCAAGAGACGCATGAAAATGTAAACAGGGAAAAGAAATCATAAGGAACGTATAAAAGTTGAAATATTAACATTCCTACATAGAAGAAAAGATATTTGTAACTGATGAAAATTTCTACAGTATAAAAATAGTTGTAGGGAATAGAAATATATATATATATATATATTTGTGTGTGTGTTTGTATGTCTATATCAGAGGGTATACTGGCATATGAATACATATGTGAATGTGTGCATATATGTTGACAGGTATACATAGCTAGAGGGCACAGGACCATTTTCATAGGAAGGGATGACACTTAAAAGATGAAATTAAGAGGTGATAGAGGTATATAATGAGAGGAGATGGGGAGAGACAGAATGGGGTAAACTATCTCATATAGAAGAGGCAAGGGAAAATGGTTACAATGGAGGGGAAGAATAGGAAGGCAAAAGGGAGTTTGTCAACCTTATTCTCATTGAATCTGGCTTGTGGACAGAATGACATATACACTAAATAGGGTATCTCACCCTACAGGAGAGTAGGAGGCAAGGGGATGAGAGGGGAGATGATGGAAGGGAGGGCAGGCTGGAAGCCCCCACTTTTGAAAAGGGACAGAATAAAAGTAGAGAATAAAACAAGTGGGAGGTGGGATAGGAGGGAGGGAAAAATAGTCAGTCTTACAATATGTCTACTATGATAATGTTTTGCATTAGCTACACATGCACAACCTATACTGAATTGCTTATCTTCCCAGTAAGGGTGGATAACAAGGGATGAAGGGAATGAATCTGGAATTCAAAGTTTTAAAATCAAATGTTGAAAAAAAAAATATATATATACTATTATTAATACTATTTTACATGTAATTGGGAAATAAGACATACAGGCACTGGGGCATAGAGATCCACCATGGGCTACTGAAAAGTCGAAGGGGGTATGAGAGAAGATATAGGAGAGAGAAGATTGGATGAGGGGATATCCTGTGAGATTGCTATTTGGGGGTGATGGGTAGGGGAAAACTGGGGGGAAAATTTGTAACTTAAAATCTGGAGGAAATGAATGATTTAAATCAGAAATTAATAAAGCATTTGAAAAATGAAAAAAAAAAGAAATGAAACCCTTATCAGAAACACTGGATATTTCTAGCTTTTTGATTCCTTTCTAATCTTGGTTGCACTGATTTTCTTTGTGCAACACATTTTTACGTATTGTAATCAAAATTATCCATTTTGCACTGAACAATATTCTTTTGCTATTGTTTAGTCACAAATTCTTCTGTACTACTGTAATGATAATGGAATTTAAAGATCCCCTTTTTTGGCTTGGTTTTCAGGTTAAGTGTTAAGAGTCAGAGCTTGTGAACCATACAGTGGGATGTATTTGGTAATGTAATGAGAGGAGGCTGAACTGGGAGGAAATGGTGCCATGGATAGACAGATTTCCATGCAGACAGAGGCCAGAAGAACTTCTTGGAGACAGCATCTGGAGGCTGCTACTACTTCTGGAGAGAGAGAAAAGAGAACTGAGGACTGCACTAGCAGGAAGCATGCCTGTGGTGCCAGCATCTTGGTTTGTCTTTTTTTATGTTACTCTGTCAGATTTGTCTGCTGAAGGAGTACATTGCTGTTGTTGAAGCACTTCTGGGACATTGCTGTTTGTTCAGAAGCCCTGAAAGACGATTTTCTTATTGTATGTTTACAGAAATCCTGAAGGAGGATCTTGATATTTTCAGGGTTCTTGGGACTGTACTGATGATTTGTGCTGATTCCTCATACCTTCTTGTAGGGTCTAGGTTGATTTCATAGGCATGGAGGGAATTTATGAGGACTCCAGCAATGTGTATGTTTGTTACTGTGTTTTTGTTAAGCTGCATATCCCCAGGAACAGAAACTGCTGAGAACTTGCCTTGGGTCAAGATGAAGAAAACACAAAAAATCCTTGGGTATTGAATGCTGTGATGATATTATAACCTAGTTGTGACCTAGGGGTAGATGGCCTTCCATGCCTCTTGAGAGGGTGTTTGGTGGTGATGGATGGCATTGCAATTCAGTTTTGATCTAGGGGTGGAAAACTTTTGGCCTTTGTTCTTTGTGACTGACCATATGAATGTACTTTGTTTATGACTGGAAAGTAATCGCCAATTGAGCCTATCCAGGGGTGAGGTACTTTGACTTTTGTACTTTGTGACTGAACTGAACTTACTAAATGATTGAGTGACCCCGTATTTTGATTTTTCTCTTTTCTATGAATTTTTGCCTTAATCTGTTACTGAATAAATGGAGAGTTATTGTGCTCTTAATCCCAGAACCTGGAAGTTGCTTATGCTTGGCATTACAACTCCATAGATTTGACACATCAACTATTCTCCTTCACTTGTGGTATCACTCTTTAAGTATAAATCATGTACTGACTTTGACCATATCTTGGTACACACTGTAAGATAATGGTCAATGGCTGGTTTCTGCTATATTATTTTTCAGTTTTCCACGCAGGTTTTGTCAAACTGTGTTCTTACCTCAGAAGCTTGAGTCTGGGTTTATCAAACATCAGATTACTGTAGTCATTTACTATTGTGTTTTGTGTACCTAAAACTATTACATTGATCTACTATTCTATTTTTTTACCTTATACCAAATAGTTTTGAAGAGTGCTACTTTATAATAAAGTTTAGATTTGGTATAGGCAGACCACCTAAATTTGCACTTTTTTCATTAAGTCCCTTGATATTCTTGACCTTTTTTGTTCTCCCAAATGAATTTTGCCATTATTTTTTCTACCTCTACATAATAATTTCAGGTTTTTTTAATGGGCATGGCACTGAATAGGTAAATTAATATAGGTAGAATTGTCATTTTTATAATAATAGTTCAACCTTCCAATGAATAATTAATATTTTTTCTAATATTTAGATCTAACATTTTGTTTAAAAGGTGTTTTGTAATTGCATTTATATAGTAAATGAGATTTTCTGGTCAAGCAGACTCCCAAATATTTTATATTGTTTATAGTTATTTTAAATGGAATTTTTCTCTGTCTTCCTCCTGGGCTATTTTAGTAATGCGTAGAAATGCCAAAGATTTAGGTGGGTTTTATCTTATATACAACTTTGCTAAAGTTGTTCATTATTAAGGTAACATTTTAGTTGATGCTTTAGGGTTCTCTAAATACACCATCATATCATCTGCAAAGAGTGATAGTTTTGTTTCATCATTCAGTATTCTTCATTTTCTTTTCCTTCTCTTTATTGCTGGAGCTAACATCTACTTTACTATGTTGAATAAGAATGGTGATAATGGGTATCCTTACTTCATCCCTGATTTTACTGGGAAGGCTTCTAGCTTATCCTCATTACACATAATGATTCTGTTGTTTTAGAAAGATACTCTTTATCATTTTAAGGAGTGCTCCCTTTATTCTTTGCTCTCTATTGTTTTTAATAGGAATGTATGCTATATTTTGTCAAAAGCTTTTTCTGTATCTATTGAGGCAATCACATGATTTCTCTTTGTTTTTTATTGATATGGTAAATTATATTGATAGTTTTTCTAATATCAAACCAACTTTACATTTCTGGTATAAATCACACCTTGTCGTGGTGTATTATGCTGGTGATACATTTCTGTAATCATCTTGCTATCATTTTGTTCAACATTTATGCATGAATATTCACTAGGGAAATTGATCTAAAATTTTCTTTCTCTGTTTTAGCTCTTTATTGTTTATGTATCTGCATGATATTTGTGTCATAAAAGGAGTTTGGTAGAACTCCATCAGTTTTCCCAAATAGTTAATATAGTATTGGAATTAATTGTTCTTTAAATGTTTGTTTGTGTTGACTTGTGAACACACTTGCTCCTGGATTTTTTCCTAGGGAGTTCACTACTGACTTGTTCAAAATATTTTTCTAAAACGGGGTTATTTATGCATTCTATTTCCTGATATGTTAATTTAGGTAATTTATATTTTTTGTAACTATTTATCCATTTCACTCAGACGGTCAGTTTTATGGGCATATAATTGGGTGAAATATCTCCAAATGATCACTTTCATTTCTTATTCATTGGTGGTGATTTCACTTTTTTTTCCATTTTTGATACTAGATTTTTTTACTTTATCTTTTAATCAGATTTACCAATGATTTATCAATCCTATTTTTTTTAATAAGACCAGTTCGTAGATTTATTTTTTAGTTCAAAAGTATTTTGTTTAAACTTATTAACCTCACATTTGATATTCAGGATATCCAATTTGTTGCTCATTTTCTGATTTTTAATTTGTTATTTTTCTACTTTTTTTTAGTTGCATGATATGTTTTTGTCTGTTTTGTTGATGTAAGGATTTAGAGAAATAAATTTTCCCCTAAGTACTGCTTTAGCCGTATGCCATAAATTTTGGTAAACTGTCTGATTGTTGTCATTGTCTTTAATGAAAATATTGATTGTTTCTATGATTTGTTCTTTGATCCACTTATTCTTTTGGAATAGATTATTTAATTTCCGATGAACTTTAATCCATATTACCACTGCCCTTTATTAAATATAATTTTATTGCATTGTCATCCAAAAAGGATAAATTTAATATTTCTGACTTTTACATTTCATTTTGAGGGTTTCTTGCCCTGTTACATCATTAGTTTTGGTGTAGGAGCCTGTAGCAGTAAGCACCCCAGCATCCCCAGGGTGGCTGCCAACACAGGTTCTTAGATCTGCTTTTCTAAAGCAAAGCAATTCAAAATGTATTAACAACCTTACTTAAATCAATCAAACATATATTGTTTACCTAGTTCAGGGGAAAAAGATCAGCACAATGAACTTTAAAGCATACAGACTGAAGTTAAAAGACAGAGAAACAGATCAAGTAGACAGGCTTCCAAACTGTCCAACCATTACATCCATACCAAATCACAGTTGCCAGAGAGGGAAGCATCAACATCTGGGTTTTCAAAGCCAGGGGACTCTCAACAGTTGCCCAGAATCTCATCTGGTCAAATCACACAACACTTCTCAAAATGAGCTCCAAAGCAAAGCCTCACATTAGGTATTATATAGCCTTCTCCTGGGTCAGAGAATGTAACCACCCTCATCACCCACTGCCCAATCACACAGCATCAAGGTTTGCGCATTCCTGAAAACCAAGCCTCCTACCACAGGCTCCATGTGACCACATTCAGTCTACTAGGTGGCAGAGTATATTTTCAAATCAAGGAAGGTTCTCAGAGTCTCTTAAACCTATTAAAAGGCCTAGGTCCAGGGAAGATATTTAAATTTGCATTTCAATTACAGAGCCATGTGTTTCTTAGGGAAAGGTATATTCCTTTGTGTTCCCATTCAGTTTCTCCAAAAGTCTGTCATATCTAACTTATCTAATATTCTATTTATTTGCTTAGTTTTTTTTCCTCCCACCCTTTCTATATTCCTGTAGAAAGTAACACCTTTCCCAAATCCCTTAGGCTCATAACTTGCATGATCCTAGACACCACACAATCTCTCACTTCCAAACCATTTCCAATTTCTTAACAAGAACTGTTGATTTTATCTTTGAAACATCTCTCAAATACACGCTTATCACCTCTCTGACATAGCTACTACTTTATAGTAAAGGCCCTTATTACTTCACTCCTTCATCATTTCCATAGTCTTGTTGATAGGTTTGTCTCCCTTTTCTCTCCCATTCCGCTCCATCCTCAGCTAAAAAGAAAAAAAGAAAAAAAAAAACCAAGCCACACATTTGACCATGTCACTTTTCCTTACCCAGTAAGCTCCACTGGGTCCCTGTCACTTACATAAACAAATGTAAAATAGTCTGGTATTCAAGGTTCTTCAAAACATAGTCTTATACTTTCCCAGTATTCTCAAAAATTACTGCTTAACATGTACTTTTCCATTCAGGGGTACTGGCCTCCTGACTTTCACAAACAAGACACCCATATCACAGCTTTCAGTATTTTCTTAGCCTATTACCCCATGATCAGGAATAGTTTCTCCCCTCAACTCTACCTACTAACTTTCATAACTTCCTTTAATTCTCAGCAAAAACATCATCTTTTATAGGAAGGCTTTTTTAATCCCTCTTAATTCTTGTGTCTTTGTGCAGTTGACTATTTCCTATTTATACCTTTTGTTTATTTTGGATATATTTGACTGATTGTTGTCTCCCATTAGATTATAAGCTTCTTATCCTCAGTAACACAATGATGTAAAACAACTCTGAAAGAATTATGATGAAAAATGCTATCCAAATCCAGAGAAAGAACAGATGGTGTCTGAATACATATGGAAGCATGTTTTTTTTACTTTAATTTTTTTGAGGTTTTTTTTTGTCTTTGCTTTCTTTTACATTATGACTAATATGGACATTTTTCACATGACTACACATGTACAGCCTATATGGAATTTCTAGTCTTCTCAATAGAGTAGGTGAAGAGGGAGGAAAGGAGAGAATTTGGAACTCAGTTTTAAAAATGAATGTTAAAAAACTTTTTAAATTTCACTGGGAAAAAATAAAATACTAAAGAAATTTTAAAAATTAAAAGAGAATGTCATTCTTGCTAAAAACTTTTAATCAATCTCTTCTCAGTATACTTGAAAAAGTCAATACTGGTACATGGCTAAGGGGCAGGGATTGTCTTTTGTTTCTTTTTGTCTCCCTAGTAATTAGGACAGTGTTCAACATTATAGGTGCTCAATAAATGGTTATTGATTCAATAATGTTAGACCATCATTACTGAGGCAGAGCCAAGAAGGCAGAATAACAGCAAGGACTTATCTGAGCTCTTCCCTGAGCCTCACCAAATATCTTTAAAAATGACTCTAAGTAAATTGTAGAAGAGTCAAAACCACAAAAAGAGAGAGTGAAACAAATTTCCACCTCAAGACAACTTGGAAGGTAGTCAGGAAAGGTGTGTTGGACCAGGGTGAGAAAAGAGTGCACTCTAGTGCAGACTAGTCCCCAGCAAACCAGGAGTAGGCTTCAGGGCAACTGAATCACTGGCAGCAGTGGCAGTTTCCAGACCTCAGTCCACAGACACCAAAGACAACTTGAAACATCAGCAGTAAAGGCCTGTCACATTTGGTGAGAATAGAGCACATGTAACTCTGGCTTTGCTTGCATAGCCCTGGCACCAGCAGAACAGGCACAGATATTTGGAGTGACTAAATCAGTAGCAGCAGCTGCTGCTTCCACAGCTCTCAGCCCACAGATTGTAAGGGGGGTTTCTAATACCTGGTCAGAAGGTGATTACAGGAGTATTTTTTGCTACCACTTAAGCAATACTCTGTTGCTTTGGCCATACTCAGATCTGTGTCACAATTTGGGGTGACAGTCCTAGGGTAAGGAAGAGCACTACCATAGCAGAAATTGCAGTAACAGTGGAGTGGAAACACTCCTCACAGTTCTAGGGAAGAAAAGAGTGCTCACAGACCAGAACACAGGCCGTTAGAGTAATAATATAAACTTCTCCTTGGATCCATACCTCCCTGGAAGAACTGGAAACTTACAGGTCTATAGAAGTATCTTTGAAAACAGTTGCACAAAATGCCTGAAGCTTAAGACAGTTTACTCTCCACACTGGAAGCAGAGCCCTATTTAAAACAAAGTGTTAAAAGTAAAAATAATAAGCTGGGTAAATGAATCAACAACAGAAAAAAACTCTTACTATAGAAAATCATTATGGTGACAAGGAAGACCAAAAGATGCTCTTGGATAAAGACAACAAAATCAAAGCTTCTATATTCAAAGACTCAAAGAAAAATATGAATTGGTCTCAGGTCGTGGAATAGCTCAAAAAGAAATTTGAAAATCAAGAAAATGAGTAAGAAAACAATTGGGAAGAGAAAAGAGAGTGATACAAGAAAACCATGGGCGGGGGAAGGTTAACAGCTTTGTAAGGACATAAAAAAATACTGAGGAAAAAGAAAAAAAAGTCTTAAAAACAGCCTAGTTCAAATGGCAGAAGATGTGCAAAAAGCCAATGAGGAGAAGAATGCTTTAAAAAGCACAACCTGTCAAAAGGAAAAGGAGGTCCAAATGCTTACTGAACAAAATAATTCTGTAAAAATTGGAATGGAGCATATGGGCTAAAAAGAAATCAAGAAACAATAAAACAATACCAGAAGAATGAAAAAATAGAAAACAACATGACATAATTCATTGGAAAAAATATGGACCTGGAAAAGAGATCCAGGAGAAATTGAAAAATTATTGCACTACCTGAAAGCCATATATATGTATATATGTGTGTGTGTGTGTGTGTATATATATATATATATATATACTGAACACCATCTTCCAAAAAATTGTCAAGGAAAACTGCCCTCATATTCTAGAACCAGAGGGTAAAACAGAAACTGAAAAAATCCAGCAATTACCTACTGAAACAAATTTCAAAATTAAAACTGCCAGAAATATTATAGACAAATTCCAAAGTCGCCAGGTGTAATGGGAATGTATATTTTTAAGATCTTCCCTGACCCTAGGCTAAAGTGCACCTGGAGCCTGGGGTGGGAGGCTTGTTTTTCAGTGGATACTTCTTGATTGGCCAGTGAGTCAATAAGGTTGTTACATTCTCTGAGCCAGGAGAAGGCTATATAAGCCCTGATGTGTAGCTTTGTTTTGAGGCCAACTTTGAGAAGTGTTCTGTGATTTGATCTGGATTCTGGGTAGCCTTTGTTGAGAGCCCCCCCTCGGCTTTGAAAAACCCAGATGTTGACTTGGTATGGATGTAATGGTTGGACAATTTGGAAATCTGTCTACTTGATCTGTTTAGACTCTGTCTTGATAATTCTGACTGTATACTCTGACGTTTGGGGTGTTGACCTTTTCCCCCTGAACTAGGTAAATGATACATATTTGACTGATTAAAGTAAGCTTGTTAACCCATTTTGAGTTGCTTTCCTTTAACAAAGCAGATCTAAGAACTTGTGTTGGCAGCCCACCCTGGGATCACTGGGGTGCTTGCTGCTACACCAGGTTGAGGAGAAAATATTGCAAGCAGCCAGAAAGAAACAATTTGAGTAACACAGAACCACACTCAGGATAACAGAAGATTTAGCAGTTTCTACATTAAAGGGTCAGAAGGCTTGGAACATGATATTCTGGAGCTAGGATTCACCACCTCAGCAAAACTGAGTACAATAGTTCAGGGGGAACATGGGAATTCAATGAAATAGATGACTTTCAAGCATTTTTTATGAAAAGGCCAGAGCTAAACAGAAAAATTGACTTTCAAATACATGATTCAAGAGAAGTATCAAAAGGAAAACAGGAAAGAGAAATCATAAGATACTTAATAAGTTTAAACTGTTTATATTACTACATGGGAAGATGACATTTGTGACTAAAATTATCTTTCTCATCAGGGCAGTTAGAAGGAGTATACATAGAAAAAAGGCACAGTTGTGAGTTCAATATGAAGGGATGTTATCTAAAAAATTGAATAAAATTGCGGGGTGAGAGAAGAATACACTGGAAGAAAGAGAAAGGGAGAGGTAGAATGCAGTAAATTATCTCATGGAAAAGAGGCAAGAAAAAGTATTTGAAGTGGAGTAGAAGACAGAAGAAGGAATGAGTTAACTTTACTCTCAGGAAAATTGGCTCAGAGAGGGAATAATGCACACCCACAATTGGGTATAGAAATCTATCTTGCCTTTCAGTAAAATAGGAGGGAAGGGGATCAGAATAGGGTGGGGTGATAGAAGGGAAAGAAGATTGGTGAAGGGGTTATATAGAAACAAAATACTTTTGAGGAAGGACAGCATGAAAGGAGAGAAAGGATATAATAATTGTGAGTAGGAGGGATAGGATGGAGGGAAATACAGTTAGTAACAGTAACCATGAAAAATTTTTTGAAGCAAGTTTATCTGATAAAGTCCTCATTTCAACAAAATATAGAGAATTTAGTCAAATTTATAAAAAACAAGAGACACTCCCCAAGTGATAAATGATAAAAAATATATGATCAGTTTTCAGATGAAGTAATCAAAGCTACCATATGAAAAATAAAAACTCTTACTCTGTTGCAAAAATGCAAATTAAAACAATTCTGAGTTACTACCTCATAACCATTAGCTTAGCTAATAAGACAGAAGAGGTAAATGACAATTGTTGGGGCAGATGTGGTGAAAATGAGACATTATAGCACTGTTGGTGGAGCTATGCTTTGATTTATAAGTAATTTGGTACTATACCCAAAGGGTTATAAAACCATGTATATTTGACCTAGCAATACCACTACTAGGTCTATATACCAAAAGAGATAAAAAAAAGAAAAATGACCTATATGTACCAAAATATTTATAGCAACTATTTTCTGTGAGCAAAGAATTAGAAATTGAGGGGATGTCCATCAACTGGGGACTGGTTGAGCAAGTTGAGTGTGATTATGACTGAATATTTTACTTTAAAAAGTGATGAGCAGGATGCTCTCAGAAAAACCTGAAAAGATTTTCATGGGCTGATGCAAAGTAAAATGTACTGTGTACAAAGCAGCAGGAACATCATGAGATGATCAGATATGAATGACTTGCCTATTTTCAGCAATACAATGATATAAGACAACTCTGAAGGAATTTTGATGAAAAATGCTATCCATTACCAGAAAAAGAACAAATAGTGTCTGAACACAGATGGAAGCATATGATTTTACTTTTTTTGGAGGGTTTTTTTTTTGTTTTTTTTTTGGTCTATGCTTTCTTTCACAACATGACTAATAATGAAATGTTTTGTATGACTACACATTTATAACCTACTAGCCTTCTAGAACTGCTAGCCTTCTCAAGGAGGGTAGGTGAGGAGGGAGAAAGGGAAGGGATTTGGAACTCAGTGTAAAAATGAATGTTAAAAACTGTTTTTACAATTAACTGGGCAAAAATAAAGTACTAAAGAAATTTTTAAAATGAAAAGAAGAGAATGTCATTGTCTGCCTCAAATTTCTTCCCAATATACTTGAGGAAGTCAATACTGGTACATGGCTAAATATACTCATTTTATCTGAAACTTATTCTTTTACAACTTTTTTTTTCCAGTTCAATTAATTTTTAGTTTAAGTCCTTTGGTTTTACTTTATTGTTTGAGTATCATCATTTATTTCAAATTAAATGTAGTTAATTAAATCCATAATCTCATTTTCTCACTAGCTGAGAAAGGCAAAGTGGAGGGGAGCAACAGTCCTCAAAATGTGTCCTGGTTGTTAAAGTACATGCCATATACCCCAAGAATACCCTGTTTTAGTGTATTACTAAGTTCAAAATCTTTCTTGTAATAATATTAATAGAAATTTATCCTTTAAAATATTGCTCCATTTTCCAACTATATAACTGGGTGAGATTATATTTTCTTCGTATATTTCCACTAAAATAGCGTATCACAACAGATTGAATGCAAATTTAAAAATGAGAATATAGGTATTTTCCATTAAATCAGATATTAAGCAGATTTTCAAAAATATCCAAAACAATGTTACTGTTCACAATAATTTTTCTTGCTCTGGAAAATAGTTATATAAAATAAAATGTTAATTATATTAACATGCATTGAGTTTATTATTTTAAATGAATAAAAAACTAAATGTTACAGTTTTGTTTTCTAATATCATAAAAATCAAGAGTTATATCTCACTTCAACAAAAGCCATTTGGGGTCCTTGATAAAGTTTAAGACTCTAACATGGTTCTGATAATAAAATGTTTGAGAACTGTATGTTTACAATATAGCTTGACAGGTGTAGCACTTTGAAAACCCTATGATAGAATTTCAGTTCTGACATTTTCTAGCCCAGTGGTGTTGGACAAATAACCTTTCTAAATCTCAGTGTTTGCATCTATAAATTAGAGATAATAATACTTAAAAAAATGTCTTACAAGGATTGTTTGTGGGAGAATGATCAAGGGGGAGAGTACCTGGCAAAGGCTTTGTAAATGTTAAAGAAAAATATGAATTATACTGTTATACTTTGCATAATTTTAGATTGCCAATGACCACTCTCTCTTAGAGACAAACTAGGTAAAACAGGCAAAGGCTACTTCATTCCAAAAACACTCAACATTCCTTCCAAAAACTATTTTCACCAAGGATAACATAATCATGAAGTTCAAGATTATTTGTTATGGAGGAAATATTATGTAAGACAAATAGCAATAACATATCCCTCCCAAAAAATGAATAGAAAGAGTAGTTGAGGAGAAAATGAGCCTGTGGAAATGTGTTTGTTTAATAGGAATTAACAACTGATGGCAAAATGGGATATGTAGTTCTTAGCTTTAAGAAGGGACATGGAACTGCTGAAATCTTTGAACAGGAAGGTGGAATTGATTCATACCTTGAGAGTTCATAAAGATATACCAACAATCTGAAATACAAAATGAAAGAAAAGACTAGAAATCACAATAACAGAACATTGACAACAGAAATAGTGTTAACCCTTCCAATACTTAGTTAACTGAGGGGAGAGGATATTTGCACATGTATATGTGTATATGTATATCCCAAGCAGGAAATAAGAATGGAGGAACTGAAAAGAGAGCTAAGATGTGATAGATGAGGGAGAAACTGGAGAAGGCCATAAACTACTGGAAGGAAACAGAATAGAAAAGCTATATGGGGTGAATTGAAATGATAATAATGGATGACACCGAGAAAAAAGAATTGTCTTTGTAATGGAAAGAAGAGAGGAAAATAATGAGTAATAGGGGCTACATATCCAAGACATATAGGGAGGTAATAAGAAAACACCTAAGCATACTTGATGAGTTCAAGTCACCAGGTCATAAAAAAATGTAGTCTAGGTTACTTTTTTAATTATGAAATACCATGTTGTAACTGTCTTCAAGATCATGAAGAATAAAACAAGCAACTAGTGACTAGAGAAATTAAATATTTTCCCTATATGAAAAATGAACATAAAAACTGCATTTTATAGAGCAGATAGCTTAATTTAGATTCCTGGCAAAATTTTCAAATGTAATAAATACAGTGGAGATTGGTAATGAATACTGTGAATGACACAACGATAATCAAAAAGAGCCTGCGTGACTTCATTGAGAAACAGTCAGGTGAGACTAACCTCATTTCCTTTTTGGCAGCATTATTAGACCAGTAGATTAGAATAGTGCTGTAGCTATAGTTTATATAGATTTTATCAAAACACTTAGCAAATTCTCTAATACTATTCATTTTGAAATGTTTGAAAGATATCCGTTAGCTCATAGTAGAATTAAGGAGGTTTAGAAATAAATTAGTAGACCCAAGAAGGAGTCAAATATTTTTAACCTCAGCTTGGTTGGAGGTCTCTAGTAAAGTAGATAAAGGATTTGGACTTGACCATACATTGTTGTACATATTTATCCTTAGATGGAAAAATCACTAACACAGTACATTTAAAACTCTAAGATTACAGAGAAGTTGCCAGGGAAGGTTGGCAGAGAAGTTGCCAATACTCACTTTTAGATTTTCCTTATCTGGGATTTCCCTATTAAAGATCTCAGACACTTTATCCCTATACTAATCCCTACCTTATACTCTACTTTATAGCTATATTAGAATGCCATCTTTCCCAAGAAAATCCATATTTCATATGTGATCTTTGGGTATTCTCATATCTCCAGAATATTTCAAACTCATCTCTACCTGTTAGAATGCTTATCTTTGTCAAGGGAAAGAAAAAGCACCATTTACTCTCTGAAATCTTTCTTGATTACCCATGAGATACCTTCCCTACCCTTCAACACTTAAAGGGTTCTTTCTCTTCCTCAGACTTTTTGTTTCTTTTTAAAGATGCAGAAAATGTCTTTGGTATTCACTAAAATGTGATTTCTACCTGTACAATCAAACATTCTTTCTGAGTCACAGCTTTTATAATCAATTACTTTAGTACTATAGTCATGCCATTTTGCCCATTTAAGTCCCAGTTTTATCATTTATTAAAAAGACAGGGGCAGAGGGAAAGGCAGCAGAGGTCTCATATTGGAGGGGGTGTCCCTTCTAGCTCTGTAGTCTATAGCCCATAATCTGACTTGTTTAGGAAAGAAAAAAAAATAAGGACATTTTTATTGAAAAAAAAATCATCTGAAAGGTTTGGAAGCTTGATGTAATGAAATTTCTTATGCTTCTTCTGTGATTTAATTGTTCAACTCTGCATTCAGAAAATCATACCTTTTGAAAGCAAATTCATAATTATTGTGGTACATTTAGTGAATAAGGTTAATAGGTTTTATGAAAGTTATGAGAAAAAGAATCATCAAGCTACATATTGGATGCCTAGATGTGGATATCAGACTGACATCATCACAGGATTCTGTTTTCTAAAAATAATGCCAAATGTAAAATCAAGTTAATTATATAGTCTAATGAAGCATTTGCATTAAATTACAGGGTGTCTCAAAGTCCTACTATATTCTTAAAATTATTCATATATGTACATATGTGTGTATATATGCACATATATGTAATTATTCATATAGCTTCAATAGCATCATAACATTGCTATATATATTACTGATTCTGTTTAGCTCTTACATATTAAAAACTTTAAATATTTCTTAAAATAAAGACATAACTTATTTTCCTCACTAGAATGATAAAAAGTGGAACAAGCTGAGAATGAAGGTCAGAAAACAGCTTTTGAAGAAAACAAATGTAAGGTGTTATAATGATCTTTAAAAAACAAGAGTATTCAAAAAGATTCATGAATTGAAAACATTTAGGATATCTGAGAGGTTTGTTGAAAGAACTCAAAAGTATTTTGAACATGTACTCAATCATGAGTCAATAAAGCATTTGGGAATTTGGCTTTATTATATGCTATTTCACACTAACAAAAGCAATTTGTAGCCTGGGAAATGTAGTTGTGGTGCATTGGCTGCCTAAACAAATTGCAATGGCAATAATCAGAGGTTCTCATTTGAAGATATTGGCACTTTTCAGAAGTTAAATGCGCTGAAGCCTATTACATTTGTGTCTTATTAACCAGCTTCAAATGGGGCTATGAAGCATTTTGTTCTCACTTTGCAATAAACCCCAGAGACATTCTGCTGCTGGTGAAAGATTTGTCTTTGCCACATTGTTGGGTGAATTTCCATTTACTACAGAGAAAGAAAATGGAAGATTTGAATTGTGCTTAAGAAGAAGAACATGTTAGTGCTGTGTTCTATTTTCATTTCCCTAATCATATGAGGAGAGATGGCTCAACATATGTATCTCATTTTTATCTGTAAAAGCTACTATGTGTTTCTTTCTGAGGAGTGGGAATTGAATTTTAATTCAGATAAAGCTATGGGTTAAAAACTACACAAGAAAGAAACTTCATACAATGAACCCATCTGTGTACTAACTATATGGTCCAGTAAGGTTATCCCCTTCAAAATATGCAGTCCATCACTGGGTATCCTGGAGGTGATTGAAAAAAAAGACCTTCATAAAATCTCTATATCTTTCTTCCTAGACTTAGCTGCTAGGTAAAGTCAGAGCAGTGTAATGACTTGCACTGAGCCCCTTACTCCCATAGCTGCTTGCCTTCTTTGGCCTGGCAATTTAATAATGCATTCTAAATTGAGATCTTTGAATTTTTGTTCTTCACACAGATTAGTTTAACTTCAGTTGAAATCTTGGCCTCTTTCATTTTGTGAATGTCTGACTGGAAACTAGAGGGCAGAAACACACATAGAAGCACAAATTTTATCTCTTCTCTCTGTGACTTTGCACTGGCTGTCCCTTCTTTCTGTGCTCTCCCTCCTACATTCTTAAAGAGGCTTTTCCTAATACCCCCTCACCTCAAATTCCTAGTGCTATCTCTTTTACCTTTCATCTAGTCGGTATAGATAATGAATGTACCTAGCTATTTACATGACTTTCTTCCCCAATTAGAATGTAAGCCCATGATCAACAACCATTTTTGCCTCTCTTTGTATCCCTAGTAATTAGCTTAAATTTTAAGCACATGATAAGCTCTCTTTCTATGCCTGCCTCTCTGTCTCTCTCTCTCTGTCTGTGTGTGTCTCTCTCTGTCTTTCTGTCTCTCCCTCTCTTCTCTGTCTCTTTCTCACACACACATACATACATACACAAACCTTTATGCACTACAAACACATCAAACATTTGCTTCTAAATGCAGGAAGAAAGGCAGTTGGTGATGAACTGAACAGGGTTTTTCTATTTAGTCATCCTGAGGGTAAACTCTTTTAGCCAGAAGTTCTCTTGATTAAAATGATAGAGGACATAAGTAAAGCAATTTAAATGCCCTAAATGCTACTACTTATAGATAGTGAGGAATCTTTCCATAATGGTGAGAAGACGGGTAAAAGTCAATGGAACTGGTTTGGGGAAATTGAAAATTAGCTACTTATCTTTTTCATCTTTCTAGGCCCCTTGGCCCCCAGTAACGCCACCACTGCCATGCCCTGAAAAATCAAGGAAATAAAAGACTTCTTGCTCACAGCCAGAAGAAACGATGACAGATTTGTCAAGATCAAGAAAAGCAAGGGTAATGTGAAGTTTAAGATTACCTGCAGCAGGTACCTGTACACATTGTTCATCACAGACAAATATAAGACAGAGAAACTCAAACAGCCCCTGCCTCCTGGTTTGGCTGTGAAGGAATCATTCCACCTATATGAAAATATAGGGGGGGGGGGAAGAAAAGAAAATTAGCTACTTAGAAGTTTCCAGGTCAGAGAAATACTTCCTCCCATGCTTTGTTCCTAAAGTTCAGAGGAAAAGAGTGGTGACTGATGCTCAGGGTCTTTGAAAAAATTATTTCCCCTAATGAAAAAAATTGAAGAATGAGAGTTAAGAAAGATTCATTGATGGGGCGGCTAGGTGGCACAGTGAAGACAACACTGGCTCTGGGGTCAAGAGGACCTGCATTCAAATCCGACCTCAGACACTTACCACAAAATCTAGCCATGAGACCTTGGGCAAGTCACTTAACCCCAATTGCCCTCCAAAAGAAAAAAAAGGAAAAGAAAGATGCATTGCCAGAGTCAGCATGGGTACGCTGAGGTATCTACAGCATTTAAATCACTTCTATTCTAAGAGCATAGAAGGAGAAACTTCATTAACTTGTCCAATTTATTTTCTTTTTGGAGAGGTGGTCATATGCATCATCTTTGAACTTTATAGTATAAAATATTCTAATGGCATAATAAATATTATATAATTACGGTTTCAGAAAAGATGAGAGTCAATTTGGAATAATCAATAGAAAAATAGTGACAAATTCAAGACTATGAGTTGAGTTTCTCTGACCTCTAGCACATACTGGCTCCATGACTGTGAAAGAATTGCATAACTTCTTGATATCCCAGGCAACTCTTTAAGGCTATGAAATGCAGAAAATGAACCCTCTCTACTGGTAGAGGAAGTACTTCACTGAGATATCCCTGCACCAATGAAATCATAGATCTCATAAAACAAAATACAAAAACAAATCTATGGACTTTTCTAGTTTTAGGGCTAGGTGCTGCCTGTAGCAGCATAATAGTTTAAAAAATAATATACACAATAGCTTAAAAAAAGCTTTAGGGCTGAAAATAAAAAAAAAAAAACAACACTTTGTAGTTAGTTATAGATGTCAGTACCAAATAGTAAAACAGAGGAACTCAGTGTAGATACCCCAATGAAACTGGGAATATTTAGCAAAGTGAAACTCAGCAGAAAAGAAAAAAAAGATCACAAAAATACTGACTCAGTGAAGAAAAAAACTTACCAAATGAACTTAACAGAGTGAATAGGTGTCTCTATAGGGTCAAAGATACAAGTTGCCCTGACCACCCGTCTTCTTTATGAATGTTTTCCATGACTTCACTAGTTCTCTAAATGTTATGTCTCCTTTATCTGTATGCCTTGGTCACACTTTTATCCTAAAAATATATTCTGTCTCACATAGTTTCTGGGGAAAAAACATAGCCCTGTATATGTAGAAAATATTTCCCATTACTAGGTCACTTATTTTACTTACCTTTTTGATTACATGAATTTTCTTTGAAGTAAATATCGTCTGGTTGGAGTAGTAAAAAGAGACTTCATTTTATAAATAAATCTATACTTTTGAGTGATACTATATAGTATATTAAAACTAAGATAGCCCAGGGTGGCTAGGCGGGGCAGTGAATAGAGCACCTGCCCTGGAGTCAGGAGGACCTGAGTTCAAATCCGCTCTCAGACACTTGACACACTTAATAGCTGTGTGACTTTGGGCAAGTCACTTAACCCCAATTTCCCTCCAAAAAATAAAACAAACAAACAAAACTAAGACAGTTTTTTGAAGGTCCCACACGTGAAAGGGGCTTAAGGTGCCTCAGATGTAGTAGTCATAAAACTGCTACAAAGAAGAACTTTTGTAAGACAACATAGCCTAGAGAAAATACATCCTTAATTTGAAATCTGCCATGAATACAGTTTGCAAAAGTGACAAACACCTCTTAGAAATATTTGTCTTCCTGTTTTATACTCACTTGTAATTAGAGCATTGTAAAAATAGTTATAAAGTTCAAGGAATTTGGAATTTGCATACAGAACTTGTTGTTTAGTGGCTTTTCACTAGTGTCTGACACTCCATGACCTCTTTGGGGGTGTTCTTGGCATAGATATTAAAGTGGTTTGCCATTTATTTCCCTGGCTCATTTTACAGATGAGGAAATTGAAGCAAACAGGTTTCAGTGACTTGCCCAGAGTCACACAGGTAGTAAGAAGATGAGATCAGATTTGATCTTATGCAGATGAGTCTTCCTGACTCCATGATTGGCACTCTCTACATTGTACCACCTATCTTGCCCCTTCATAGGGAAAACTTTTGCACAGGAGTCTTTAAGGTCTAGTTTACTAAACAAATTCTTTCTTTTTTTCAAAATAAATAACTATTCAGCATAATGGGACCTGGAATTCTTTGTACCCTTCATTGAATAAATATCTAGATTGCCTTAGAATATCATTGTAAATATCTGCTTATTTGTTTCTTATGTGTTCACCCAAAATGTTAATATTGTTGTTAATTGATAATTCCCGTTGTGTCTGTTTCTTTGTGACCCTGCTTTAGGTTTTCTTGGAAAAGATAGTAGAGTAGTTTGCCTTTTCCTTCCCCAGCTCATTTTACAGACGAGGCACTGAAGCAAACATTGTTAAGTGACTTGCCCAGGGTGACACAGCTAATAAGTGTCTAAGTTCAGATTTGAAATCTGGAAGATGAATCAGCCTGACTTCAGGAACTCTATCCACTATGCCACTTTGCTTCCCAGGATGTCAATGATAAAAAATTTAAATTCTTTTTTTTTCTTTTCTGGGGGAGATAGATGGATAATTAGGCATACATTTTTGTCATTAATAATAATTTCAGTCACCATTTTTGGGAAATGAAATTAAAGGGTTTTTTTCCCCTTGACTCTTATTTCATCTTTTAGTAACAAATCTGCCCAACAACTTCAAAATTGTTAGTTGGTTAGTCATTTATCATTTATTAATCATTTTCTCTGTCAGGCACAGTTAAAAATATTTGTATAAACTATTGTAAAAAAAATACAGCAATTCTAGAACAGGCTTCTGTATATGATTGGTTTAGTAGAGTTATATTTACCATACGTGTTTTACTGCCATACTCTCAATCATTCAAGTTCATGAAATTGGTGTAATCCTTGACTCATAATTCTACCTCAGCTTGCATATCTAATTTCCAGAACTCTTTGTTTGAATTTTCAATGTCTCTAAAATCTATATAATCTCTTCTCATACAATCACATTTTTAAGTGCCTACTATGTTCTAGGCGTGTGCTAATCACTAAGAAAACAAAGAATGACAAGGAGATCACACTCTATTTAATATTTTATTTTTGCACAATTACATGCAAATAAAATTTTAACATTCATTTTTAAAAATTTGAGTTCCAAATTCTCTCTCTTCCTCTCCCTCACCTCCACCCCCCAATTTAGAAGGTAAACTATTTTATATGAACAATACATGTGTAGTCATGCAAAACATTTCAACATTAGTCATGTTGTGAAAGAAAACATAGACAAAAAATACAAGAAAAATAATTTTAAAAGTATGTGTCTATCTGGATTCAGACACCATCAGTTCTTTGTCTGGGGATGGATAGCATTTTTCATCCTAAAAGCTTCAGAGATGTCTTGGATCATTTTATTGCTGAGAATAGCTGATCACTGTTGATCATCTTAAAATATTACTGTTAGCACATAGTACATTTCACTTTGCATCAGCTAATGTAAGTCTTTTGAGGTTTTTCTGAGAGCATTCTTTTCACCATTTCTTATTGTAAAATAATATTCAATCATACTTACATACCATAATCTATCCCACCATTCCCCAGATGATGGGCATCCCCTCAATTTCTAATTCTTTGCTCCCATAAAAGAGATGCTATAAATATTTTGTACATATAGGTCCTTTTTTTTTGTTTTTCTATCTCTTTTGGTATACAGACCTAGTAGTGATATGGCTAGGTCAAAGGGTATGCATGGTTTTATATCCTTTGGGCATAGGTCCAAATTGTTTTACAAAATGGTTGAATCATTTCATAACTCCACCAAAAGTCCATTAAAGTCCCTTTTTTTCCCATACCCCCTACTGAATTTTCATTCACTTTTTCTGCCCTATTATCCAATCCAATAGGCATGAGGTAATACTTCAGAATTGTTTTAATTTGCATTTCTCCAATCAATAGTGAGTTGATCTCTCTTCATCATTTACCAATTTTGTAATTGCTCTTATTTTCATAAATTCAACTCAGTTCTCTATGTTTGAGAAATTGGCCCTTTATCAAAGAAACTTCATTTTTTTTCATAGTTTTTGTTTCTAAAGGTATTGTCCTCTGTCATACTCCACCATTTATTCTGTTCTCTCTCATCTATCACCCTGTCCCTCCTCAAAAGTGTTTTGCTTCTGACTACTGCTTTTGCTAGTCTGCCCTCCCTTCTAAACTTTCCCCTGCTTTCTCTTATTCCATTCCCCTCCTACTTTGTTGTATGGTAAGATAGACTTCTACATACAATTGAGTGTGTATGTTGTTCCCTTTTTAAGCCAGTTCTGATGAGAGTAAGTTTCATGCATTCCCCTTCATCTCGCCCATTTTTGCCTTCATTGTGAATGCCTTTTCTTATTTTTTTATGTGAAATAATTTTAACGGGAATGGGAATTTGAAGATCTTCCCTCCCACTTAAGACTTCTAAGGGAATTTGAAGATCCTTTCTGCTTTGAAGATCTTCCCTGCCTCCTAATAGGCCAAATAAAATCACATGATCTGTTGATATGTTGGGAAGAGTTTGCTGAAAAGGTGGAGCAGACCCCAGAGGAAGCTGGGAGTCAGAGGAGCTAGAGCTGGAGTGAGGAGAATACTCAGGCAAGGAGACAGCTAGAAGCTTGTGAGTGTTTGTTTGTGGGAAGACTAAAGGATTGTTTGGTTCCCTGCTGTTATGTTGTTAACTTCTTTGTTGCTGTTATGTATTTGATTTTCTAGTGTTGGGATTTTGGCTTTCTGGTATATGAGTAAATATTTTGCTTCTGTCTTCTCTATGGAGAGAGAATCTTTTATATTTTGTGATTCAGAATTATGGTGGCATATTCATAGTCACCATGGATGTTGTGAATATTGTGTTGGCACTACATTTGGCAACAAGAATGGGATCACGAAATACTGGAACTCTATTTGGAGGCAGAAGGGTTTTAGAAGAAGAAGTGGGTATCCCAGGATGGGAGGATTTACTTAATCCTCCTTAGCAATGGAATGGGCTAAAAGTACAGGGTTCTGTGAAAACTGGAAACTGAGGCTACTCAAGGGAGAAACTAGAGATTTAGAAACATATTTGCAAGGAATACCAATAAAACCAGGGAGAAAACTGGAAGTGGTGTGTAGAAGAGGTTGGGTTTTAGTAGCAGGTAACTGCATTGTATATAAAAACAGAGACAATCTACAGGAAGAAAAAACTCAGATGGAAAGGGAGTTGGCTGTGTTACAGCATTCAGGCTCTCCAGAAGAACAATCTGGGAGGTCTCAGGTAGTAGAAGAGAAGGCTTCTGTGTCTTTATCTCTCAAAAAGAAGAAAAAACTAATACAAGGAATGTACATGTGGCCTAGTTGCCGGCTACCACGGCCAGGAGAATGTGTGGGAGGAAAATGAAACAAAGCTAGATAAAGAGACTTTTACAAGGGCAGAAGTTTACCTCATACCGAGAATAAAGCAGAAGGACCAGTGAGGCCACCCAGAGATCAGGGAGATAATTGAAAATTTCACTCAGCAGGAGGTTACTGATGTTATTAAGTCAATTGACCAGAAGGATGGGAGAATCATTAGTGTCTTGGAGGGTGAGAATCAGCAATGAACTCATTGGAGGAGTATTGGGAGATAGCATAGATTGCTTGAAATTGCTTGAAATTAGTCAGAATCCTTTTGTACAGAAAGATTTAGGGATTACCATATGCAAGGCAGTAACAATATGACCAGTTTGTTACCTTTAGCAGCATATGGATGCAATAAAATGTATCTTACTGATTGTTTGTGGCCTAATGGAAAGAGATTCTGTTATTCTCTTAGGATCTGTATGAGAAAGTTAAAGGAGGAAATAATGAAAACTGCTATCATGGTCAGAGATGCAAATGCATATCATGCTATTCCCTTAGAAGTTTCTCATAGAAATATCATAGTGAAGATGGCTCCTCCCGCATATAAAAGCTTAATTCTTACTCTACTAATTGGGGAGATAAGGCACCCTCTTTTGGAGGTGCTGTATAAGATTTCACAACTCCAAATGACTTGGGGTAACAGGGAAAAGATAAATTTACTCAAATGATGGGGGAGGGGGAGGGGTTTATGGGCGATGCCATGGTTGCTTTGAATGAATATGGGGTGATCTCCATATAAGGCCATGGGGGTGATCACCATATAAGGCCATAAATGTAAAACTGCGATGTGATTGGCTCGGATTCGCTATATATTTTCTTGTGTGAGAGGGCGCTCTCTCTCTCTCTCTCTCTCTCTCCGCCATGTAACTGTTGAAGAATAAACCACCCCGCTTCACTCCTCCGCCTTCTGTCTGGTGTTTTTT
>NW_027187283.1:2013316-2027117 GCF_028583685.1 Petaurus breviceps papuanus | reverse complement strand
AATAAACCACCCCGCTTCACTCCTCCGCCTTCTGTCTGGTGTTTTTTTCCCGTGAGGGGCCGGTGACGACTGAAGACCCGGGATGGGTAAGTGAGAGGGCCGTGGGGCTAGTCGTCTAGATCTGTTGTGAGGGCAAACGCCCGCAACACTCAAACAAGCAAAGTAAATAGCCAGTGAATTCAAAGTCAGAATAAATTGACAAGAAAAGAATTATTTACTTCTCTATTGAGAGCAGGGGTAGATTTTGGAAGAATTGATGGCATTCCAACTAATCAACTATGCAAAATGTGTCAAGAAAAGGGGCTGAGCTTAGACAAAATAGAGAAGAACTTCCCCTCCAGATCTTCCTAAAACCATTGTATCCAAGTTTGTCACACCTTCAGAGAAACTCAGATTAAAGAAAGTACTGGGATAGTTGGAAGAAGTTGATATGCTGAATTTATGGCAGTATGAAAAAGAACAAGGAGGACAGTATGGTGTATTCACTGATTCATGGGTGGTTGGTAATGGGTTAGCTACAAGAATGCCCATGTAGAAAAAAATCAAAATTGGGAAATTCATGATAAACAAGTCTGGCGCAAAGAATCATAGGAAGATACATGGGACATGTCTTTGGTTACTAATTTGACAGTTTTTCATATAAATGTTCATGTGGTCCTCACCATGCTGGAATGTGAGTATTCTCTATAGACATATGAAAATATATTCTAAATTACTATCTATTAGAGAAATGTAAATTTAAACAACTGTGATGTTTAAAAGACAAAATTTCTCGGTAATTCATAATTTTCTTAATTCCAGCATGTTTATTAATAAAAGGATGGTCATGTGGACATCTGTTAGACCTAAGACAACCATGGGGTGGGCGTATTGCTTTATGCACATTGGAAGAGAGTGCTCCTGAGGGTAACATTCAACTTTAATTGGTTAACAATTAATGAAAAAATTTTTCAATGAGGGGTGGACCTGAACTTTGATTGAATATGTCATTTACTTCTTAATTTACCCTCAGTCTTAAGCAAAATAAATTCAAAGAATTTATGTCCACCCAAACCTAGGAAGAACACAGTAGCTACCCCACCTACGTGTATTCTGAACAAGAAAGTTAGTCCAATCCAATTATCAGTAATGTCCTTCAAAACATCAGAAAAAGGGGGGAAATGACCTATTTACACAAGAATATATTTATAGTAGCTCTTTCTGTGGTATCAAACAATTGGAAACCCAAGGGATGCCAATCTTAAAGGGAATGACTAAACGAGCTATGGTATATGATTGTGGTGGGTTATTATTGTGCTATAAGAAATGATAACCAAGATGTTTTCAGAAAAACCTGAAAAGACATACACGAACAAATGCAAAATGAAGTGAACAGAACTAGGAAAATTCTGTACACAGTAACAGCAATATTGTATAATGAACTATCGTGAATGCCTTAGATATTCTCAGCAATAAAATGATCAAAGATAATCCAAAAGAACTCATGATGAAAAATGTTATCTGCATCCAAAGAAAGAACTGATGGAGTCTGAATGCAGATCAAAACATATTATTTTCCTTTCCTTTATTCCTTCATTCCTTTGTTCCTTTCTTCCTTCCATTTTTTTTAAATTTTCTACAACATGACTGATACAGATATGTTTTACATGATTACACATGTAAAACCTATATCAAACTCAAGTTGCAGCTAGAGAATGAGAAGGGTTACTGGAATTCTTGGCCAATGAAGACAACTATCTCTGACCAGTCAAGAATCACCCACCTGAAACCTGGTCTGATTTCCACTAAATGCCACAGTTTCAGTTGAGTAACCTTTCAGCCTACCCTACTTTTCTTCATTTTATTTTTCTTTTCACTGACTGCTCTTGTCTTCTCTTGTCTTTTTTTTAATGCTATTCTCTCAGCAGTAGCAACTGTAATTCAGTGGCTTAAATGGGAACATCCTAACTCTTAGTGACTCAATTAAAAATAAATATTTTTGACTCAAATGCCAGAACGCAAATACTAAATAGAGAAAATAAACAAAAACGTACTATTTTATTTTTTCTGAATTTAGAAGACTTTTTTATTCTTCTAAGTAAATTATATATTGTTCTCTCTTAAACCCATTTTTTTTTTGCTTTTTGGAGGGCAATTTGGGTTAAGTGACTTGTCCAAGGTCACATGGCTATTTTTTGTGTTAAGTGTCTGAGGCCAGCTCACTTAAACCCATTCTTGAAGAAAGTAGATTACCAGAACTACCAGGCCTCCTCCCCATCTAATTCCTCTGTTTTGATTCTTCTTCTTGCACCTCATTTGTATAAAATAATTACTCTTTGTAGCTGTTCCTAAATCATTTTACTTTTTAAATTCATATCATACTCAGGCTTACCACAATCTTTCTTAAGAGCTACACAATTGTTAATAAGAATTTTAAACATATATTTATCATTTTACATATATGAAATGTAAATTCCTTGCTGAATCCCTTATAATCAGTCTTTGATATGTACCTTCCATTTCTCTTGGTTCTTGTATGTCAAATATTCTATTAAGTTCAGGGTTATTTTTTTTCCACAAAGTCTTGAAAATCTGAGAGTTGATCAAATGTACATTTTTTTCATTCAGGATTATGCTTAACTTTGCTGGGTGAGTATGATATTTTTGGCCAGAGCCCCACTTTTGTTGCTCTTCATTGTATAGTGTTCCAAGACCTGTGGTTCTTCAATGTTTCCACTCCTAGGTCTTGTGTAGTTCTAATTGTGGCAACTTAATATTTTAATTGTTTTATTCTTGTTCCTTTTAATATTTTATCCTTGAGCTGGGGGTTTCAGAATTTGACTATGATATTCCTGTGAATTTGTCCATAGCATCTCTTTTAAGTGTTCATCAATGGATTTTTCTATCTCTACTTTCCCCCCTCTTCCTTGTTCTAATGCTTCCAGACAATTTTATTTAATTATTTCTTATATTATTGTCTCAAGATCCTTTTTTGATCACAACTTTCAGTTAGTCTGATTATTTTTGTGTATTCCCTTATTGATCTGTTCTCCAAATCTCTCATTTTTCTTGTAAGATCTTTTACATAGTCTTCTATTTTTTAATTATTCATCTTTTCTTCAATTATTTCTTGATCTCTTATAATTTCACTAGATTCACCTTACCCATTTCTAATGTTCAAAGTGTCATTGTCTTCCTTAAGATTCTGGATCTCCTTTTCTAATTGGTTGAATTTCCTTTCATAATCTTGTTCTTTTTTTTCCCTTGAATTATTTGTGGGTTGTGTGTGTTTTTTTTATGATCTTTCCTCCATCTGTCATTTGATTTTTTAAAGACATCTTTAAGATCTTCTATGAATTCTTTTTTTTCTCCTTTTGGATTCTTTTTTTCCTTTGCCTCTGCATTTTTTGTGGTAATAGCTTAATTTTTGTAATCACTTCTAGCCATGGGGGATGGGGGATGGTGTCTCTTGCCCCAGATCTTCAGTTCTCCCTACTTGCCTAGAACCAAAGCTAAATCTTCAGCCTCCTGTAAGTGTCCATAGCCAGGGGCTTTCTACCCCACTGCTTCTGCACTCACCTGGCTATGCTTGTTCCTTCTTGCCCCTGATTCTTTTTGCAAAACAGCTGGGTCTGATATTCCTTGTTAGCAAAAGTTCCCTCAGTCTTCCCAGTCTCAAACACCCAACTTTCCTCACTATCCCAGGAGTAAAAGTTCCTGAGCCTGGGATTGAGGCAGCCTCTAAAACCACCTGACACCTAGACTTGGCAATTATTAAAGTAGATCCTGAAATGGTGATGTTTACTCTTTACATGGACCAAAATTCATCCTGAGATTTTTCTTCTGATTTTCTCAATTTGTTCCAGGAAGACCCCTATTGTACCTCCTTTTAAATTTATTTTTACCTACACTTTGTTTGCCCTAACGTGACCTACAATTTGTTTGCCCAAAGGTACTATTCTATCTCTTTTCTGGGGTAAAATCTTGAGAGCTTGTGATTTTCTGACCTACTCTGCCATCTTCCCAGAATCTTCTCAAATCAATTTTTGCTTAAAAAGAAAAAAAACTCCCTAAACATCTCCTTTTATATTGAGGATATTTTTTTAATCATACTCCAGTCTCTGAATATTTATGCTTATTCTTTTTTTATACTGTATTAAATTCTGATTTACATCATCCGTTTCCTCCAGATTTTGAGTTACCAATTTTCTCCCCATTTCTCTCCCATCCACTGCCCCAAAATAGCAGTTCCACAGGATATCCCCTCCTCCAGTCTTCTCTCTCCCACATTTTCCCCCATACCCTTTTCCACTTTTCCAGTGGATCTCTATGCCTCAGTGCCTGCACATCCCATTTCCCAATTACATGTAAGATGGTATTAATAATAGTATATATATATATATATATATATGTATATATATATACACACACACGTATACAAACATGTGTACATACACACACACACACACACACACACACACACATATATATATATATATATATATATATATATATATATATATATATATACATATTTGAATATTTGATTTTAAAACTTTCAATTCCAGATTCATTCCCCTTGTTCCCCATCATCCAACCCTACTGGGAAGATAGTTCAGTATAGGTTGCACATGTGTGGCTAATGAAGAACAATAACATAGTAGATACATTGTAAAAGACTGACTACGCTTCCCTCCCTCCCATCCCACCTCCCACCCGCTATACTCTCCACTTTGAACTCATCTATTTTCAAAAGTGCTTCGAACCTCCCCCCCCCCCCCAGCCTACCCTCCCTTCTATCACACCCCCTCTCATCACCTTCCCTCCCTATTCTCCTGGAGGGTGAGATACCCTATTTAGTGTGTATTTCACGCCCTCCTCAGGGCAATTTCAATGGGAATAAGGTTGACCCATTCCCTTTTGCCTTCCTATTCTTAACCTTCATTGTAAACATTTTCCCTTGCCTCTTCTGCATGAGATAATATACCGCAATCTGTCTCTCCCTATCTCCTCTAATTATATTCCTCTCACCTCTTAATTTCACCTTTTAAGTATCATTCCTTCCTGTTAAATTGGACCTGTGCCCTCTATCTATGTATACCTATATATATATATATATATATATATATATATATACACACATTCACATATGTATTCATATGCCCATATACCCTCATATATAGACAAATATATATATATATCCATGTTTCCCCGATGATAAGACCTACCCCGAAAATAAGCCCTCCCCTTACTGTGTAAGATTCCTCTAAAATAAGCCCTCCCCCGAAAATAAGCCCTATTGAGATTGCTACTGTAGTGAAGGTGATCCCCTGCACTACACGCTATATTACGGTACCCTCTGTATGCATCTTCCCCCCCGGGGTGAAACGCACGCCGCGCTCTGAGCTGCATCCAATCAGAGCTGCAGCAGTGAGCGCATCATCCTGTTCTTCCCCAGTGATTTGCTTGCTGGCGCCATTGAGAGCAGAGCCGCGGAGGAGAGCTGAGGCAGGACAACATAAGCCCTCCCCTGAAAATAAGCCCTCTGGTGTTTTTCTTTCCAAAAAAATTAATAAGACAGTGTCTTATTATTGGGGAAACATGGTATATATATATTTTTTTCTAATCACTTCAACTACTGAAAAAGTTTCATAAGTTACAATTATTGTTTTTCCATGTAAGATTTTTAATAGTACGACTTTGATAGGTTCCTTATGATTCCTTTTCCCAGTTTACCTTCTCATGCTTCTCTTGCTTCTTGTATCTGAATGTCACATTTTCTATTCAACTCTGGTTTTTTCAGCAAGAATGCTTGAAAGTCCTCTATTCCACTGAATGACCATATTTTCCCCTGAAACATGATACTCAGTTTTGCTGGGTAGATGACTCTTGGTTTTAATCCCAGCTCCTTTGCCCTCCGGAATATCATATTCCAAGCCCTTCGATTCTTCAGTGTAGAAGCTGCCAGATCCTGGGTTATCCTGATTGTGTTTCCACAATATTCAAATTGTTTCTTCCTGGCTGCTTGTAATATTCTCTCCTTAAGCTGGGAATTCCAGAACCTAGCTATAATATTCCTAGGAGTTTTCTTTTTGGGATCTTTTTCAAGAGGTGATCGGTGGATTGTTTCAACTTATATTTTGCCCTCTGGTACTAAAACATCAGGGCAGTTTTCTTTGACAATTTCCTGGAGGATGATTTCTAGGTTCTTACTTTGGTCATGGCTTTCAGGCAGTCCAATAATTTTTAAATTATCTCTCCTGTATCTATTTTCCAGGTCAAGTGGTTTTTCCCATGAGATATTTTACACTGCCTTCTATTCTTTCATTTGTTTGGATCTGTTTAACAGAATCTTGATTTCTCATAAAGTCATTAGCTTCCATTTGCTCCAATCTAATTCTGAAGCAATGATTCTCCTCATTGAGTTTTTGAGATTCTTTTTCCATGAGGCAAATTCGGCTTTTAAGGCATTCTTCTCCTCATTGCCTTTTTGATCCTCCTTTGCCATTTGAGTCAGTCTGTTTTTAAGGCATTATTATCCTCAGTCAGGCTGTTGACTCTCATTTCATAATTTTCTTGCATTGTTCTCATTTCTCATCCCAATTTTTCCTCCACTTCTCTTATTTGGTTTTCAAAATCTTTCTTAAGTTCCTCTATTGCCTGTAACCAGCTTGTATTTTCCTTTGAAGCTTTTGGTGCAGGAATTCTGACTTCACCGTTTTCCTCCCATTCCATGCTTTGCTCCTTTTTGTCCCCAAAATTTTTTCCCCTGAACTAGGCAAAATTCTAATGTTGGAATCTTCTGTCTGCTTTGTTTCATTTGCCTGCTCATTTTGCCACTCAGTTACTTGACTTATGGGATTTTTGCCACAGTAGGACTCTGCCACCAGACAGGGGGAGTTTTCATCCCAAACGCTGGGGTTTTCTCAGCTGCCGGAGGTATTAGATGGGTGCCCTCTCTGAGGTCTCCACATGCTCTGGCAAGCTGGACACACACCCCAGGACCTCCACCCTAGACTCCAATCCAGATCCAAGCAGGTTAAAGCAATAGCGATTACCCCTCAGACTGGTGCTTAGTCCCCCTACACTCTGCAGGCCAAGAGCTAAAGCTGCTACGTGGCACTGGCTGGCTGTGCCAGTGTCTCAGAGGCTTTTCGCCCTGGGGGTAAAAGCCATGCACTCCCACTTACTGGTCCCAAAGTCCATACTGTAGTAACCTTTCACTTTGTCCTTTGTGTCTATGTGTTGATAAATATGGAAAAGGACACAACTGCTGCTGATCTGGAGTCCCTCTGGCCAGCGGCTGATCAGTCCTGCCCTGGGGCTAAAGCCTTGGAGCGGGTCTGGGCTCTGCTCCCAGAGAACTGTGCTGGATTCCTGCCGGCCTTCCAGCTGTCCTCAACAGGAGGTTAGCTTCTCTTTGTCATTTTCCGGGTTCTGCACCTCCAAATTTTGTTTAGAGTCCCCTTTTTACATGGATTGGGGAGGGTGGAAGCCGGATCTGCGGGAAGGTAGTGCTCCTACTCCATCATCTTGGCTCCTCCCTCTATGCTAATTCTTACTTTGCTAATTTTACACATTTTAGTCATAAAACAATAATATTCAGGTTAGATCAGTTACCATTATCATTGCCATTTCTAGAGCTCTGAAAACAATATTCTCTTGCTATTATTCAAATTTTAAATCATATTTCTTTAATTTCAACTAAGTAGAAGATCAACTTCTTCCACTTTACAGCATCAGTCTTTCCACACAATGTACTAGTTGAAATTTTTAACAGACCTAAGTCTTCAAATCCACAACTGGAATGATTTCCTTTCCAAAATTTTCCAAATTCCCATATGAGAAATATTTCTTCTTATACATATTTTGTCAGTTTACATTAAAGCAAAGTGCTTTTTCTCCTCATAATAATTTACCTTACATTAAAATATATTGGATAAAAAGACAAAGCTCAAGGCAGCCAGGTAGCACAGTGAGTAAGAGCACCAGCTCCAGTATCAGGATGACCTGGTGTAATGGAAATGAAAATTTAAAAATCTTCCCTGCCCCTAGTCTAAAGTGTACCTGGAGCCTGGGGTGGGAGGCTTGTTTTTCAGTAGATACTTCTTGATTGACCAGTGAGTCAATAAATTTGTTACATGTGTAGCTTTGTTTTGGGCTCACTTTGAGAAATGTTATGTGATTTGATCTGGACTCTGGGAAGCCATTGTTTAGAGCCCCCCCCCCCCCCGGCTTTGAAAAACCCAGATGTTGATTTGGTATGTATGAAATGGTTGGATAGTTTGGAAACTCTCTACTTGATCTGTTTCTCTGTCTTGATAATTCTGTCTGTATATTCTGAAGTTCAGGGTGCTGACCTTTTTCCCCTGAACTAGGTAAAATATACATATGTTTGACTGATTAAAGTAAGCTTGTTAACCCAATTTGAGTTGCTTTCCTTTATCAAAGCAGATCCAAGAACCTGTGCTGGCAGACACCCTGGGGATGCTGGGGTGCTTGCTGATACACCTGGGGATTGAATCTGGGCTCAGACACTTAGCATCACACCTGGCCGTGTAACCTTGAGGAAGTTACTTAACCCCGATTGTTAAAAAAAAAAAAAAAAAGACAAAGCTCAAGGGACTAAAATACTCCCACTCATGGTGAAATAGCTAATAATATAGCTAGTTACAGAAAGATGGTAATGCTTCTCTTCTCTCATTTTGTTTCCACTTTCTCAGGTAAGGAGAATATCATTGGATTATAATGGATAGAGAAAAAATGCCTAATAACTAGTTGACATTCCAAATTATGGAGATTTTATAAAACCACCAAAATACCTTTTATTCCAAGACACTGACCACAGTTTGAAAGGTTGTTGAGTCCAAAAGTGTCATAAGATGAAAGAACAGCAAATATTCCAGGTTTCAAAACAAGGACAAGAATGAAATCTGCGAATTCCCTAGGACAATGAAATTAATTTTAATTTCTGGCAACATGCTATAACATTATTGAGGTTACCATTATAAAGAGACGCAGCAAGTTTTCAATGTCATATCAGACTGATTATATTTTGGGGGGTGACAATTAATTACACTGGTTGATAAATAACATATACATACGGTTTACATAGATTTCTTTTTAATACAGTGCCTTGTTATTATTGTAGATTAAATGAAGGGATGTGAGATGATATTCAAATTAGACAAATCTCAGTATGAACATGAGCACATTCACAAATAGCCATTAAGAATCTTCTGTTAACTTTGAAGAAGGTGTCCAAAAGATTGTCCAAGGTTTGTCCCAATATTATTCAACATTTTATCAGCAACTTGGACAAAACCAGATATAGCATGCTTATCAGATTTGCACATAACAGAAATTTGGGAGGCATAAATGGGAAACACTAGGGGAAAAAATCTTAGGCTAGAATATTGAGAAAGCTAATAACATGAAATTAAATATGAACAAATTTCTGGATTCATGTTTAAAAATTACACATAGTACACGATGGAAGAAAGCATGACTGTGCAAATTTTGAGTGAAAAAAAGGGATAAACAGAATTTTGGTGAGCTGGTTGCTGAATAAAAGCCAAGAGTGTAAAAGGACATTTTTTAAAACATCAACTTTTGTGGACTTGACTTAAGAGAACAGTAACTTTCAGGGAAAAAATATACTCTGCTTTGGTATGTAAACTGTTGTGTTGTATGCAGTACTCTATACCATGTTTTCTGAAGGACATTGATAAACTATAGTACACTTGTAGGAGGGTAAATAAGATGTTAAAGATTCTCAAGTTCATTATAGATGAAGAAACTGGATATGTCAGAGAAGAATCAGAGGGGATGTACTGACTCTTTTCAGTGAATTTAAAGAACTGTGTTGGCTTCTTTTTTCTCCATAATATAAACCTAGAAATAAACATTAGACGTTGTAGAAAGTCAGATATAGGCATAACTTTCAGAGAAGTTCTTTAGTGTAAATCAAAAGTGGATTGCGCTACCTCAAGATGGGGTGAGTTTCCACTCCATGGGGTATTTATACAAAGGTTGGAGGAAATCATTTTTAGGGCATACTGTAAAAGAGATTCATGTTTAGATATGGGTTGTATTCTATGATCTTTGACAAGACTTTCATTTCTCAAATTGTAATTTTCTGATTTTAAGTTTCCTAGACTGAGAAATTCAACCACTCTCTAAAAGTTCTTACCAAATAACTGATTAAATGTAAACTGATTACCTTTTCTCTTTATACTACAAGAAAGGTCAAGACCTTCTCACAATAAGGAATATACCTTTGTATAGACCAATTGGGGTGAAAATCCATACCCAGTTTAAAAATCTTCCCCAAAGTACATCATTTTAGAGTTAATAATTGTGACATAACCAGTTCTGTACCTTCTTTGTCTCTTTTGAATAGAACGTTCTATTTTCCTCTTGAAATTTGCTAGTAACTATAAAATAAAAGAATAACTAAGAGAGAAGTTTCACCTCTCCACAACCTCAAAATACTTAAAAGGCTAAATATTTTCCAGATGCTAGTTCTTAAAATGATTAAAAATATTGTAATGGAATTTGAATTGCAGTAGGGACCAATAGAGGCCATCTATGAAAGCAAAGCTTTTCTGACCTCCCTGCTTTTGAGAGACTACATAGGAACTTTGGAGTCTGTTTATGGTTTTATTTTACTCAGCCATGAATAGTTGACGTAATAAAGATGCCCTTCTTCAGCTGCTCTGCCCTTTCTCCGAAAGAAACTGATGATTCAGTGGATGTTTGAAAGAGATTAATCCCACTAGAGAGCTCTCTTCCCTTTTGGCTACATATCTTTTCAGGTCAAAAGTATTTGAAACTAATTCCCATAAGGGTTGTGGTTAGGTAGTCTTCATCCTTCATTAAGACATTTAAGCATAGGTCTTTCTTAAGCAAACTTAAGCTGAGACTTTGGCCTATTCCTTTTGCATTTGTTATTTCTTGAGGTTAGGTGAAATTGTGCACATCTCAATATTGAAATATACAGAGTTTGAACAAACTTTGAGATTATAGGAAGACTGAAAATCTTAGATCTTCTTCATCAGAGCTAAATGGTGTTAGGAGGAGTTTCAAGTAACTACTTGTTCTCTTTAGAGAAGACAAGTACAAACAAGTGGATTAGCCCGAACCTGACTCTTTTGGCCATAAAACACGAAATGTTTGTTGTTTGGATTGTACAAAGTTAAGGTGACATAAAAAATTCCTCATATTTTATATTTTGATAAGGATTGAGTATCTGGCTCCTCCTCCTTCTTCTCCTCCTCCTCATTCTTCTCCTCTTCTTCCTCATTCTTCTTCTTCTTCTTCTTTTTCTTCTTCTTCTTCTTTTTCTTCTTCTTCTTCTTCTTCTTCTTCTTCTTCTTCTTCTTCTTCTTCAATGTTCTTAGTTGTGTTTCCTTATGTAGAGTTTCTGGTTCCATTGTTGTGTCTAAGAAATGTCATAGATTCCATTGAAAGGGGAAAAATTAATATTAAGTGAATCCAATAATATATACTTTTTGACACATTTTACTTTTGCTCTCAAGTGATAACTATTGGTTTTAGAAATATTTCTGTTGAACTTTTTTTGTACTTATTCTTCTGAGAACGTCTAACAATTATCATTTTCCTTCTTTGTGAGGAAGTGTTTATATTTCTATGTATTCCTTGGAATGATGGGTTTTTTTGGTATTATGTAGGTTTTGTTTAGATACCTACATAATTCAATGTTGTTCATTTTACTGAACTCTGCATACTCTTTTACTAGCACTACTATTATTAGTCCTACACAACTAAGAGATCAAAGAAAGGGGAAAAGTCGTATATGTACCTAAATCTATATAGTAATTTTTTGTAGTAGTAAAGAAATAGAGTGTAAGGGAATGTTCATTAACTAAGGGAGTGCCTGAAGTAAGTAAAGTGTATGCATAAAATGGAATTCTTTTGTGCCATAAGAAATTGAATAGAACCAGGAATTTTTTTTAATTACAACATTATAGACAAAAAAAATAAATATTTATCTAAAACTTTTGTAAACACAATGGCAAATCACAACTGCAGAAGACTGATGATGAAATATACTACCAACTTTCTGACACAGGCGTACTAGACTCAGGGTGTGGATTTTATATATGTATATAGAGAGTGTATACACACATATACATATGTACATATATACACATACATATCTACTTATGAATATTATATATTATATAGTATGAGTGTATACATGCATTTATATATTTCTGTATATGTGTGTATTAATATATTTATATAATATGTGTATGTATATATACACAGATATATGTGTGTACAGATATATACATATATGTAGAAAACATTATTAATGGTGCAAGAATCTGTGTTCTTAACTATTCACATTTGTTTAAATATCCTTATTTTTCTCTTTTCAATGGCAGAAGGTATTATAGGAGGGAGCGGGGAAAGGGTTAATTGAAAAAAATTACTGCAGAAGAGAAAACTAAGACTAATAGACTTTCTGAGGCAGAAAATTACTAAGATCATCATAGTCTAGGTAACCTCGTGTGTCTTTCTTCAAACCTATCTTAATTTTATATAAAATATTTAAAACAATGGCCAAAGTGATGATTTCCCAAGAATATAATGCTACTTAGCATATTATGTTCTCCTTTGGGAATCTTTTCATCAATACAACAAATATTTCTTAAGGTTTAGAAAGTTGTCTTTGTTTCTCCTTCATTCTCAAAGAGAAAAATGATATCATGAGCTTGGTATTTTGACTTGCACACCAATTGAATCTGATTGGGGCAAAACTGTCTCACCCTGTCCTCCAGATTTATCAAATTCCAGTGGCAAGTAAAAGGTCAAGATGACTGGCCCAGGACACAGTGGGTGACAATGGCCTTTCTAAAGTAAGGACTTTCCTAGGTCTCAGTTTGTCTGAGAATATGTTCATTCAATGACTAAGGGTTGGGTAAGAATTGTAGCACAGTGAATAGAGTTCTGGGCCTGGAGGCAGGAAGATTCATTTCAGGAGTACAAATATGGTCTCAAACATTTACTTGCTGCATGACCCTGGGCAAATCATTTAACCCGGTGTACCTCAGTTCCTCATCTGTAAAATGAGCTGAGAATGAAATGGCAAATCATTCGAGTATTTATGACAAGAAAAATCCCAAAATTGCTCATGAAGAGTCAGACTCAACTGAAACAACTACTGAGCGGTAATGTTAAACTCTGAAGACATAAATAAATGGATAGAGTTGAACCCTACCCCCACCCCAGTTAATCAGATAATTCTATGACATCTTGAATTCAAAAATCTAAGTACAAATGAGTTTTAAACAAATAGTTAATCGAATGGAATAAAAGTACTTTGAGCTTTGGGCAATGACCAATGGTCCCACAAAAGAAAATTCTTATAATTTATTGAAAGTATCATCTATGACTACGTAATAAGGAAAAAGAGTTACTCCATTGACAAGTTCACAAAAGAAGTCAAATAGTCTAAGCTGTTGAGAAACCCTGATTCAGAATATTCCAGCCAAGTCTCTGGAAGGCAATCACTTTATTGATCTTGTTTTTGGAGATAATACAGACAACGAAACTAAGATACACTAAGGATATATACGGACAAAAACAAACAAAAATTGACACAGAGGGTAATGTGAGGGATAATTTGCAGTGAAGTTTCCCCATTCTGAACATCCTATATACATTCTTATTACTTCCTTATATTTTGTAAATAAGTTCAGTATCATTTACCTATATATATATATATATATATATGTGTGTGTGTGTGTGTGTGTGTGTATATATATATATATATATATATATATATATGTAG
>NW_027187283.1:1948631-2012916 GCF_028583685.1 Petaurus breviceps papuanus | reverse complement strand
GGTGTGTGTGTGTGTGTGTGTGTATATATATATATATATATATATATATATATGTAGGTCATTGTGTATTTCAAGGTAATGTAAGAGCTATTGAGTTTTAATACAATTGATTGGATTAACTATTGAGACCAAATTAGAGGTGTTTCTAGTTTGGAGAAAGTAATGGTCGTATGAGAGACAGCAATTCTTGCAGTTTTATAGAAACTTAACCCTTTGCTACCTCTCACACTACCATTACTTTCAACAACAAATCTATTAAATACCTGATTCTGGGACATCTCAAGTTACTATAAGATAAAGCCTTTAGGCTTAGGATTTAGTATAGGTATTTCTGTATAAATCAGTGTCCTTTAGTTCTTTGTAAAAGTATAAGGACAAATATATCAAGGGTTTGTGGGAATATTGTTCTGTTATTTAGTTAGTATCACATTTGTCTCATAATTCTCATAATTAGTCAATGTTAAAAGGAGGATAGTTTTTGTACTTGGTAAATGTTTTAATTGTTTGAATTGTGAGCTTAATGTGAATCCCTTAGTGAAATCCCATCCTCCTAGTAGAGCAATTAATAATGGATTAATGCAAAATATAAAACAAACTAATGAGCAAACTGGTTTTAAAGTGTGATCATGACAATTGACCAAGACTCCAACTTTAATTTTGTAAGAATGACAAGGGTTCTGGAGTGGTTATTTAAATTGGTTCCAAGGTTCCTTTTGTAGGTAAATGAATAAAAGAAGGCAAAAGAAAGAGAGGCTGGGATGCAGAACTGAAGATGGATGACCCTAAGCAATGACTTCAGTCAGATGGTATACCCTGCCAGACAATAGAGTCATTTGGACTTTGGAAGGGGCAATTGTTTGTTGTTATTTTCTTTTGAATCTCTGTATCTGCACTCATAAAGAGGACTTCACTCTTTTATGCTGTCAATGCAACAATGAGAATTAGAATTAAGAAAAGTGGGGAAACTTCAAAGGTATAAAAGAATAGGGGGATTGTGAGGGATAATTTGCAGTGAAGTTTCCCCATTCTGAAAATCCTATATACATTCTTATTACTTCCTTATATTTTGTAAGTAAGTTCAGTATCATTTCCCTATATATATATATGTAGGTCATTGTGTATTTCAAGGTAATGTAAGAGCTATTGAGTATTAATACAATTGATTGGATTAACTATTGAGACCAAATTAGAGGTGTTTCTAGTTTGGGGAAAGGAATAGTAGTGTGAGAGGTAGGAAAGGGTTAAGTTTCTATAGAACTGCAAGAATTGCTGAAACAAGACTACTGATAAAAAGAGTTGAGGCAGTAGCCTTGGAAGAAGTTGGGTTCCCAGTTCCCAGAGAACTCCTAAATAATACTAAAAATGAAATAATGTAGAATAAAAGGAGCTGGCAGCAGCAGGTAGATTTGAGAAATCAGAAAGCAGACAGCAGCCTTGGGATACTCAGGCCCAGATAAGGAAACATCTAGGTTGGACTAAAAAGGTGTCAGTCTTCTGAGGTTGTTACTGCACTTGTGTAGTAGACCTCATGTATTATGTATGTTATCTAACAAAATTAGAGACTCATTAGTAATAATTAGGTTAATGAATGGAAAGGGCTTTGTGCTGATTGGTTGGCATTAATTAGAATACTGTGAGCTTGCCTTACCAACCAATGGCAAGGTGGGACAGTGGAGAAGGTGTGGAATTCCCACATTAGGGCTTTATAACCTTGCTTTTGACTTCTGTAGTGCTCTCCTCCCTTCTGGCCTTCTTGTTGGATTTGGGGATGCCCTTTCTCAAGAAAGATAGTAATAAAGGTTTTACTTCTACTTTTAGGAGTCTGTGAGTCATTTTGGGTGAGTGGTCTTCTGACCCATACAGTAGGCAATGGAAAGAGGTTGCGTCTTCAATGAGTCTGAAACTTGACACCAGAAAAGAATTCCAACTAACTGTGGACCTAAGAAAGAATTTTCTTGATCAGGAAATACATACTTTCCCTTCATATGTCCCTCCATTCCATGATATTCATGACATTTTTACTGATTTTTCCTTTGGACACAGTGTATATTTGTGAAAAAATGTGTCCCAAATCTTTGTGAGGAATTTTTGTGTCAAATGGTCCTACTGTATATACTTTTCCACATTTTCCCCCTAAATTTAATTGCAGCCAGGTTTACTGATGTTAATAGGATACATACCAGTGAAGGTTTGTTAGTGACAGTACCAGAAACTGAGCCCCTCAGAGTAAGCTGTAAAGCAAATCTGCTTTTTAATATTACTCATCTATGTTCTGTGGGATAAACTTGTTAATGTTAGTAGGAATTAAGGAAGTAACTTTAGATGAGGTACTATCACAGAAAAATAAGGATATGAAACATTTTTTCTCTCTCTCTCTCTATATATATATGTGTGTGTGTGTATACCTACATATATGTATATGTAATACATATATGTATGTGTGTGAGTGTGTGTATGTATATATAGAGATAAATAGATAGAGAAATATAATACTCCAAACTAAAGTATAAGTTTCTTTTCTTATTGGTAGAAATTAACGTCTTGCCCAGTGTGAAGGACAGGGTAGAGGTGTTAAGAGAGCTCTTTTATTGTTCTTTTCAGGATTCTTCTGGATTCTATTCTTCTTTGGGACTCTTTAAGCACCTAGTCACTTCAGGAAGTGTTTCTGGCTTCTAGCTTGAGAGAGAAGATGAAAGAGCTCAACCCCACTTCAGGTTGCAAAAGAAAAGACTCTAGAAAGACATGTGTAACCCTCAGTTTCCATCATATCCTTGTCTCCACCATGCTATACTAGTGACTGAAGGAAGTTTCCCTTTGCATGAGGTCCAGAACTCTCTTTCAACTTAGTTGAGTCATCTCATTCTCAAGGGGAGAGCTCCTTCACTCTGTACTGTTTGGTATGTATTCACCTTTGTATAACTTATCTGATTTCTGTTTTGCTACCACTTGGATAATTGTGTTTTTTTGCTATTTACACTATGTTCACAATTTTGACCTGGTATTTGATGGGAAAGGGGTTAAGTCTTGGATTTATAGCTTAGGTCTTCCTTTCTATGAAAAAGGCAAAGTGAGTAAAAGTTGGAGTCAATTTGATCAGATGCCTCTAGACTAATGATATTTAAGGAGGATACCGACATGATCTTAGCCCTGTACCCTGATCCCTTTCAGGAGAGCAGAGAAGCCTCCAGTGCCAACTTCTTGCTTTATTGATATGAATGAATCTCTCTTGGAGAAAGACAGGGAGAGAAAAGTTAGAAATGTCTATTATGTCTCCATTCCAGTCAGGCAAAGATAGGCCTCACCACAAGTAGACATTTCTACATGTGACTTCCCCTTTCTTTGCAAAATATGTATTCTATAATTATTTATCTATGAACATGTTTCATCCCACACCCATCAAAATTCAACATAAATTCATTGAAGAAACTTACTCCCTTACCTTTGTATTTGTGTCCCTGAGAGATGCATGATCTTGGAGGTCAGAGATTCTTAAGTTTTATTTGTGTCAAAGACCTCTTTCACAGTCTTGTGAAACTTATTGATCCTTCTTTACTCTGAGAGTAGTATTCTCTACTTTAAATGCATAATTTAAATTATGTAATATTACAAAATTAACAAATTATATTGAAATATTGTTGTCAGAATAATTTAAAAAAATAATAATCCAGTGATCCCACGTTAAGAATCCCTTTTATTAGGAAGTCTTTGTGGATTTTTTGTTTTTGTTTTTGCTTTTTGGAGGGCAATTGGGGTAAAGTGATTCCCCTAAAGTCACATGGCTAGTTTTTCTCTTAAGTGTCTAAGGTCAGATTTCAACTCAGGTCTTCCTGACTCCAGGGCTGGTGCTCTATTCACTGAGCCACCTAGCGGCTACTAGTAAGTCTTTGTTGTGTTATTTGAGTAATGGGAGCTAGGAATTCCTGGAGGCATAAGAGAGAAGGGAGTGTATTCCAGTTGTTGGGGACAACCTCTGCAAAGGCAAGAAATGGAACCAGTGGAGAACAATAATTGTGTCATTTTGTCATGGAAACAGAGTGCACTTACAGCAAGAGGAAACAATATGAAATCAGTCTGGAAAAATAGGTTTCTTTTCCATAACCTAAATATTATTCATCTGACAGTAGGTTGGGTTTGTTTTTTCTCTTCCCTCTTAATTTATTTTATATGAAGTTCTAGCCATTCCACTTGTTCATTGTATACACAAACATTCACATGCGTGCACACACACACAGTTCTGAATCCTATTAATCCCCAATTAGATGACATAAGCAAATACTAATGCAACCTATATGTCTACATTGAAATTGCCCTTAATTATGTTATTGAAAATATGTTTCAGGGTCAGCCAGGTAGCACAGCGAGTAAGAGTACTGGCTCCAGTGTTGGGATGACCTGGAGATTGAATCCTGGGCTCAGATACTCAGCACCACACCCAAAAATAACTGTCCGTGTAACCTTGAGGAAGTTACTTAACCCCAATTGCTTAAAAAAAAAAAAGAAAAGAAAATATGTTTCAACATAAGTCACTTATAAAGAAAATATGGAAAGAGCAGGTGAAATTTTTCTTAAAAGTGTTAGCTCAAAATCAGATGAACCAATTCATGTTCTAAATGCAATATCAGCAATGTGGCCATGGGAAAGTCATTTAACCTTGTGGATCCTCAAGTTTGGAGCATATGAAATGAGGAAAATAAAAATTATACTACCACAATCACATGGTTGCTTACAAAGAAATAAATATGTAAATTTTAAAATAATACAAAAATGTGAATGGTGAGTAGCAGAATTTCAAGAACTCTAAGCCCAGTTCATCATACCACTACATGAACTATAATTTTCAGTTCTGTCTGGTTTGTTATAGATCTTTTGTGCACTTGAATAGCTCTTTTACCAACTGCTCAGGAAATCAAATCAAAGCCGCATTTTTTTGTTTGTTTGTTTTGTTCTACTTTGTTTTTTTTTTTTTAATGGGGAAAGAAGTATGAACACAAAGCAAAGATATAATTTTGTTTTCTGGGCAGCTAAATAGACATACCGTATTGCTGAACTTATAATTATTTTTCCTTATAGGAAGGCTTCTTGTGTGTATGCTTTAAAATAATAACTGCAGTTGCTTAAGACTGCAAGCATTTACATGTCATGAACTTTTCAATTTCTTGTGCTTTTGTTATCATGAAAATTAAAACAAATTTAACAAAAAAAGTTAAAATTCAAGAAAAGATATGTAAATACTGTGAGGAACAGGACATTAAAAAGTTACTTTCTATTTTTAACATTTTATTAATATAACCTGACTACTATATACCAAGTGATTTATTGCTGTATGTTTTCTTTTTATTTAAAAATAATTTCCACGTATGAAACGAATATACTATGTTGGCAAGTCATCCACTCTGAGGTTCTAGTAGCTTTCTTTGTCCATTGTCACTAACCTACTAACCTTTACTTTTCTATTATCATAGTTATGGACTGTTGTTGGTTCAAAAGTAATATTCTCAGATTGCAAGTATATATATAAATTTATGGCCTAGTAAACAAATCTTAAGCAGCATAAAATGGTTTTACATATCCTGCAACTGCTTTAATTTTTAAACATTTAATATTCAAAGTAATTAGCTATTTCAAATAAAAATTAATTTTGGCCTGAAAATTTGTGAAACTAGAATTCAGTGGTCGCTGATACTGTGTATAGGGCACATATATTTATATTGAACTGATGAATTAGTCAAGTATCATTGCCAATATCTATGATGACTTAAAATTGATGAATAAAAATAAGCAAATTGATTTGGTGAAACAATATAAAGTCAGTGATTGAAATAATACATGTAACAAGTTGACAATGTTTTTCAATTTTTACTCAGGTTCTGTTATTCAATATAGTAGAGGCAATGTAATAACGCAATTCTAAAGTTAATAACATCTAATCCCTTCCTTTTATAAAAAGGGAATTAAAACTTAAAGAGCAAATATCTCACAGCTAGATAGTGACAGTCATAACCAATGTCACATTATTTTTGACTTATGGTTAAATGGTATAATCAATGGAACATGGAGCTATACATATATATATATGTATGTATGTATGTATAGTAGCAAAGGTTCTATGTGTCCAACAATGTTCAGAATATAAATTTGAGCAAAATCTGAAGGAAAGTTACTAAAAAAGAAATAATCTTTCTTCAGTTTTCTGGTGCACAAGAAGAGGTGTTTGTGAGTGTTCTTTAAGCTGAATTATCTTACATCACCTCAAAGAGCGAGAAACAGTTTAAATATATTTGGAGATTAAAAAAAATTATCAAACAGGATATTTCATTGTAAAGCCAGGATGATGATCAAAGACATAGGGGGAAAATCCTAATAATACAATGCATGTGGACTAAACCAACAAGAGAGATAGAATAGAATGGTGGTAGGACAGAAATATCAATGTGAAATACAAATTTGACAAAATTAGAAAGTAATCATTTTTCTTAAATTTAATACAACTCATTTTGGAAATCATTTGGTGAAATATTCTTAGATAAATTGAAGAACAAGAGGGAAAAAAAGATCCCAAATATTTTTTTAGGAAATAATTGAAGAGCATTGACCAGAAGTGCTACAAACAGGTGGAAAAGTGTAAATTAATATATACAAGATTCCATCATTGTGAAAAACAAATCATAAATCATACAAATATTGTTAGCAAATGCCAGATTTTTAATAATAAATAGTCTTGCAGACACCCATTAGGGAATAGTTCAAATATCATAAAGTCCTCATTTAAAAAGCAAGTCTAATTATATGTGACATGCTTTCTTTTAATCATATGAACATTTCATTTATTGAAAGGAGAAGGGTGAAATGATGTTTTTAAGGGAAAAATGGATTAGGACAATCACAAACAATTCAGAGAAAGCTTATAAGATAAAGAGCTCCTCAGATAAAAGTTTTATTATTATTTGTATTTGTAGAGTCATTTAAAATTCTGAGAGCAACCAAGTACAATCCTGGTACTCAGTGGAAAAGATGACATGCTTAAGGCTGTTATTAGCTAAAAGGTCTTAACACTGTTCAGCCACCTAAAATTACCAGAGAACTTGACTGACTCAAAATAGGATTCATGTACCTTATTGGAGAGACATGCTACATACTTTTCATACAGAGATAACAGAAATCCAAACTTATCTAGAGCTATCACTTGTCCCTGTACATGGGAAGTCATCTGCTTATAAGGTCAAAGAGGGAGTAATTACCACCGGAGAATGTAAGTCTAATACCTATAATGAGACCATTAGGACCAGAGGAGCAACATATCCAGAAGAAATATCAACAGACTAGGAGACTAATGAACCTCAGATATCACATGTTTCACATTAAATATCAGAAAACCTTAGGAAACAAGACCAGTGAAAATAGCACAAGAGAACCTGAAAACTCCTATGATTCTGAAGTGTCAGAACTGTGAGTCATATTTCACTGTGCATTCTCCATATATGTAAGCTACTGGGTTAAAGTTTATTCTGATGTGATCCATGTAATAGATGCAAGATACCCCAAGATATAAATTACAGAATAAAAGGCCCTGCATGAATGTTAAACAATTCACTCATTCTTTAGCATGCTTTAGAGGTTGGAAAATACCGTGTTTCCCCGATAATAAGACCTAACCCGAAAATAAGCCCTCCCCCAAAAATAAGCCCTATTGAGATTGCTGCTGTAGTGAAGGTGATCCCCTGCACTACACGCTACATTACGGTATCCTCTGTATGCACCGTCCCCCCCCGTGAAACGCACGCCATGCTCCGAGCTGCATCCAATCAGAGCTGCAGCAGTGAGCGTGTCATCCTGTTCTTCCCCAGTGATTTGCTTGCTGGCGCCATTGAGAGCAGTGCCGTGGAGGAGAGCTGTGGCAGGACAACATAAACCCTCCCCTGAAAATAAGCCCTCTGGTGTTTTTCTTTCCAAAAAAATTAATAAGACAGTGTCTTATTATCGGGGAAACACGGTAGTTCAAGAGGGTTAAGTTCATTAAAACCATGAACCAACTATGGCAAATGGTTCCTTTGATAAACTGACAACAACCTCTGGGGAGTGTGCTAGGGAACTGAATTTCTCATCAGCTTATCTATGGCCAGAAGGAGCAGGTTCCTATTTCCTTGAGGATAATCTCAAAGTCAACCAAGGGATGAGTAAGGCTTCCTTTACATTTTTCTTTCTCCTACTTTTATCCTTTCAAGCAATTATAATGTTTAAGGATTCCAAACTATAGATATAAAAGCATGAGTAATATTTCTCTACCATTGAACATCTTAGAGTATTTGCAATAGTACAACAGAACTCAAAACACATCTGGAATTGGACTTTAACCTTGGAAAAAGGGGAAAATGGGAAAACATCTTTGGAACCACTATAACTAACTGTGCAATCTGAATGCAGATGTGTACAATAAATGTACTCTCCTGGCCTATCCCATCTCTGGACTAATTTCAGATTAATTCTAATCACTAAACTTGTTTAAGAAAAATAGCAAAACAAATTTCCTTCTTTTCAGTCAAGAGGGAGACTACACATTGACTGTAATGGTAAAAAAAAATGGGGGTGGAGGAGCCAAGATGAAAGCATAGAAGCAGAAAGACTCCCTGTGCTCCCCCTATAACTACTTCAAATACCTATGAAATATAACTATAAACAAAATTTAGGGCTACAGAACCCACAAAGTGACAGAGAGAAACAAACCTGTTGAAGATATCTCTGCAGACCAGCAGGAAGTGAATAGAACCCAGCCCCAAATGAGTCCGAGGTTTTAGCTCCAGAGCAGCCTGACCAGACACAGCTAGAGGGACATCTGGAGAATGGATCACCAGCAGCTGTGGTAGTTTCCAGAATTATCAACCCATAAATGCCAAAGGCAAAATGAGAGGTGACTACTTTGGGAAGATGGATGCCGAGAGTGGGTTCCAGCCTCTGCCCCTGGAGAGAGAAGCAGCTGAGGTGTGGCTGCTTCAGTGCTCCTGGACTACAGATCTTAGGGGGAACAAGCAACCAGTCTGAGGATTAATCGCTCTGGCTTTCACCTGATTGGATCTGGATTGCTCTCTAGGGTGGAGGTGCTGGGGTGTGTGACCAGTGTGCCAGAGCCAGTGGGGCTTCTGAGAGGACACCCAACTAATACCTTCAGTAGCTGAGAAAACCCCAGCAATCTGGGACAAAGTTCTCTGCTTTGGAGGCAGAGTTCTACTGTGGCAAAGAGTTCAAAAGTCAAGTAATTGAATGGCAACATGAGCAAGCAAAGGAAGCAAAGGAAACACAGCAATTTGAATTTGGACTCCTTTTTTGGGGACAAAAAGGATCAAAGCATGGAACAGGAGGAAGACAATGAAGTCAGAACTTCTGCAACAAAAACTTCCAAGAAAATGCACTGCTTACGGGCCATAGAGCAGCATAAGAAGGCTTTTGAAAACCAAATAAGAGAAGTGGAGGAAAAAAAGGGAAGATAAATGAGAATGTTGCAAGAAAATCAGGAAAAGAGAGTCAACAACCTGACTGAAGAAAATAACAGCTTAAAAGACAGATTAATTCAAATGGCAAAAGAGGCTCAAAAAGCCAATGAGGAGAAGAATGCCTTAAAAGGCCAAATTTGGCAGATGGAAAATGAAGATCAAAACCTCACTGAAGAGAATCACTCCTTCAGAATTAGATTGGATGAAATAGAATTTAGCGATTTTATGAGAAATAAAAATACTATTAAACAGATCCAAAAGAATGAAAAAAAATAGAAGGCAATGTGAAATATCACATTGGAAAAACCACTAACTTGGAAAATAGATCCAGGAGAGATAATTTGAAAATTGATGGACCACTTCAAAGACATGATTAAAAAAGGAACCTAGAAATCATCCTTCAAGAAATCCTCCAGGAAAAATTCCCTGATGTTTTGGAATCCACTGATCACCTCTTTAAAAAGATCCCAAAAAGAAAACTCCTAGCAATATTATAGTCACGTTCTAATGTTCTCAGATCAAGGAGAAAATATTACAGGCAGCCAATGAAAAACGATTGAATATTGTGGAAACACAATCAGGATAACACACGATCAGGAAGCTTCTGTATTGAGGGATTGAAAGGCTTGGAATATGATATTCCAGACTTCAAAGGAGCTTGGATTAAAACAAAGAATCACCTACCCAGTAAAACTGAGTATCGTGTTTCAGGGGAAATTATGTCATTCAATGAAATAGAGGACTTTTAAACATTCTTGATAAAAAAAAGACAGAGTTAAATAGAAAATTTGACATTCAGATAGAAGAAGCAAGAGAAGCATGAGAAGGTAAACAGGGAACAGAAATCATAAAGAAATTATCAAAGTGGAACTATTTGCATTCCTACCTGAAAAAAAATGATAATTGTAACTTATGAAATTTTTCTCAGTATGAGAATAGTTGAAGGGAATATAAATGAATGTGTATGTTTGTGTATACACACATACATATATATACATACATGCATGCATATATCTATATAGGAGGGTATATGGGTGTATGACTACATATATGACTGTGTATATATGTGTACAGGTATACATAGACAGAGTGCACAGGACCAGTTAAATAGGAAGGGATGATTCTTAAAAGGTGAAATTGAGATGTGAGAGAGGAATTTAATGAGAGGAGATGAGGAAAGACAGAATGGGGTAAATCATCCCATATAGAACAGGCAACGGAAAGCTATTACAGTGGAGGGGAAGAACAGGAAGGCAAAAGGCAATGGGCCAACCTTACTTTCATTGAATTTGGCTTAAGGACAGAATAACATATACAATAAATAGGGTATCTCGCCCTGCAGGAGAGTAGGGGGGAAAGGGATGAGATGGGGGATGATGGAGGGGAGGGCAGGTTTGGGGGGACTGAAATTAGAAACACACCCTTTTTTTTTGCTTTTTTGGAGGGGGGAAGGCAGGCAATTGGCGTTAAGTGACTTGCCCAAAATCACACAGCTAGTAAGTGTTAAGTGTTAAGTGTCTGAGGCCAGGTTTGAACTCGGGTCCTCCTGACTCCAGGGCCGGTGCTCTATGGACTGCACCACCTAGCCACCCCTGGAAGTACACACTTTTGAAAACAGACAGGATCAATGTAGAAAATAGAACAAGTGTGGGGAGGGATAGGATTGAGGGAAATATAGTGAATCTTTTACGATATATCCACTATGAAAATATTTTGCATAGCTACACATGTACAACCCATATTGAATTGCTTATCTTCCCAGTAAGTGTGAGTAGTGAGGAAAGAAGGGAAAAAATCTGGAAACCAAAGTTTAAAATCAAATGTGTATGTGTGTATGTGTGTATGTGTGTATATATATATATATATATATGTGTGTGTGTGTGTGTGTGTATGTATGTATATGTATGTATACATACACACAAACACACACACACACACACACACACACACACACACACACACACACACATATATATATATATATATATTCATGCAACTGGGAAATAAATAAATAGGCACTGGGGTATAGAGATCTATGCCCTACTGGAAAATTGGAGGAAGTATGGGGGAGGTTATAGGAGAGAGCAGATAGGGGGAGGGGGTATATAGTGAGATTGCTTTTTTGGCGTGGTGGGTAGGGGAAAGATGGGAAGAAAATTTTTAACTCAAAATCTTGCAATGAATGATGTAAATTAAAAATATACATAAAATTTAATTTATATAAATAAATATGAAGTCATTCAAAACAAATTTCCATATTAACTATGTTCTCCAAAGAAGTAAGGAGAGACAGTGGGATTTTAGTCTGGATCCTCTCCGTGTTTTATTTGGAGAGGGATAATATTCTTTTTTATGAATCATTTGGAATTTTAGTGGGTCACTATGCTGGTAAAAATTACCGAGTCTTTTACAGTAGTTAAATTTTATGGTAGTGTTGTAAATCATTCTCCTGGTTCTTCTCACTTCACTGTGCATCAGTTCATACAAATCTCCGTTCTTTCTGAAACCACCTTTGTTCAAGATTCAGTGATGGATCTGTATTATATGATGACAAATCATCATCTAATTGGCTGAGGTGCCAAGAGACCTTATCACTCATATGTGACTCAGCAAAAGTGATAATACATAGAAAAATAGTTATCTGTCTAACACCAAGTCCAAGGACACAAGAGAGTATTGAGCTGCTAGGTGGACTAAACATGTCATTTCTCTTCTGATGTCATGATTTTATGTTTTATTACACTTCAGGTATTTTTTGGTCACTATCTTATTGATAGTGATCCTTCTTTCTTATTGATCTTTCTTATTGATCCTTCTGACTACTATTTTGCTCACACATTAGAAATAAAATTACTAAACTTAATAAAATCTCTAAAATGGGTTTAAAAAAACAATGATGGTTCTATTTATTTTTTCTTAGCTAATTTAGTTTTTAATGCTTATGCATAAAATATAATATCAAAATTATATCAAATAAATTTTGAGGTTCAGAATTTGAGAATTATAGTCAAGAGGTAATATTATGGAATATGTGGATGGCACATACAAGACAAGCAAGAAGCATTCTGAATGAATTTGGAGAATAACTTGGAAGTTTTACATCATTATAAATGAAGACATTACAAAAAGACGATGCTTAAGTCAACTAGAGTATTGGTTGCAAATTAATAAAGTTAAAATATATTATCTTCCCTTTAACAATCTGATAAATGAAAAAAATAGAAAGTGACTGTACTCATGATCCAAACTTTTGATATTATACAAACACTTTATCTTATTGTCTTATTTAATGACCTTCTGTAATTTGTGGGGTGTTGTTGAGAAAGGGCTTGCTACAACAAAATAATTATTAATTAATATTTTAACAATAGAGAGTTCCAATTAACATCATAAGAAAGGTGTAAATACTAAAGTTCATGACACAATTGACATACTAATATGTTGAGTACAATGGAATAGATTTTGTTATAAACTATCATGGAAACTGACTTTCTGTATAGCCAGCATTGCACTATTGTATGGAGATATATGTGTACATTGACTATGTATTAAAAAACAAATAGAATTTTCCTTTAAGGCAATGCTGGGATTGTGTTAAACTTTCATTTTTAAAAATTTTACACTGTGAATAATTCTCATGCATAATATGCCCTCATCCAAGCCAGGTAAATCTCTCTCTAATATAGGCTAGAAGTCAAAGGGAAAATATGATTCAACATATATCATTTTCTTTACTAAAAGAGCATCTGGAGATGATAATTTTATATTTCATATTTTAACATTAAGTTTAAAATAAATAATTATATTAATAATGTCCTACACCAGATATAGTAATATTTCATTTATGGAGATGTCGACAAAATATTTGAGATTAAAATATTGTCTATATTAGTGAACCACTTCTTTGCCATTCTATAAGAAAGATGGATTCAGTCTTAAACACAACATTTTATTGTGTAAAATAGAGAAGTAGGTATAGTATTAACATACACAGAGAATCAATAATGGACAGCTTACACCACTCAAGAGTGCTGAAAATCAAAATGCTAACTAACCTTATAAAAGTACTTACATCTAGAGTCATTTATTATGTGTTCAAAAATCTACTACTTCTTTTAGTAGATTTTGAAGAGAGACTCATAAGAAAAAAAGCACTGCAAAGGTCATTGGATAATTTATTTTTCTCTCCCTAAAATTATTATTTATTGTTAGCATCCTTTTCTTCTTACATTTTGAGTTCCAGACTCTCTTCCTCTTTCCCCTCCTTCCTTTGATAACTGAGCAGGTGTAAGGGTTATGGGATTTAAAGATCTTCCATGCCCCGTTGGACTTGCTGACGTAGCAGGAAGGGGCGGAGCAAGAGGAAGTGGAAGCCAAACTAGCATTCCTGCGGTGGCTGGCGGTGGTGGAAACGGTGGCAGCAGCAGCAGAGGCAGTGGCATCGCGAAGCCCTTTTTGAGTTAGCCAGAATTTCTGCTAAGGACTCCTGCTGAGGACTGCCAGGGGCCGGAGCTGCTGGGAGTGCGCTTCCCAGACGTTGGGTGGTTGCTGTGAGTGGGGAGAGGAGGACCTTTGCCTGAGGTAGCCTGTTCTGTTTTAAAGGCTTGAAAATGTGGGTGCTTTCTACTTTATCTACCTGTGCCAATGTCATAACTACTCTGATGGCTTTCATTTTCTGGTTTGGGGACTCAGTCTTTTGGTATCTTAATAAATTTTCTAGTTTATACCCCCATATGGCAAGCATGACGTATTTTGTGATGGATAATTATATCAGTATAAGTGTAATCTCCATAGGCATTGTGAATATGGCATTGCTGATACAGCAGGCAAACAATATGAAGTTAATTATACATGTGAAGTCATGCAAAACATTTTCCATATTAGCCATATCACACAAAAAGAAAAAAACAATCATAAATGATGAGAACAAGAAAATTGTACTTCAGCTTGTACTTCGAGTTCATTAATTCTCTGTGGAGGTGGATAACACTTTTTTTCAAAATGACTGTTTGAAACTATCTTCAATCATTGCATTTCTGAGAGTAGACAAGTCTTTCAAAGTTCATACATTACAACATTTCTGTTACTATGCACAATGATCTGGTACTTCTCACTAATTTGTGTCAGTTTATTTTTTCTTTTCCTGAAACTAACACCCTCATTATTACCTATAGCATAAATAGTTCTTCATCACAATGATACAATGTTATAATGTTATTTTAAAGTTTAATTTATTAATAATGTATGACATCAGAAACAGACAAGCTTAGTAGTCTAGAGTTTTAATAAAAGTCCTAGAAACAAAAACTACTAGGTCAAGGCCTTAAGATGAAAACAAAGAAACACAAGTAAGAAAAGCAGAAAAAAATTTTGCCAGGAAGTAATTTATAATATCAAATTATAACATATACTACAATGAGTTAAAAAAGGATATCCAGCTATATAGAGGAGAGAGACAGAGAAAGAGAGACACACACACACAGGCACACTCACACACACACACACAAACACACACACACATAGGCAAAGAGATGAGACAGAGACAGAAAGTATAGACTTTTTACAGCTGTGACATTTTGACTAACAAGAGAATTCTTAAACAAGGAATAAACATAGACTAAAAGAGAAATGAAATTCAACTACATAAATTAAATGTATTCTACTCTTAACAAAATCAGTGCAACTAGGATAAGAAGGAAAGTTTTCAACTAGGGACAAAGGAACTTTGCATCATTTCTTTCAGAAAAATAAAAGCTATATCCAATAACTAAAGCAAAGTATAAAACTAAGGATCATTACCCATTTATAAAAGTGGTATCAAGTTCTTACTCTGATACCCAAAGTTCATGTAACTGAGAAAGTTACTTAGCTTTTCTTTATTCTAGAAAACACTCTCTAAGTATAAATTTCATAGCACCTGCTCATCTTCATTGGAAAAGGGAAATTTCTCATTTGTAATTTCCTCCATGAACTGACAGGAACTGGAACTTGTCTGTGTGTATTTTTCATTCTTTCTAATCATGTCTGACTCTGTGACCACATTTTGTTGCTTTCTTGGCAAAGATATCAGAGTGGTTTACCATTTGCTTCTTCAGATCATTTTAGAAATGAAGAAACTTTGCGGGGGGGGGGGGTTAGAGTCAAGATGGCGGAGTAGAAGCAGGACCTCCCCTCTGCTCTGGCTTCCACCTTCCCCAATCCATGTAAAAAGGAGATTCGAAACAAACTTTGGAGCTGCAGAACCCACAAAACGACACAGAGAAGTTAACATTCCACTGAGAACAACCCAGAAGGCCGGCAGGAATCGGCCAGTGCAGTGCTCTAGGAGCCAAGCCCAGCCCCATGTCAAGGCTTTAGGCCCAGGGAGGGCCTGACCGGCCGCCAGCTGGAAGGATTCTAGATCAGCAGCAGCTGTAGCTCTTTCCAGATTTATCAACACATAGATATGAAGGACAAAGTGAGAGGTCAGTGCAGTCTGGACTTTGGGACCCAGTAAGTGGGAGTGTGTGGCTTTTGCCCCCAGGGCAAGAAGCCACTGAACTGATGGCACAGCCAGCCAGCACCAGGTGGCAGCTTCAGCTCCTGGCCTACAGAGTGTAGGGGGACCAAGCACCAGTCTGAGGGGGTAATTGCTCTTGATTTACCTGCTTGGATCTGGATTGCTGTCTAGAAGGAGGTCCTGGGGTGTGTGTGTGAGCTTGCCAGAGAGTGTGGGGTCCTCAGAGAGGGCAACCATCTAATACCTCCCACAGCTGAGAAAAGCCCAGCATTTGGGACAAAAGCTCCCCTGTCTGATGGCAGAGTCCTACTGTGGCAAAAAGCCCAGGGGTCAAGTGATTTAGGGGAAACATGACCAGGCAAAGGAAACAAAGCACACAGAAGATTCCAACATTAGACTCCTATTTGGGGGACAAAAAGGAGCAAAGCATGGAACAGGAGGAAGACAGTGAAGTCAGAACTCTTGTGCCAAAAGCTTCCAAGGAAAATATGAGCTAGTTACAGGCCATAGAGGACCTTAAGAAGCAGATAAGGGAAGTGGAGGAAAAATTGGGAAGAGAAATGAGAACAATGCAAGAAAATTATGAAATGAGAGTCAACAGCCTGACTGAGGTAAATCACACCGTAAAAAAATAGACTAATTCAAATGGCAAAAGAGGCTCAAAAAGGCAATGAGGAGAAGTATGCCTCAAAAGAGCCGAATTTTCCAGGTGGAAATAGAATCTCAAAAGCTCAATGAGGAGAATCATGGATTCAGAAATAGATTGGAGCAAATGGAAGCTAATGATTTTATGAGAAGTCAAGATTCTGTTAAACATATCGAAACAAATGAAAGAATGCAAGGCAATGTGAAATATCTCATGGGAAAAACCACTGACCTGGAAAATAGATCCAGGAGAGATAACTGAAAAATTATTGGACTACCTGAGAGCCATAATCAAAGTAATAACCTAGAAATCATCCTCCAGAAAGTTCTCAAAGAAAACTGCACTGATATTCTAGAACCAGAGGGCAAAATAGAGGTTGAAAGAATCCACCTATCACCTCCTGAAAAAGATCCCAAAAAGAAAACTGCCTAGGAATATTATAGACAGGTTCCAGAATTCCCAGGTCAAGCACACAATATTACAAGGAGTGAGGAAGAAACAATTTGAATATTGTGAAAACATATTCCAGATAACCCAGGATGTGGCAGCTTCTACACTGAGGGATCATAGGACTTGGAATATGATATTCTGGAGGTCAAAGGAGCTGGGATTAAAACCAAGAGTCAATTAACCAGCAAAACTGCGTATCATGTTTCTGGGGAAAATATGATCATTCTTTGGGATAGGGGACTTTCAAGCATTCTTGGTGAAACAAACAGAGTTGAATAGAATATTTGACATTCAGATACAAGAAGGAAGAGAAGCATGAGAAGGTAAACAGGGAAAAGAAATCATAAGTAACTTGTCAAAGTTGAACTATTAATATTCCTACATGGAAAAATAATAATTTTAACTTATGAAACTTTTTCTCAGTAGTTGAAGGGAATAGAAATATATATCTATATCTATATCTATCTCTCTATCTATCTATATGTCCATATATGAGGGTATATGGGCATATGAATACATATGTGAATGTGTGTATACATGTCTATATCAGAGGGTATACAGCCATATGAATTTATATGTGAATGTGTGTATATATGTTTACAGGTATACATAGATAGAGGGCACAGGACCAATTTAAAAGGTATGGATGATACTTAAAGGTGAAATTAAGAGGTGAGAGAGGAATATAATGAGAAGAGATGGGGAGAGACATATTGGGGTAATCTATCTCATATAGAAGAGTCAAGGGAAAATGGTTACATTGGAGGGGAAGAATAGGATGGCAAAAGGGAATGGGTCAACCTTATTCCCATTGAATTTGGCTTGAGGAGGGAGTGAAATACACACTAAATAGGGTATCTCACCCTCCAGGATAACAGGGGGGAAAGGATATGAGAGGGGGAATAATGGAAGGGAGGGCAGGCAGGGTGGGAGGGAAGTTGCAAAAGCACCCACTTTTGAAAAGTGATGGGATAGGGGCGGACAGGTAGCACAGGGAGTAAGAGCATCGGCTCCAGTGTCAGGATGACCTGCAGATCAAATGCCGGACTGAGACACATAGCTCCCCCCCTCCCAAAAACACCTGGCTGTGTAATGTTAAGCAAGTTACTTAACCCCAATTGCTTAGTGGTGGTCAGGTGGCTCAGCAAGGCAGAGCACCGGCCCCAGTGTTGGGATGACCTGGGGATCAAATGTAGGTTCAGATACCTAGCACCATACCCAGAAATAACTGGCTGTTTAACCTTGAGCAAGTTACTTAACCCTGATTGCTTTAAAAAAAAATTGAAAAAAAAAAGAAAAGGGATGGGATCAAAGTAGACAATACAACAAGTGGGAGGTAGGATAAGAGGGAGGGAAATATAGTCATCCTTTTACAATATATCTATTATGTTGTTGTTTTGAATTAGCCGCACATGTACAACCTATACTGAACTGCTTATCTTCCTAGGAAGGGTGGGTGACAAGGGAGGAAGGGGATGAATCTGGAATTCAAAGGTTTAAAATAAAATATTCAAATATACATAATAATTTTTTTAAAATGTCACTTAAAAAATAAAGAAATGAATAAACTTGGGGTCAGCTAGGTGGCTCAGTTAATAGAGCACTGGCCCTGGAGTCAGGAGGACCTGGGTTCAAGTCCAGCCTCAGACATTTAACACACACAAAACTACCCATGGGACTTTGGGCATGTCACTTGTAATGCCAAGCAAAGGCAACTTCCAAAGTTTCAAAATACCAGCATAGGTGATCTCCATTTTATTCAGTGAAAAATTAAGAATAGAAATAATAAAAATATAGCATCATTCAAAATACAGCATTTACTAAGTTTTATTCAATCAAGTACTATCCCACCCTTGGACATTACATTCATTTAATCAATCACAAAGTCCCTCTTCTAAATACTTCTCCACCCCTAGGATGTACATTCATTTAGTCCATTACAAAGCCCTTCTTCTCAAATGGAGATTAGTTTCCAATCATAAGTAAAGTACATTCATTTGTTCAATCACAGAGCAAAAAAAGTCAAAAGTTCCCCACCCTTGGATCACAATTGAATCTACCCCAGAGTTACAACAAGCTTAAGCACAGCATTTAATACCCAAAGACAGGTCTTTTCTTCATCTTGACATGAAGCAAGGTCTCAGCAATCCTTGTTCCTGGGGAGACAAAGCTTAGCAAGGCCACAAGATACATTTCCAGTGTCTTCATTAATTCATTCTCTATCTGTAGAACAGTCCTAGGACCCCTGAAAATATTAGCCAAGCTCCCTTCCAAGATTTCTGTAAACATAGAACAAGAAAATCCTTCTTCAGGGCTTCTGAACCAACAGCAAGGTCATAGAACCTCTGCAACAACAGGACTGTCCTTCCCCGGTGGATAGAATTCACTCTCTGTCTGCAGAACACTCTCAGGAGCTCTGAACCAACAGCAAGGTTCCAAACCCTCTGCAACAACAGAACTGTCATTCACCAGTGGACAAATCTGGCAAAACAACATCAAAACAGACAGACAAAGTACCAATATAACAGCCATGTCTCCTCAGTCCTTGGCAGCTCTGGGTGGCAGCTCTCCAAAGTCCTGGGCAATTCAAACTGGCATTCAGAAATCCTCTCAGTCTCTCTCTGCCTCCAAGATGCTGCTTCCAAAAAGTTCTTCTGCCTCTCTGTTTTCTTGTGTCTCTCTAAATTTACGTCACCAGCTCTTCCCAGTTCAGCCCTCTCTTTTCATGTCCAGAATTCCATCCCACAAGTGGGATTCACAAGCTCTGGGTTTTAACACAATCAAACCTAAAACCAAACCAATAGAGGGCATCTTTAAATTCCATTACTATTACATCACTTAACACCAATTGTCTTCCAAAAAGCCAAAAAAAAAATAGAAATGAAGAAACTGAATCCAACAGAGGTTAAAGAAACTTGCCCAGGGACATATAACTAGTGTCTGAGGCCATATCTGAACTCCAGAAGATTAGCCTTCCTAATTTTAGGCCTGACACTCTATCCACTGAACAACTTTCCTGTCCCTGATGTATAAATATATGTTTCTACACATGGATATACATATGCATGTATATATGTACATATATATGTATTTGTTTATATATTAATATACATATGTGTGTACATATAATGTGTGGATATGATTAGTTTATCGTTAAGCCACAATCTACTCTATGATTTATGCTAGAGTCTTCTTTTTTTTTAAGGGTAGAAGGCAAGGCAATGAGTCACACAAAGCCCAAGGTCACAGCTTGTAAATGTACAGTTTCTGAGGTCAGATTTGAACTCAGGTCCTCTTCATTTCAGGGCCGGTGTTGTCTGTACCACGTAGCAGCCTCTCCCCCCTTTTAATATACTGTTTTTTAATGATGAGGGTATTTATTCAGTGTCTATTTGCAATATCAATCTTTTATTTTTTGCTATTTTTTCTACTTAAAAAAAATATTTTAAATATAAGGACCAGAAAACAAATACAGAATAGAGAAAAGAGACAAAAACACATCATAAACTTGAATATTGGAACTCAAACACAAAGAAAGAAAGAAAAAAGTATGTTGTGTGCATAGCAGAACATAAGAGAAAGTTTATAATATGTAACACTAAATTTTCATTTCAGGAAAGCCTGTATGATAAATAATACACATGATGAAAATTAGCAATCTTTTTTTTTTGCTTCCTTCTTAGTTTTCTTTGTTCTCTGCTATGCACTTTTTTCCTTTGTTTTTTTTTTCCTTCCCCCCATAAGCGTCTTATTTTTCACTTGAATTACTGAACACATTTAAATGTTACCATTAACTAGGAGCACCTACTCTTAACTATAATTACAGCACATAGAAAAATTAATCCTAGAAGAAATACACAACCACTAGTTTTGTCCCTGATTCAATATTGCAAAGCTCAACTGAGTAAAGATGCTGCTTTTTGAAATATAGTTGTCATATTATATAGATATTATTGTTTCACATGTCTTTAAATAGTAAATGCTTGAAACTATACATACATATGTAATTTAAATCATATTTATGTAGAATAATTAATACTCCTATTATTAAATCTTTCTGGATTCTGTTATTTAAAAAGAAATTCCATGTTTTCCTCCCCACTCAGGCCCATCAGCCTGAATACTGATCTATCAGTTATTCAAAGAGTAGTTTGTGTTTAAATTTTCTGGAAGAAAAAAAATAATGTCTTCACACAGCTGTATTTTTCACAATGCCATGGTCAAGGGAGTAATTCTTTTATTTCTGACCATCTGCAAACCTCACTAAGACTCCCAAAGCAGGTGTTTCTTCATCCTCTGCCATAATATTGTCCTGTCCATATGTAAGTATGCAGGAAGGGGGAGAATGCTTTGAATCACCTTCACACATTTTAAAGGTTATTTCAGTAATGTAATTCACCCTTCCTGGATTCTTTTGTTTTAAAGAGAATCTGATAATAGTCTGAAAATATTCTGGAGATGGAAGAGAATATTTTTAGAGTAAGTGAAGCCAAATATAATTGTTACACAACTTTGCTTTTACTGGAATGTCAACAAGAGCTGTTATAGAGAATGAAAATATAAGACTGCCCCATTGAAAATAGGAAAGGTCACTCTGTCTCCTCTGTACCACTGTCTATTTATGACATGGCAGTGATCCAAGTTTTAACAATACTTATAGAACTATAGGCTTCATTTGTGCAATTTCAAACATCTATGGATTACATACTTAATCTTACTTTTTCCTAAGTATGAACATAACTTCTCCTTGATTAACCTCACTAGTTATCTTTCTTATCATTCTCTCCATCTGTATTCTTTTAGCACTGCCAGCAAGTTTAAAACATATTATCATGCACATACTGCATAGGAACATAGCTTTAGACATAGAAGGGAATTTAGAGGTTATCAAAGAAAAAGTCTTTCACTTTATAGATGAGAAACTTAGGCTTAGAGAGGTGAGTTGTCTTAGGGGCAAAAATTGGCAGAGATGGGATTTGAACTGTTGTCCTTTTATTTCAACACATCAACTCAATAGATTTATATTCAATATTCTGACTGTTATATATTGCCTTATATTAGTATGTTATTTCAGTTGAATAAATAGGTGATTGTTATCAGTATAAAGATGCTAGCAGTGAGTTTTAATTACATAATTCACTGATGTATCCATGGGAATGAAAGAGAGAGAGAGTCAGAGAGAAAGAGAAATAAAGACAGATGGACATAGGAAGCTAAAAAGTCAGACCTCTAATACTTGCTCTAATCCAGGAGAGAGAAAATATCATGGTTTTTAGGAAGTGAGATGAGGAGAGAGGCCCAGTTTCTTGGGTGACTAGAACAAAGGAAAGAAAAGTGAGAGGTGAGTTTTTAGCTCCTGCTACATCAGTAATAGGAGAGAGTCATCAGGTCTCTGATCGCGTCACAACTTCAAGGTAAAAGTGCAACTAGAAGAAAGGTCAAAAAACAATGCCCCAGAAGTTATATCTATTACTTTCTGTCAGATGTGTTCTCATGCTAAATTGTATATCTCATTTAAGATCTCTATCCTTGGAGGTGATAAGGTGGTTATCATTTTGGAAACCTGTAGGTTACATAAAACCGATCTACACTGAAACATCTGTTAGAATAAATCAGTCTGGAATCAGCAAACTCTGACTCCTACCTTTGTCATGTATATCCACAGCATGGAATCTAAAGAGCCCTTCCCTAATTTAATGACTAGGAGAAACTCCCCTAATCTGTGACCCATTCCATAATATCCCTGTACTGGAAGGGGATTGTGGGAAAGAGGTGGCTCGAATCCCCAAATGTTCCCATTTAAACAATCAGCTATTAGTTTTGACATTGAAAGGAAAGTCAAGCTAAAGATAGCTTTCAGAATCATAGTCTAAATAAAGGATTGTTCCTATTAAGGTCTCAAAATTACCTATGTATCTCTGATCTATTGGAGGTCATGCATTCCAGGCAGGCATGGCAAAGTTTTGCTCTGGAACTATAAAGAACAACAGTAAAATGATTATGGCAATCAAAACATTTTCTATGAGAATCTCTTTAACACCCTTATCTTTGAGATCCTGCTATTTGCTATTCCCTAAATTTCAGGGAAAAAGGCATGCAGGAACAGATATGGCACGATAGGAATGATTTGTGATGAAGCTGGTCTAGCAGAATACTGAAATTTACTTGTCTCTTCTTCCTATTTCACTACAAAGATTCAGAAAGTATTTTCTCTTTGGCCATGATAGAGACATTTGGATACTGCTGAGTCAAACTTGGGTCACGTGAGCAAGATGAGGGTTACCAACAACCGTTACAGAATGAGAATATTCTGAACATGATAGACATTTAAAGAGAGTCTTGGATAACAGCTAAACTAGGGTGTGACTCCCGCCAGGAGTATCACATGAACTATATAACTTCTGGGACCAGTGATCTTATCCATGGCATACCACCATAGGTTCCCAAAGTGGGTTATGCCAATGCTTGAGGGGCACTGGAACAATGGAGGGGAGTGGTTGTAGCCTTGGGTGTAATTGGGGGGGTGGTGTTGGGTAAAATATAAGGGCACAGTGGAAGCATAAGAAAAGAAGAAGAGATAAGAAAATTTTGAAAAATCATTCATGCATGTTTCATCTTTTGTATAATAGGGTTAAAGTCATGGTAATTACATTATGTTCCAAATAAACACACAAAGTGCAAGTTATAATCAATCAGTGGTCAAGTCCACCAATAGGACTTAACAAATAATTGTTGACAGGGAATCGTGTCACACATTATAGGGAAGTCTAGCATGCCTGGGCAGAAATATGTGCAGTAATGACTTGTTTACAGTACGATACTATGTGGTTTTATGACACAAATATCATCAAAATTTCAGTGCAAGAAAACAGTCACAAATTTACAATAAATTATTAAATTCAAACTGCATCACACATACAACATATATATATATATACATATGTGTGTGTGTGTGTGTGTGATGCAAATTTCAAAAAAGTTGTTAAAGGGTTAAAGAAAGTAGATTTCCTGGGGGGGGGGGGCATCGAATAATTTTTTTTTGAAAAAGAGGTGGTAGGTCAAATAAGTTTAGGAACCTCTAATAAAGACTTAAAACATAGAAATGACAGGAAAACTTAAACAAGAAGCCGGAAGAGTCAATTACAGTATTACAGTGAAAAGTCTACTGACTTTGGAGGTAAAAGACTTGCGTTTAAACCTTGCCTTTAATATTAGAGTAATTGTATCATCATAGGCAGATATTCCTCTCTAAAGTAAATGGGCACTATTAGATTTCTTCAGGGATCCATTTAAGTTCCAAATTTATTATCTTATGAGCCTAAGCATCAAAGGAAAGAGCTGAGTCCAGATTGAAATAAGACCCTACCATACCTATTTGTATTTAGCTCCCTCTTGCCCATTTCCCCCTTTCCATGCAAATTCATAGGAGATGATCCAGGACTACTCAAGAATTGCTAATTATGTATGTATCTGGGGCAGAGGAGGAAGGTAGCATGGAATGATAAACTTTTTTTGTACTTTGATCATAGAAAAGTTGGTTTCCTTTTTCACAGAAATATAGATTGTTGGACTGAGCTAGAAAATTTCATAGATTCTGCCTGAGTCTAATTAGTGTGCTTCCTTCAATTCCTCAATAATTCAGAGCTGTAATTTATGATATTCCTAGAGCAGCATCAGAAAAAAAGAAATAGAAAGAAAGGAAGAGAGAGAGAGAGAGAGAGAGAGAGAGAGAGAGAGAGAGAGAGAGAGAGAGAGAGAGAGAGAGAGAGAGAGAGAGGAAGAAATGTAAGGAGGAAAAGCTTGGAAATTAGGTTTTTAGTTTAAGTGGTCAATCTCCAACAATTATACAAATAGGCTTAATATAGCATATTAATAATTGTGAATTAACAGAGACACTTTGGCCAGATCTATTATATTTTTGTCCTGGAACTGAATCATAGATTCACACTGGACCAACCCATTGTTTAATACAAAATCTTGCTCAAAGTGCTTTTGTGATAATTGTGATTATCTATTAAGATGATGATTACACATTAGTCTTTTATTTTAGTTGTTAAAATTTAAAGTGTGATAGGAGAGACTATGCCATCACTACTGAGTCATTCAGTATGTATTACTGAACATCCAGTAGATTGATATAATTCCTGTGGATTCTCATAATGTTAAAGTTCCTTGGCTTTTTTTTTCTCATTTCTCTCCAATCTTGGGATTTGATCCAGCCTCAAAATGAACAGCTTCAATATGAGAAGAGCTTTACTGGAAGGTGTCCAAATTGGAAACCCCACTGGGTTTTTTTAAGATATTTCTCTACAATTTTGTAATTAAAATGCTTTTCTCATTTGACACAATTAAAATTAGTTACTGTTTCTTTTGGCTCACAGCTTAGGGAATAAAGTACAGAATGTGATTTCCTAAGTCACCACTTTTGGAATTCCCGTATTTGTTAAAAACTGGAAGAATCCTAAACTGTTGTCTTCTAGGGCATTAATATAAAACCATCCCTTTGAATTTGACCACCATGTAAAATATGGTAAAGTTATACCTTCCATAGTCTATGGTTAGTTAATATGCATAACTGTCTTAATATGAATTTTATTTTATTTTTGTTGTTTTTATTTACTTCTACTTTGAGTTTATTTCAACACTTGGCATAGCTTTTGGCATAACTTAAGCATACTTTCAAATTCTGAATATGATTTTAAATGTAAATTTTAAATTCCTTTACCTGATATCCAAAATCATCTGTAATCTGTTGATGTACTATCTGCTATTTCATCTCTAAAAAATCCTTCTATACTATAAATGGAATCTTTGCTACACCTCTCTAGTAAATTTATCCTGATTTATTTTAAGTTATACTATTTTTACATATCTAGCATATTGAATAAATAAATCCCTACTAGACTGTAATCCTCATGAAGTCAGCAGTGTATTTTACTTAAGCTTTGAATTTCCCTCCAAACTAAGCTCATTGTTCAGTACATAATAAACATTTGATAACTATGTATTAAATTGAGTTAAATCATGAAAAAATTACTCAGATATAAGCATTCATTGAATAATGTTCACATGTGAGTGAAGTTAATTTTCCTTCAATCAAATTCAAAACTATAAAAATGTATTTCAGCATCTTTAAAACCTTTGCCTTTTTTATAAAAGTATCTCCTCTTTTTAATCAATTAAAAGGCAATCTACATGCAGAAAATATGGGCATTGGGTGAAGATATCCCTAAAAGTTTTCTATTTTTTTTTGCTCTAAATTGCTTTTTTTTCCTGAATAGATATTACTTGGTTTTAAGGTATTTTTTAAAATTATGTTTGTTGCTATGTCAAACTCAGTAACTTTCAACACTAGATAAACTAAACAGAAAATATATCTTGATATAAATAATGTTTATGAAATCCAATAACTAGGTTCTGATGATGAGGGGAAAAAAGGTCAGAATAAGTAGGGATTATGTTTTTAATTGCTTTGATCTCCATAAAATTTTAAATGCTACATTAATTGTGATAGTTTAGTCTGTTTTCCCCCTCCCTTTGTTTGTGAAAACCTTCTTGATAATGTCCTTGAAATAATTAAATCCTGTGTAGTAAATAATAGTAGAATTTTGATTAACTACAATATAAAACATGGTTATTTTATTTGTCTACCTTAAGATATTTGGAATATAGGGATGGCTACATGGTGCAGTGAATAAAGCACCGGCCCTGAATTCAAATACAGCCTCAGACACTTAACACAAAAAAACTAAATTGTGACCTTGGGCAAGTCACTCAACAATGCAAAGTTGAATTCATTCTAGAAGTTAGAAACTTTTCTCTACCAAATCAAGCAAGCAAATCTTCTACAATTTATAGTCTTAAATTATCATCTGGAGAATTGAAAGTTACCTTGACTTAATCAGTGATATTCAAGCAGTATGTGTCAAAGGTATGGTTTTAACTTATGTATTCAAAAATCTGTCCCTAGCTCTTCTGGATTCCAAATTCATTACTGCCAAAGAACTTATCAATGGGTCCCAAAGACTTTTAAGTTTCTCCTCAAAATTTCTCTTCTCTTTTGTTTTATGGACACATGTCTGTATTTTTTTTCCTTTTCCTTTTTTTAAATTATGGTTGTCAAATAATAGCTTGTTTCCTTTTTTTTAGTTCTTAATTATAAAAGACGTTTTAAAAAATATATTATATTTATTTCCACTCAACTCTTTTCTGACATTATCTTGTTACCAAGAAATTCACATCTTTTAAAATCCCTAAGTAGTTAACAAATCATGCATTATACATAAGTGTTATTTTTCAGTTGTGTCTTATTTCAACAATAAGGGTTGCATATATTTATCAGATTAAAAAAGGTATGAGAAAAAAAGAAGGAATGCTAGGATTTTCTACCAAGAATTTAATAATATAGATACTCAGTAGTGTTGATTTGTTATTCTTGAAAAAAAAGTTTGCTTTCCTTCATCTCAGTTAATGATAAGTGTGTTTCCTTTATTGATTCATAGCTGTGATATTCAATCAACCTTTAACTGCAGGCAAAAAACAAAAACAAAACAAAATTCTACATCTCACCATAGCAAATAGTACATGTGGAAACTGAGCTGTATTGCTCCTATTAGTGGAAAAGTTGACAATTTAGAACTGTGTAAGCTAATGGGATTTTGCTGACACAAGGGATATTTATAATATTCTGGAGAGAAAAAAAACAAAATATAATCTTGAGTGACTTTTAGAAATTGCTTTATAAACAAGAAATGGCTTACATATGAGAACAGAAGAAGGAGCTGACCAAGTAAGATAACAGAATTACATTTTCTTGAGGTATCCATTTTGGTGCATGCTAAGGTTAAGACAAAGTTTAATTTAGAGGGAGAAAGAAAATTATTTTTGCATAAATTCTAATAATGCTTTGTAATGAAACTAAAATAAGACTGAAAGAAACTTATGGCCTAAATTATATTTAATCATATGTGTATAATACCACACATATAGATATATTCTAAAGTCATATTTCCAATAAATGAGAACATATCTTGGCCTCAAATCAATATTGAATGACCTAGCAATAAAAATTGGTGCTAGTGAATTGTCATTATAGAAACTATGATTCCAATCACAGTGGAGGGCACTCTTACTACAATCCTCTGTTCAGATTACCTAAGGGGCAACTGCCTTGAACAGACATTTTTGTGTACTGCTTACACAAAAATGCTTTTTCTACACAAATGTAGAAAGTTAATAAATTATTGCTTGTTTGGAATACTCATGTCAATAATGGCATCACAAATTAAAAGTCATCTACTAAATCCCTATGATGGGCTTGAATGAATGGCATACTTATAATTACATGGGATCATTTTTTTAGCCTTTTAAGTGTCAAAACAAATCAAAATAGTTATTCGTATAAACATTACTTTGAACCCTAAAATTTAAGGATGTGCTTCTATCTGATGCCACCATAAAGCCAATACCTCGTGTAATAGAATTTCTTGCAAGTATGTCCTATTTTTTTTAATGTGTGTGTGTGGAAGAATAACATAAATATCACAGAGTGTGAGAGAGATCCCAGTATACTTCCTTATCAGTTAAAACCTTGAGAAATTCAAAACGTCAAGTGAAAAGGAAGAAGAAATTATAGGTTTCTTCTTCTCTAGACCCTAACAACCACAAGACTTCCTCAGGGCTTATAGAAGGACAGATATGAGATTGAATGTGCTCTCCATACATGTATTACTATATATTTGAATATTTCTAAATGAGATCTCAGAGTTGCTCACCTTAAGAAATGAACCCACATATATGAAGGAGACAAAGAAATGCATGTCTGATCCTTAGGAGGATCTCCCATGAATATCTTTTCAGGAATCACTGAAAAAAAATTGGACAAATGACTTTGATATTTTTGTGTTATGGAAGTATATCAGCTTGTAAAGATGGTGATTTTTCAAAGGTGGCATGGAATGATTCCCATTCACCTCAACTATACTTGACCTAGTGCTAGGAACTAATGATAGGAACTAAGCTCTTCCAATCCCTAAATACTTAGTCACTTTAAAATTTCTCCCTCAAAGAAACATTGACATTTCAATGACCTTTTGAAAGGATGTTCCTGATATTGAGCATATTGAGCAGAGATATGTATTCCTGCTGTCTGCATTAGAATGTGTTTTTTCCATAAAGTGTCATAAGTCATAGTTAAGACAAGTTAAGACATAGATGATATATGGAATCATACAGCTAGAAACTTTGTAGTCAAACCCTTCCATTTTACAGACAAGGAAATTGAGGCCATGCATGGAGGTTATGTAGCTTATTCATTTTTTAAGTTATTATCAGAGAGAGGATCTAAATTCAGGTTCACTGACTTGAAGGTTGGTGCTATTTTATTTGTACCAAACTTACCTTCCATGTTGGAAAGTACAGTAATGAATGATCATGTAAGTAGTTTAAGAATCACCAAAGAGGATGTCTATAAGAACTGGGAGAATAGGAATGGTGCAGGAAAGTAGATAAGTGAAGAATTAATGATGCTGTCTGAAAAGGAATGAACTATTTCCTATGCCAATTTGCTATTTGAACAATAGTCATCTGACATCTTTCCTGCTCAGTAAAATAAAAATTCCTTGAAAGCAGAGACTATTTTATTTTCATCTTTGTAAAACCAAGCCCGAGTACAGTGCTTTGCATCTTACAGATGTTTAATGAATTCTTTCCAAAGACACTAATAAGTGAATAAATTTTAGGGACAGATGGTTTCTTAAAAGTGGAGGAGTATCACCTGGAGGTACATCTGGATAATGGGGAGCCTGGAAGTCAAGCCGCTCATGACAATAGTTAACTTATTTTTTTTCACTGTTACCTTCCTGATCACTAAAATACTACTAGAAATTGCATTGGTGTCATTCACACAAGAGCTCAGCAGGCTAAATGATTGACAAAATCCAAGGTGATAAATTATTTTCAGCTACAGGTTAACCCTAAAACAAATAAGTTTCATACAGGCACATGGAGTAGGGTGATTTCCTCTAAAGCAGTTTTATTTTTATTTCTTGGAACATAGAAAATTTGCTGTTGAGTTTTGAAATTTTCTCCAGGGCTGGCAGACTGGAAGAAGCCATTAGTTTTCTAGAGAATCATGAATCAATAGTGAGTGTAATAGGAATTCTTTTGGGTGCATAATTACCCAGGTAAATGTGCTAAGCATCATAGTAAAGAGAAAAGAAAAGGATTACTGAAAGGTAGAAAAAGAAAATTTTGGAATGTAAAGGTAGTTTTATTACTTCTATGTGATATCCTTGAAAAGTGATTAAACTTTTCTCAGGTTTTTTGCAGAAGTCAATTCACTAGCATAGAAGATATTTTATTCTCTTTTTGATGATTCTAATTTTTAGAAAGCTCTTTTTGTCTACACAAAATTGTCTCTCTGGTCCTAGTTTAACTGTCTTGAGTTATGAGCTAACAATATTTGATAATCTTGTTATAAATATTTAGGCTTTTAAAAAGGCTTTTCTTTTAGGTAAGCAGTGAATATGTTATTAAAGCCTTTTCAAAAGTGAAGAAACTAAGATTGAGAAAACTTAACGGTATTGCTATAAGTTCCATCATAACAGGAGTACATGCTATATCACCCAGTCACTCAACAAGTATTTACAAAATATCTACTAGAGCACAGTATGTAGAGTGTGAGGAATCAGAGTCTTCAGGAACTTTATGAAAGTCACAACATCTTGGATCACTTTTTCCTTCACTCTAAAATGAGGTCAAACTAGATGACTAAGGTCCTTTTCAGCCCTAAAACTTATGATCTTAAATAGTTATTGATCAGAGAATTTATAATTTTCCTATTAATCAATATATGTGTAATGAATATGGTAAAAATTTAGTTTTTTTTTAATTTCCAGAGCTGCCTTTCTGATCCCAGAGTCAATGTTCACAATACAAGTTAAACCGATTAACCAAAACTCTGAAAATACTCACAATTACTGAACCTTAAGTGAATCAAATTGAATATTGAAGAAACTGTTCCCATTACAGAACTTTGGTTCTGTACTTTAGGGGAGGTGCTCAAAAACCCCTAAGACTTGACACCAGAATTGTTGTATTGTGGGACTTAATGAGTTTCTCATGAAATGAGACTAAATGATTTTTTTGTAATTCACCTTTTACCCTACTTCCCCAGTTGTGTTTTAAGTATATAACCTGTGCTTTTACACGAACTAGATCATTCCTCACTCTGAAATTGAGTGATTAAATTTATTGATTACTGGCATTCCCATCTCTAGGCCTACTTTGTACGACTCTGAGCACTCTCAGTTTAGAGACTGACTGAGCAAAATCCTGTTATCACTATTCTAGGAGAGTAGCAAGGCCATTGTGGTTGACAACCTATACCCATCTCTGTTCTGTACCTGTTATCACAATTTCCTCCAGTTTCTTTGCTTTGCCTGTCTTCTAAATAGAAGAAAATTAAGCTTTCCAGTGTTAATTACCAACTGTTCCCTAACTTCAGTGCTCAAAGAACCAATACATGTTTGGCCTTAAGTCTAACACAAACCTTCTAAGGTAGCAGTAAAGGAAATAACTTAATATAAAACATAAATTAGGTATTAAGAAGGTTATTTTTAAAATTAAATTTTATGTTTATTTTTAGTTTACATCAATTCATTTCCACAAGATTTTGAGTTACATATTTTCTCCCCATCTTTTGCTGTAAGTGTTATGGGATTTAGAGATCTTCCATGCCCCATTGGACTTGTTGACATAGCAGGAAGGGGTGGGGCAAGAGGAAGTGGAAGCCAAGCTAGAGTTCCTGCGGTGACTGGCGGTGGTGGTGGCAGCAGCAGCAGAGGCAGCAGCAGCTGTAGCTGTAGTGGCCAAGGTGGAGGTGGAGGCGGAGGCACGAACCCCTTTTTGAGTCAGCCAGAATCTCTGCTAAGGACTCCTGCTGAGGACTGCCAGGGGACGGAGTGCTAGGAGCATGCTTCCTGGACCCTTAGTAGTTGCTGTGAGTGGGGAGAGGAAGACCTTTGCTTGAGCCAGCCTGTTCTGTTTTAAAGGCTTGAGAATGTGGGTGCTTTCTACTTTATCTACCTGTGCCACTTTCATAACTACTCTGATGGCATTGACTTTCTGGTTTTGGGACTTAGTCTTTTGGTATTTTAATAAATGTTCCAGCTTTATTGCCCATATAGAAAGCCTGATATATTTTGTGATTGATAACCACATCAGCATTTTTACAATTGCCATAGGCATTGTGAATAATGCATTGCTGATATATTCCCCTACCCACCACCCAAAACAGTGATCCCACTGTATACCCCCTTCCCCAATCTTCTCTCTCCTATATCCTCACCCATCCCCCTGCCAACTTTCCAGTAGGGCAAGATGGATCTCTATACCACACTGCCTGTATACCTTATTTCCCAGTTGCATGTAAATATATATATATATTTTTAAACATTTGATTGTAAAACTTTGAATTCCAGATTATTTCCCTTCCTCCCTCATCACCCACTCTTCCTGAGAAGATAGGCAATTCAATATAGGTGGTACATGTGTAGTTACGCAAAACATTTACATAAGGGATATATTGTGAAAGACTGACTATATCTCCCTCCATATTATTCTGTCCCCCACTTGTTTTATTCTCTGCTTGACCCTGTCTGTTTTCAAAACTGTGTGCTTCTAACTCCCTTCCCCCAACTTGCCCTCCCCTCCATCAACCCCCACCTCATCCCCTTTCCCCCCTATTCTCCTATGAGGTGAGATGCTCTATTTAGTGTGTATGTCATTCCCTTCCTAAGCCAAATACAATGAGAGTAAGGTTGACCAATTCCCTTTTGCCCTCCTGTTCTTCCCCTCCATTGTAACAGTTTTCCCTTGCCTCTTCTATATGGGACAATTTACCACATTCTGTCTCTCCCCATCACTTTTCATTCTATTACTCTCTTACCTCTCAATTTCAACTTTTGAGAATGGTCCTTTCCTATTCAATTGGTCCTGTGCCCTCTGTCTATGAATACCTGTACACATGTATATGCGCTCTCACAAATATAGTTATAGGCACATATACCCACCTATATAGACATATATATGTATACATGTGTATGTATATGTATATATATACACACATATACACTTATATTCCCTTCAACTATCCTCATACTGAGAAAGGTATAAGCTACAATTATTGTTTTATTCATGTAGGAATGTAAATAGTTCATCTTTGATAAGTTCCATATGATTTCTTTTCCCTGTTTACCTTCTCACGTTTGTCTTGCTTCTTCTATCTGAATGTGAAATTTTCTACTCAATTCTGGTTTTTTCACTATGAATGCTTGAAAGTCCTATATTTAAATTCAAAGACCTTATTTTCCCCTGCAACATGATACTCATTTTTGCTGGGGAGGTGATTCTTGTTTTTAATACCAGTTCTTTTGAACTCCAGAATATCATATCCGAAGCCCTTTGATCCCTCAGTGTAGAAGCTGCCAGATCCTGGGTTATCCTGATTGTGTTTACACAATATTTAAATTTTTCCTTAATGGCTGCTTGCATTATATTCTCGTTAAACTGGGAACTCTGGAACATGGCTATAATATTCCTAGGAATTTTCTTTTTTGGATCTTTTTTCAAGACGTGATCAGTGTATTCTTTCAAATTCTATTTTGCCCTCTGGTTCTAAAACATCAGGGCAATTTTCCTTGAGAATTCTTGAAGGATGATTTCTAGGTTCTTTTTTTGATCATGGCTTTCAGATAGTACAATAATTTTTAAATTATCTGTCCTGTATCTATTTTCCAGGTCAGTGGTTTTTCCAATGAGATTTTTCACATTGTCTTCTATTTTTTCATTCTTTTGGATCTGTTTCTTTATTTGTGATAAAGTCACTAGTTTCCATTTGCTCCAATCTAATTCTGAAGGATTTTTTCTCATCAATGAGGATTGAGATTCTTTTTTCCATCAGGGAAATTTGGCTTTTTTAAGGCATTCTTCTCCTCATTGGCTTTTTGAACCTCTTTTGCCATTTGAGTTAGTCTATTTTTTAAGATGTTATTTTCTTTAGTAATGTTACTGACTTTCTTTTCATGATTTTCTTGCAACATTCTCATTTCTCTTCCCATTTTTTCTTGCACTTCCCTTATTTGGTTTTCAAAATCCTTCCTAAGCTCTTCTAAGGCCTGTAACCAGTGCATATTTTTCTTGGAACATTTTGGTGCAGAAGTTCTGACTTTGTTGTCTTCCTGCCCTTCTATGCTTTGATCCTTTTTGTCCCCCAAAAGAATAAAAATTAGATTACTGTGCTTGCTTTGCTTCCTTTGCTTGCTTATCTTGCCACTAAATTACTTGACTTTTAAACTTTTTGCCACAGCAAAACTCTGCTTCCAGAGAGGAGAGCTTTGGTATCAACAAGAATTTATTAAGTACTTAACATGTGCCAGACATTATGCTAAGTATTGAGGATACAAAAAAAGCATAAACAAAACAAACCAACAAAAGGAAAAAATAATCTCAGTTCTAATGGGGAGGAAGATAACAGCTAAACAACTATAGACATTCAAAATATATAAAGTATGACTTGGAGATAATCTTTGAGAGGAAAGACACTAATATTTATAGGGAGATGGAAAATTTTATTCCATAGAATAGAACATCTGCTGAGACTTGAAGCAAGCCAGAGAACCTGGTAGGCAACAATAAGAAGGAAAATGTTTCTAAGTAAAAAAAAAAGCAGCTGGAGAAAAGACACAGAGTGATGGGATGAAATTTCTTGTGCAAGGATCAGTCAGTTGGGAAACTAATCTCCAAATTTGGCTAATACAAAGTTTCTTTGTAAGAATGTCAATTTACCTTACATTCCACATATTGTGATCATGGTCAAATCAAATATCAGGGCATCTATTACTGATGATGACATTTTTTTTGCAGCAGGCCTGATGCTGATCAGGCTGCTACCATATCAAATTCCAAGATAGACAAGCTTCTTTTCCCTACAGCCATCCTCGACTTTTCAAATTTCAGAAAATTGATGCTGGATGCAGGGTTGTTTTTCTTTTTTAACCAGGATCAGTCAATTTATTACATTTCATTGGTATCTGTAGTTCATTATATTTGTTTTCGTTTGTAATAAGATGCATTTTATTTATACATTCAAACATATTATTCTAAGTAGGAATAGATAGGTTGTTCAGTGCTTAAGTGTATAGAATGTTGTGCCTGGAGTAAAGAAGGCATGAGTTCTAATCAGGCCTGAGGAAATTACTAGATGAGTGACACTGAACAAATAATTTACCTTCTGTTTGTCTCAGTTTCCAAAATTGTAAAATGGGAATAAGAGGACCTATTTCAGAGGATTGCTTTGAAGAACAAATGAGATAATATTCCTAAAGCACTTAGTACATAATAATTACTACATAAATGCTTAGCCTCTCCCTTTCCCCTGTCTTTCCTCTACAAGCTTAATTAGAATGCCAAAGGAGTTGACAGCACACAAAAATATTAAGAATCCCTGCAGAGGAAAAGTAAGAAAAGGAAAAGCAAGGCAGATGATACAAGCTCGTCAAGTATATGCTCCGTGAGGGTAGCAGGATGTTCAGAGAACTCCATCCTGCCATTATGCCAGAGTTACTATGTCAATAATAAGCAAATACTTTATATCTAGGCACCATGCTAAGTATGGTGATCTAAAAAAAGGAAAAAAAAGTTAAGAAAGAAGGGAGGAATGAAGGAAACAAAGATGGAAAGAAAGGAAATCTCTACAATCAATAATTAATCAATAGACATTTATTAAGTACCAACAATTTGCAAAGCACTGTGTTAAGCACTGGTAGCTTACTCCAGCATACTCCTGAGCATATACAAGTTTCTCCTTGAAATTAGAAAATTTAACACCAACACTTCTTTAGTGATTTTTCTATGCCTATAAATCATCAAATAACCAAATCTTTAAAGAATCAAAATTTCAGTGGTGGCTAGGTGTCACAGTAAATAAAGTGCTGGCCCCAGAGTTGGGAGGACCTGGGTTCGGTTCCAGCCTCAGACACTTAACACACACACACACACACACACACACACACACACACACAACAAGCCATGTAAACTTGGGCAAGTTACTTAACCCCAATTGCCCTCCAAAAGGCAAAAAAAAAAGAATCAAAGTTTCAAGTCATTGAAAGGGTGATAAAATTATATATTGTGGGTAAAAATAGATTGCAATATATTTCTAGTGATGAATTGAGCCAACAATGTAGTATAAAATATACATGTGACCAGGAGGTCAGGTGACCAGGACATGTTTCAAGAAATAAAGATGCCAGAGTGATAGCCCACATGCTTCATTTATATCCACAAAATGTAATGATTAAAGGCACTCCCTAGGAGGTTGGATAAAAGACCTCTCTGGATTCTTTTTTTGCCATCGTTTGTTTAGTTTAGTTTATGGCAGGACGTAAATATGAATTCCAGAGATTGGAAATGAGTAATGGATGATTTGTGATCTCTACATATAGAAAGAATTCAGTGATGTGAACACATAATTTAAAAAAAAATAAAAGTCACTATTTCTAAAGGATAAAAATATATTCTTCATTGTTTTAAAATTTAAAAAAAAATTAGTATGCATTTCCTGAAGCATAACTGTTTCCAATGAAATTACTTCAAGTCTTCCCAAATTAATTTTTAAATATGTTTTGGTGGAGGTGAGACTACCTTTTCATTATTATTTTCCTAAGGATGTTGGTTGCATTCGTTTTTACTCCCCTCCCTTCCCCCAGTACCTTTTTTACATTCCATATGGGCACAATGAATAACACATCCATTTCTTTTCCTTGTGTGATTAATCAAAATTCAAGAAGTGGTACCTTTCCCCCTAATAATTCATATGAAATCCATGTAAGCAGTCCATTACTGAACTATGCAAACAACTCATGAAACAGATGATTTAATATGTCACATTTTTCTGTCCTTAATGTTATATCAATGACCAAGAATTAATTGCAAAAATATTTATATAATATGTTAACTGACATATGTTTGGAGTCACAATTGCAGTCAACAGAATTCACAGTGTAGATGCATGACACTAAATTGTACTGATCACAACATCAATGATTTGTTCACATAAACCTGTTCTGAGCAGATGTACTTGTTTTTAGAATTTAGATTATTTTCTTAATGAAGAGTATATTTCATGCTAGCAAATTCAGTCATTATTCCACTGCTGATTAGTCATAATCACATACGTGGCATAGTTCTCAAATGTAGGAGGGTATGTGTCATATTAGAAAGGGAACCGTATTTTAGTTTGGGGGACTGGTTTAAAGCATGGCACGCTAGTTTTGGATTTAAGGGAACTCACTCAGACCTCCAAGAGGAGTGTGTTCGTTTGAAAGATGACATTAATAATACTGGTAATGCAGTTCTGGCAAGGTTGTTATGAGAGTAGAGGAGTAAAAGTAGTTTATCACTCACTATCTAATTCACTGTGAAATATTGATTATGCTTTTTCCTTGAAAAATAATAAGAAAAGTAATGCAAAAAGGAAAAGGAAAATAGAGACAATACATTTGGATTTGAAATTTAATTGTCACATTTCAGAGATGGCACCTAAGTGGAATCACTCACCAATCTTGCATATGTTTCTTTCAGTGTAAAAAAAAATAGGATCACGGGATCACAAATTCAAAGATGAAATTTCAAAACCATCTAGTCTATGCTTGATCTGGCCTACTTAATTCACAGGATGTTTCTAAGTATCAAGTGAGAAAAGGTATTAAATAGATACATAGATAGACAGATAGATAGATATTGCATTTTACAAAGAATTTTCCTTACAAACAAGCTAGGATGTATCAAAGGCAAGAATGGAAGGAATATCACAGTTCACTGAATTACAGATGGAAGATATTTTAGGACTTATCCAATACAATTATCTTATGTTATAATTAAGGAAGTTGTACTCCAGAGAAGGTGAGTGATTTGTCCGAGGTCATATAGCTAAATTGTCATAACTCTGATTCAAACTTTGATCTTTTAACTTCAAATCCAGCTTTCCTTCTATTGTTTTTGCTTCTTAATCTGAATACAATTTGTTGTTTGTGCTTATTTTTTTTACTATACTACACTTTCAAAAGGTATTATTAATACTTTAATCAACAAAATTTATTGAGAATCTACAGGTTTTTGCCCGAAGCTTCAAATAATTTACCGTGTTAACCTGACCTCAAGAGAAAATAGCCAATATAGCAAATTTGAGGTCTTTAATCTGGGTGAGTTGCAACCACACAACAATTGCTGGGATAACTGAGACTGGGAAGAGTGTTTATATAAGGTACTAAAGCAACAGTCAACCTGAAGGTGAGAGGGGTTAGGGACATCTTACAGTTTGACTGAATAAGTTCTTTTGCATAACAAGCAAAAGTCAATAGAAAAAGCTCCAGAATCTCTGGAGGGAAGAGTTTGGGACACTTACAAAAAAAAGTCTGAATTTGGGAGTGATACTGTCCGGGTAGCCTCAGGCAATTCATAATGCTGAGAATGGGGACAAGTTCGGATTTAATCAACTGAGTTTGACACTTGAAATATAAAGTCTATGCTCTTTTTTTTATTATTATAGTTTTCAGGAAGTTCAATAATTTTTAAATTATTTCTTCTCAATCTACTTCCTAGGTCTGTTGTTTTCTGATAAGATATTTCACATTTCTTCTATTTTTTTTCATTCTTTTAAATTTATTATTTCTTTATGTGTCATGGAGTCATTAGTTTCTTTTTGCCCAATTCTCATTTTCAGATTTTTCAACTTCTTTTTCAATTTGGCCAATTCTGTTTGTAAGGAGTTTTTATTTATAATATTTTGTGCCTCTTTTAACAAACCAAATTCTTTTCATAATTTTCTTGCATTGTTCTCATTTTCCCCAATTGTTACTCTACCCCTTTTTAACTTTAAAAAACAATTTTTGCTCTTATTTCAATCTTTTTAACATCATTTCTAGGAATTTTTGTTTGTTGCTTTAATATTATCTGAATTTTTGTTTTAGGTTTTGCTTTTAGATATTTTCATGTCATCTTCATTGTATTTGTGTCTTAAACTACTTTGCTCATTTTTCATTCTATTTTTTTTTACTTTGAATTTTATATTAGAATTGGTCTAGGCTTACCTATGGGGGTGCTAAGGGTGTTTATTGGTGATATTATTCCAAGTTTAAGGCTTTTTTCTCTGTTTTCTGGGGCTCTGAAAGTTTTTGAGACTTCTAAATTAGTGTAATGCAGGAAGAAGTGTGGTCATTGCTGTTCTGGACTGTATTGTGCTCTTTTTACCATTCAGGATGCCTGTTCCCTTAAAATATCAAGGGAAGCTGTAGAGCTCCTCCCTCCACCCTAAAACTGCTCCCTCTCTCTCTCTCTCTCTCTCTCTCTCTCTCTCTCTCTCTCTCTCTCTTTCTCTCCTCCTGGTACTGAGAGAGAAGGGCCACTATTCTTCTGCATCTACATACACTCCTCTCTACCCTGGAACTAAGACCAAGTAATGGATAATGGACAATGAAGTTGCTAAGTGATAGTTCACCTTACACACAGTGCCTGCACCAGGATCCACTGGTAATATTTTTTTCTGATTAGTTGCCCCATCCCTTTACTCTCTCTGAGCAGTGAGAGTTCCCAAAGGTCCACCTTGCATTGCAGTCCCACTCCTATTATGGTGTCATAGACCTCTCCTTCTTACCTCCTAAGTTGTCTTGTACTGGGGAAACTGACCGAACCTAACCTTTTGTTGGCTATACCACTACAAAATTGGATTTGACAACTTATTTTTACAGTTTTTTGGAGGGTTGTGTTGGCAGAGTTGCCATCTTCCCTTTGCCTCCCTGTTCCCTCTTCTCAAGAGGTCCTTGGAAATTGTGTTTACTGGGATCTTATTCCTATTTCAGCAGAGGAAAAAAAAGAGCTATCTGGCATGGCTCTCTACAACCAACAACTTATCAGTGAATCCTGGCATGGAGCAAACATCTAAAATATCTAATTTTGCTGCCTTCTTGAAATGAACAGTTTATTACCTAACCTTGTGGCAAGTCTGATGACTTAAAGATCCTGAGCTCAATAATATAGGAGACATTTGTATCAAAATCATGAGAAAGTTGTAACCATGAAAGTCATGGGAGGCTTTGAATAGACCCCTGTGACCTTCTATTGCTATGGCACAGTAAAATTGGAGCACTGACCCCCAGTTTTTTTTTTTTCCAAGAGACATGTATAAATATAAGTAGATTTGCTAAGCTCTATTTAAGATCAAATCTACCTAGGATACAGCCATCCTATGCTCTTAGATTTTTGGACAATTGCCCATGACTTATAACATCCCCATTCCTATTCTTTAAAACAAAAATTATTTCCTTTTAGTTTAAAGCATTCAATTCCACAATCCCTTGAGTTCCCAATTTTCTTCTCCTCCCTCCCCCCCTCATTCTTATTCTTAAAGAACAAGTTTTGATCAAGGAAGTCTTGGTGGATACAAAGTCTAACATGAGGGTGTAATGATAACGCCATTTGAATTTGAAGATCCCTCTGTGTTTGCAAAGGTAGCAGGTATTTAACACTTAGTAATTGTTCAAGCCTCTGTTGTATAAACAGAAGGTATGAACTAAGGTCTCCTGTTGCTGACATGACAGGAAGGGGTTGGCTGAAACAGGAAGTAGCTAATGCTGTGTATATAGGCAAAGCCCCAAAGAGGCATACTCAGAATTTCTTGGGACCAACACCTGGTGGCAGAGCAGCTACAGAAGAATGGAGAACTGAGCCAGAATTTCCTGATAACTTGTGGTGGTAAAGCTTCTTCTGAATAGGAGCCCAGGAGCCAGGAGCCCAGGAACCCAGGTGATAGAGGAGCCCAAGAGAAGACTGAGGCAGCATGACAGAGATGCTGAGACTTTATCTCTTTGTGGCTTGCTTGAGCCTTGAATACCCCGGAGCAGAAATTGTGAAGGATTTGAGATGGACTGGACCCTGTGAACTTCAATGTGGAGCAGGACCTACCCAGAGAACTGGACAAGGAACTGGGAGCTGTCTGCCATTGAACCCGGGTGACAGTCTGGTGAATTCAGGTAGAATCTGTCACCATGGAAGGGGATCCAGGGAATCTGAAAACAGGCCCCAAGTCAAGATGAAAAGACCTCTCCATGGGTACTGAGTAATGATGAAATTGTAGTTTACTGGTGACCTAGGGGTGGAGGGTTTGTGTATGATACATAGTAATTGATTGTTGAAGAAGTGACTGATTGAGTTAATCAAGTGTGCCATATGAGTGAAAAACTTTGACTATTGTACCTTGAGATGATTGTTCTTTGTTCTAAGTATTGTGGCCACTTTGGTGAAAACTATGTGGCCATTTTAATTATAAGCTGTTGTGAATACTACATTGTAATTTTCTGTGACAATCTGTAATATTGTGAATATTGTACCTTGATTTACTGTGAATATTTTTCTTTGATTTGTTATGGAATAGAGTGTTCACTATACTGTGTAATAAGAAACTTGAAACCTGTTCACAATAGCATGCTTCTGTACATGGCATCACAGAAGGCAGTCAAATTTATTAAGGATTTTGAAATCATTTGTAACCATCATTTGAAAGTGTTGGGGCAATTTATCCAAGGAAAAAGAAGATATGGGAGGTGGCAGGATGAAACTATTGTTTTCAAATATTTGATAAACTATTAAACATGAAAAAGCAAGATCTATTTAATCACAGAGAACAGAACTAAGAGCAATCTGCAGAAGCTGCAGAGACAACTTTACTCCTTGGAATTTGGAATTAGCCAAAAATGAAATGGCCTTTGAGAACTAATTGGTTTACCCCAATTTTAGTTCTTCAAACAAAAGCTGGATGAGCACTTGTTAGATATATTATCAATTGGAGTCTTATTCATTTACAAGTTGTGATTTAAGGCTTCAGATATCTCTTCTTTGGGGCGGCTAGGTAGCACAATGAATAAACACTGTCCCTGGAGTCAGGAGGACCTGATTTCAAATCTGACCTCAGACACTTAACACAAAATTAGCCATGTGACCTTGGGAAAGTCACTTAACCCCAATTGCCCTACCTTCCCTGCTCCAAAAAGCAAAACAAACAAACAAAAACAACCTCTTCTTTTTTTCTTTTACTTAATTTTTAATTTATGAATTAAAAAAAAACATTTCTATAATATACTGCAACAAAAAAGATGATTGTACATAAAAACTGCAAATCTACTGTGCATAACTTGCTATTTTTTCAATTACATGAAATTATCTTGTAATTTTTTTCTTCCCTCACCCCTACACCCCCACCCATCTATAGAGATGGCTACCATTACACACAAATATATATATATATATATATATATATATACACACATACCTGTGTGTATATGTATTTATTCATATATACATACATGCATATATATTTATGTATATATGTGATTGCTCTATACATACTTCTATTTATCAGTTCTTTCTCTAGATGATGTTTTATCTTATATCCTTTATAGCTAATTTGTGTATTTATCATGATCAAAATAACTTATTTCTTCAAAGTTGTTCTTAAAATAAGATTACTATTACTATACACAATGTTTTCTAGGTTCTGCTCATTTTTCTCTTCATTATTTTGTGCAAGTCTTACTAGGTTTTTCTAAAATCATTGTGCTCATTTCTTTTGTTTTTTTAAGCAATCAGGGTTAAGTAACTTGCTCAAAGTTACACAGCCAATTATTTCTGGGAGTGGTGCTAAGTATCTGAGCCCAGATTCTATCCCCAGGTCATCCCAACATTGGAGCTGGTGCTCTTACTCACTGTTCTACCTGGCTGCCCCTATTGTGCTTATTTTTTGTAGCACAGTAGTATTGTGTCACAATAATATACTACAATTTGTTCAGCCATTACCCAATTGATTGAAAATTGCTTCTAATTTTGTAGTTCTTGAAACATAAAGGAACACTCCATATAAAGCTAGAAGGAAAAAAAAATCAGCCTATATTTAATTCCAAATTAATTGAAATGAGAGACAGGAAAAAAAGAAAATTAATTATTTTAAGTTAGTTTTTCTTCCTTTCTTAAGACCCTAGTGATAAATCAATCTAAAAGTAGAACACATAAAATAAGTTAAAAGGGGCACAGAGATGTCAGTGCCTTTAGCTATGGCCCAAGTAATATAGTCATAGTATGCATTCTTAATATCATTCACCTTTTAAATGCAACATTTGTTTCATTACATTCAAGTTCAAAGTTTTTTTTTTTCCTTTATTAATTTCAATCATCAAGTAAAGTATATCATCTGCAGAGGTTAACAAAAGGTACACTTCATCTTGGACTTATATTTAGGAATATTTTATGTACAACAATCAACATTTTTCAACTTCTCTGACATTTTTCAAGATGCATTCAGCAGATGAAATATTCCATGAAATTTTCCCAAGACCAATCTATTAAACCTCATAAATTTTTAATTGCAGTCCTTGTAAGATAAGAGACAGGGATTTTGTTTTAAATTATATAATTCTATTACAAGGATATACCTTCATTTCTGCATGAAAAAGACATTTTTTCTGCAATGCACCTGCGTCTGATAGCTGAAAGCATCCAGGTAATGACTGATCCATAATCCCCAAATCTAGTGACAAGGGCACAATTTATACTGCTTGAGGCTGAACTCTTTAGTTGCTGCCACTCTCTTAAGCTACCAGAATTAAAACAAACAAATAAACAAACTAGAACTGGAATTGCATATAAGTCTGTATTTGTAATGGGAATTTTAAGATCTTCCCTGCTTTGAAATTATACTTTGCCCCCAATAGGCTGAATGTAATCACACAGAGCCTGTGGTGGGAGGAGTTTGCTGAAGGGTTTGTGTTTGCCACCTGCTGTGACAGCTAGGGTTGTCTTGGTCTGTGGGAAGGCTAATAGATGCTGTGGCTCTCTGTGCTATGGCTTATTAACTTCTTTGCTATTATGGTGGAATTGGCTTACTGGTTTTGTGATTCAGTTTTCTGGTTTCTGAATAAATGTTTTGCTTCTCTCTTGTATATTGAGAGTCTGTTGTATTTTGTGATCAAGCTCTATGCTGGCACTGTGAATATTGCATTTATGCTACAAAGTAATATATTGGAATGTTATAAAGAATAAATGAGGTGATATAATGAAAACAAGTACAAAAATAGCTAAGATTTTTGTAGTGTTTACTATGCACCAAAGTTTAAATTATTTCATTTGATCTTCACAACAACTCTGGTAGGCAAGTGTTATTATTATCCCCATTTTATAGAAACTCAGATAAACAGAGGTTAGGTGACTTTCCCTGGTTCACATGATTAATAAGTGTCTGAGCTAGGCATCTTTTATCATTTTCTTGTGTGAAAAGACAAAAAAAATTCATCTTATTTCTATTGAATTTATTTTGTAATGTAATTGATTGTGTCCTATATTGATTTTTATACTTGAATTAGAATCTTCTTGAAGTCACATAGTTCAGAAATACTTTCCCCTTCAAGTTATTCAAAGGTATAGTTGAAAGGACATGTGGTTATCACTCATGCTGCTAGCCCCTGGGACATCTGTTTTTTGCTTATAAACCCCAACCATACCCCTGGTTGGGTACCATACCCCCAAAGACAAGTCACCTGTCCTTACCTGTCCATGTTTATTGATCTCCCAAATAAAGTAACAAATCAAGTGGTTCTTGTTTCATAATCAAGATTACAAGATGTAGATGAGTTCCATAAAAGAATCTTTATACATTAATCGTTAGAGAGGGAGGTGAGTAGCAATTGCTGAATGTCAACTCACTTTTCCTGGTTTGGCTATTTGTAATGTTCCCAAAATACCTAAAATACCCTCCATTGTTACATGTCAATAAAGGTGGTTTTCTCTTTTCACTGTGGTCATTGGACTTATAGAGACAGCCAGTTTGATCCATTTGTTAACACTTATATGCATCAATGTTAATAAATTTCATTTTGCTTGGAGTATGTACCTCAGTTTTTCTTTATTGTATTTATGCACCCAGCATGATATATCTAGCTATTAAGTTTCTTTAAGACTTGACTCAGCATCTTCTCTGAGTGAATTTATGAAAATTTCCTTGGAAATAATCTCAAATAGTTATAAAAATTAAATATTTGTAATAAAATACGATCTACAATTATGCTAGCAATTAATCTGTAGATTATTTCCTGATGCTTTGGTTTCTTTTGCTTAGATTTATTTTTAAAAGGCATGAGTTCATTTTATTTTTGTAATAATTTAGAGAAACAAATTATTTCAGAATAGGAAATGTATTAATATTCATCTAGTTCAAGCCATACACAAAAATATTGCTCTCTATAATGTTCCTTCCACATGATCATTCAGTCTCTCCTGGAAGGCCTTTAAGAAGAGACAACTCAATAACTCTAAAGGCTGCACATTCCACTTTTGGACAATTTTAATTATTAGAAAGTTTTCCTGACATTTAGCCTGAGAGGAGGGTGTGCCTTTTTATAGTTTCACATAATTGTTTCAAATCTTTGCTCCTGACTCCGCCCCTTGGGAACCAATACAATTAATCCTCTACATTATAATCCTTCAAATCCTTGAATGTAGTCCAATATTTCATTAGATTTTAGGCTGCCTTATCATAAATCTGATTCATATTGAACATAGATTCCCCCTAAACTTCTCATGTCCTTTATTTTTCAGAAAATCTAATGTCTAACTATCACTAAGCAGGCATTGCACAGTATCTTTCAAAACACACACATCAGTTGTATGACAGTTGTAATGGTTTGTTCTGGTTAAGTAGTCCCCTTTTCTGAGCCATCTCTGAGTTTACTAGGAAGATCAGACTTGGTATGTTTCATATCAAAAAACAGCATGAAAGACCATGCAAATGGTGAATAAACTGTTGAGGAACACATTGCACTTAACCAACGTAGAACAAAAACCCTATGTTTAAATTAACAGGTATTTTTGTATTAAAGTGAATCAACACTAGAAAGACTAATTTAATATTTTGTCCCTGGTTCACTAGCTGCATGACTCTGAGGAAGTGATATCTATAATATTTGAGAAGGAAAATAACTCAGATCACATTCAGTCTAATCCTTTCACTTTATCATTTTGGAAATTAAGAGATTATGCTACCTGCCAAAGTCAAATAGCCAACTTGTACAATTTGTCTATGATTACAAAGAGTTAGTAGCAGCTTACTATACATGCCAAATCTCCTCACATTCAGTGTAGCATTTTTTTTCACTAATCAATCACAAATTTAAGTATGCTTAACTACCTATCTATACTAGGTGGCACAATGAATAGCACACTGGGCTTGGAATCATGATGAATCATCTTTATGAATTCAAATCTGACCTCAGAAACTTACTAGCTCTGTGACCCTGGGCAAGTCACTTAACCCTGTTTACATCAGGTTTCTCCTCTGTGAAATGAGCTGGCAAAGGAAAAGGAAAAACTCTCCAGTATCTTCACCAAGAAAAAACCCCAATTGGGTCATGAAGAATCAGACACAACTGAAAAGGACTAAATATCATCATCACATATATATTCATATATATATATATATATATATATATTTATATACACATATGTGTGTGTATATATATGTGAATTCATGTGTGTGAATACATGTATAGATAGATAGACAGATGAAAGAAATACATGTGCATGTACATCCTAAATCTATATCCCAACAATCCTATAATAAATATGTATTTTGAAATAAGTTAAATTCCTTTTGTATTTATATGACAATATATTCAGCAAACCTTTCCCCCCAAGAACTCTATATGACATATATTAAATAAGACACTTATAAAACAAATTAAAGTATAAACACAGTGGAAAATAATCACTCCTAAAGACACATCCTCATGTAGGATTTGTCAAATACATTATAATCTTTACTTATAAGAAAGTAAGCATGGACTGTGCTTTTCTTTGCTTAATGATAAATCATGATTACCTCAATCAAATAAAGATTGGAGAAGACCCCTACAAAGAGAATGTGCATTCTAACAGGACTTTTACCTTTCAGTACTACAAGACCAAATATTTCTTCCCACCCGCATCGTAGTAAAGATGGGGGGGAGAAAGAGAGAGAGAGAGAGAGAGAGAGAGAGAGAGAGAGAGAATCAACAAAGAGAAAGCATTAGTATTAATGGAGATGAGAAAAGAGAGGTGGTACTTGATGGTATTTGGTATCTTAGGTGGAATTTGAAGTATTCCAATGGAATCAAGAAGTAAATATGAAGAGGAAGAAAAAATCTAGTCATGGAGTATAGGTGTTTAAAACGACCAGAATCAAGTGATGGAATGCTTTGTGAGAAACACCAAAGAGATAAGTGTCATTGGATGGAAGAACTCATGAGAGGCAGTAAGTAAATAAGTATAATAACTAAGAAGACTGGAAGGTTGGAGAAAGAAGGTTATGAAGGATTTTGAATGCTAAACAGAGGGTGTTTCAGTTGATCCTGGAGGTTATAGGGTGCTTGGTAGATAGACAGACAGACAGACAGACAGACAAATAGATAGATAGATAGATAGATAGATAGATAGATAGATAGATAGATAGATAGATAGATAGATGGATAGAAAGAAAGAAAGAAAGAAAGAAAGAAAGAAAGAAAGAAAGAAAGAAAAATCTACCTATTTGGTTGTTACATAATAAATGAAATGGAGAGAGGAATATTATTTTTGGGGGTTGTGTCAATGCATTTTCTAACAGGTGAAATTCTTACTACAGAATTCTGTAATCATAGAGCCTATGTTGCTGTTTGCTTTAGGTTTTCCCCCTGAAATTTCAGGCTTAACTCTCCATTTCAATCTTTCTTTCCCACTAAATTGCTTATCTTCTTCCTTATAGCCTTAACATGCCTGCTATCAGATTAGTGACCTGGACAGAAGAGTTGAAATAAACAATGATTGGATGATCAGAACACTAAAAGAGGAGATTAGAATCTATATATTTCACAAGGCAGAATTTTTAAAGGAAGTTCTGCTTAATGATATAGAATTTTTAATAGATCTAATTTGATATGTGTTAGTATAATGCCATGGATGAGTTACCTTAGTGGCTCGTACTATATGTTAAATGATTTTACTAGTTTTATTCCTTCTTAATCTGTGTATGAGATATTAGAAGTGTTAATATTCTACTATGAAGGATTAAATCTATGTATAAATGTCTTAATATGCCTACGAATATTTGTAATGCCAGGCAAAGGCAATTTCCCAAGGTTCAAAATACCAGCATAGGTGCTCTCCATTTAATTCAGTGACAAATTAAAAACAGAGAGAATCAACATATAGGATAATTCGAAATACAGCATTTACCAAGTGTGATATAATCAAGTACTACCCCACCCCTGGACATTACATTCATTTAATCAATCACAAAGTTCCCCTTCTAAATACTACTTCACCCCGAAGCTGTATATTCATTTACTCCATCACAAAGCCCCTCTTCTCAAATGGAGATTAGTTTCCAATGATAAGTAAAGTACATTCATTTGTTCAATCACAGAGCACAAAAAGTCAAAAGTTCCCCACCCTTGGATCACAATTGAATCTACCCCAGAGTTACAACAAGCTTAAGCACAGCATTTAATACCCAAAGACAGGTCTTTTCTTCATCTTGACATGAAGCAAGGTCTCAGCAATCCTTGTTCCTGGGGAGACAAAGCTTAGCAAGGCCACAAGATACATTGCCAGTGTCTTAATTAATTCATTCTCTGTCTGCAGAACAGTCCTAGGACCCCTGAAAACATTAGCAAAATCCTCTTCCAGGATTTCTGTAAACATAGAACAAGAAAATCCTTCTTCAGGGCTTCTGAACCAACAGCAGGGTTCCAAGACCACTGCAACTACAACATTGTCCTTCACCAGTGGACAGAATTCACTCTCTGTCTGCAGAACCCTCTCTAGAGCTCTGAACCAACTGCAAGGTTCTAAGACCTCTGCAACAACAGCACTGTCCTTCACCAGTGGACAGAACTGACAGAACAACATCAAAACAGACAGACAAAGTACCAGCATAACAGCCATGTCTCTTCAGTCCTGGACAGCTCTGGGTGGCAGCTCTCAAAACTCCTGGGCAATTCAAAGTGGCCCTCAGCAATCCTTTCAGTCTCTCTGTGCCTCCAAGGTGCTGCTTCTAAAAAGTTTTTCTGCCTCTCTCTTTTTTTGTGTCTCTCTTAATTTATGTAATTGTCTCCTCCCAGTTCAGCACTCTCTTTTCACGTCAAGAAGTCAGTCCCACAAATGGGATTCACAAGCTCTGGGTTTTAACACAATCAAACCAAAACCAATCCAATACAGGGGGATCTTTAAATTCAATTACTATTACAATATGTTATAGAAATATGATCCAAATAAGGGTAATTTTTCCCCATAAGGTTTTTTTGATAAATCATATTTAGAACCTCAAATTTGGCTAGATGAGTTGACTAAAGTCAATTTATTATAGCCAGTAATGCTTCAATATGAATCTCCTATACAATATGTATAACAAATAATTATCAAGAATTGGTTTTAAATCCAACAGGGAGAATTTAGTGTCTCTAAATGTAGCCAATTCCACATTAAAATAGGTTAAATTATTGGTAAGTTTTTCTTTGCCTTAAGCTGAAATTTCTATCTGTTGCTCTTGATTTTTCCTTTTGGATCTAAACAAAGGTAGAGGATTCAGAATGTTGGGATCCCTGTTCCCTCCCATTGCCTTGTTGAGTGAAATGTATTTCTGCACCCAATTTTGTGTAAGCATGTGTGTAGACACAGACATAAGAGAATATATGTGCATATACTTGGAGATTATACATATATGTGTGCTTTCCTGAAATATAGATATATGTTTTAAAGCAATGGTTAGTGAAATATCTAGGTAAGTAGACATAGATAGAAAAGATCCAGCATGGCTTGAGGGAGAACTGTCACTTTGGAATATTAGAAGGAAGTAGTAAAGTTCATTTATCTTATGTAATTCCTCCAAAAAGTCATAAGAAAAATATCAGGCCAGACCTCATCAGGAAATCCTTATATGTGTATGTTCATGTGCATAAGTACACAGTATATATGATAGAAATTTATGTGCATGTGTAAGGGTTATGGGATTTAAAGATCTCCCATGCCCCATGGACGTGCTGACATAGCAGAGCAAGAAAAAAAAAAAAAAAGCCGAGCTAACGGTCCTGTGGTAGGCAGTTGGGGGGGATTTCCTTTTTTTTTTTTTTTTTTGAGTTAGGATTCCGGCTGAGCACTGCCAGAGGCCGGAGCTGCTGGGAGCCCTCTTCCAGGACGCTGGGTGGTTGCTGTGAGTGGGGAGAGGAGGACCTTTGCCTGAGGTAGCCTGTTCTGTTTTTAAAGGCTTGAAAATGTGGGTGCTTTCTACTTTATCTACCTGTGCCAATGTCATAACTACTCTGATGGCTTTCACTTTCTGGTTTTGGGACTCAGTCTTTTGGTATCTTAATAAATTTTCTAGTTTATTTCCCCAAATGGCAAACCTGACGTATTTTGTGATGGATAATTATATCAGCATATTTATAATCTCTATAGGCATTGTGAATATGGCATTGCTGATACAGCATGTACACATATGCATGTATTGTTATACAGATATATACACAAATTCACATGCATATACACATTTATATATCAGGAAGATATATATGTGCACATATGCATATGTATATTTCTGTGTATGTAGGTGTAATGTATGTATGCATACATTTCCTGATGAGAACTTGGTCTGATCTGATATGCTTTCTGGGATTTCTTTGGAGGAATTGTGTGAGAAAAAATGGGTTTCTATTTCATTCTGGTTTACCATATTGACTGGTCTCTCTTCAGCTGTACTGGATTTTTGCTATCCTTATCTCTACCTAAATATTCACTATCATTTTAAAACCACATTCAAGAATTTTGCTAGAACTCAAAATAATAGTCGATATATGTAGTTTGTGGAATCTGTTCTCTTTAATTTCTTTTCTTTTTCATCTATATCAATATAGAGATAGGTATCTATATTGATATCAATATAAATACATACTCAATCAGAATAGTTTCCCCTACTTCTATTAAGTCCTAGCTCACTAGTTCACCATAATCTTTCAAAAACTACTGACAAAGATTCTATGATCAAATCTGGCAATCCTTCTATTACCCATAGTTGTAAATCATCTAGACCATGTAATGTGAATTTATCAATGAAATCTAAGTGCTCTTTCATCAAACCATTACTCATCTTAGGTATTAATACCTTGTTAATCATTGTTGTTTTTTATTCCTTAAAATATAGCACTTGTTCTCATTGAGAAAGAAATAAGAAGTTAAGCAAAAATATATCAACTCTTTTTTTCTTCCTATTGTGTGTATAAATGCCCAATTCACTTAAAAAGGGGGAGGGTCTTCTGGTTTTAGTCTTTCTTTGATCATATTTTCATCAATAGATAGTTTTGGTAACATGTATATGCATACAGAACTATATAAATACATACACATACTTAATATACATATGCAATATACATTTATTTATCTACTTTACTATCCTTAGTTTTTTCACAATCTTTCCTCAATATGAGCTAATTATTTTTTCAGCTAGAGAAGTCTCCTATGTAACTTCCACAATATATGATGGCTAAATCAGAATCAAACAGTAATCATTTGCTAACAAAGTGAAGATAAACTTATATAAACATGATTGAATTATGGTTTACTTTCTGAATTTGATATTTGAACAACAAAAAAAGCAAAGTTGATCATTATAAGAAAAAATACACTTTATTTGCAACTGCCAAGATTCAAAGAAATGTGAATCGGACTGCTTATACCCACTTGCTTTGAGTGATGATTTTTTTTTTATTAGTAGCACCTAAAATTTTTCTATCCCTGTTAGTGCAAATAATGGCACAGTGATTAGAGCACTGGCCCTGAAGTCAGGAATACCTGAGATCAAATCCAGCCTCAGATACTTAACACAAAATTAGCCATGTGACCTTGGGCAAGTCACTTAATCCCAACTGCCTCTCCAAAAAGCAAAAAAATAAATAAAAATTTAAAAAAGATAAAGACAATACTAGTGAAGAGAAAATATCATGAAAACATTCCCTTGGTCTTAAAATTGTTCTTTAGATTTGTGAATAGAAAGTTAGAACCTTATTTAATGGAACATTTTAAATTTACTAATCTATTGCTCTTATCCTCTCTAGAATATCTCTAATATATGACAGAATTATGTCTTGTTACTAAATTAAATTTGTTCCCAGACCAAAGAACGTTTCTTGAAAATCAGTTGTATAAAATGGCACTTATAATAATAAGAAGAAACATGAGCCAATAAAGCCTATGACAACAAAGGGCTCAAAATTAAGTGGCTACATATGAATTAACCAGTTCTCTATTGTGGGTGATGTGGAATTTAGATTTTTAAGAATTTTAAAATTACCATTGAAGTATCCACAATTCTTAAATGAACCAAATTATGGAAATCAAGTTCCTTTTATTGAATAAATTTATCCAATTGTCATATTTAGAATATTTCATGTTTAAATTCTTACTTTAGTGATCTTGATTTTTATAAAAATCACATGTCATAAAGACCTGAAGAAAATGAACAATATAATTCTATTACAATCAATTAAAATCAGTACTTTCAATGATTAGATGAATATATAAATGAATGCTATATATGTATATAAACACTGGTTATTTCATTCTGTCTTGACAATATTCATCCATAGGTTACTAAATTTATATACATAATTTGAAAATTAAATATATAACTTAAAATATTATTTAAAGCTGTTCAATTAAATCAAAGTTACTTTGAGAAAAAAAGTGGCTCTTTTTTAAATTAAATTTTATATTTAATTTTACTTTACATCAATCATATCCACAAGATATTCAGTTACAAATTTTCTCCCCATATTTTCTCTACCCACCACCACAAAACAGTGATTCCACTCTATACACCCTTTGCCAATCTGCTCTCGCCTATATCCAAATCCATTGCCCCTCCAACTTTCCAGTAGGGCAAAATGGATCTCCATATTGTGAAAGACTGACTATATTTCCCTCCATCCTATCACCCCCCCACTTGTTCTATTCTCTACTTTGACCCTGTCCCTTTTCAAAAGTGTGTGCTTCTAACTTCCCTCCCCCCCCAACCTGCCTTCCCCTCCATCATCTTACCTCTCATTCCCTTCCCCCCCTACTCTCCTTTAGGGCAAGATAACCTATTTAGTGTGTATGTCATCTCCTCCCTATGTCAAATTCAATGACAGTAAGGTTGAACCAATTCCCTTTTGCCTTCTTGTTCTTCCCCTCCATTGTAACAGTTTCCCCGTTGCCTCTTCTATATGAGATCATTTACCCCATTCTGCCTCTCCTTATGTCCTCCCATTATATTCCTCTCTCACCTCTAAAATTCACTTTTTAAGAATCATCCATTCCTATTCGACTGATCCTGTGCTCTCTGTCTATGTACACCTATGCACATATATGCACACATTCATATATGTGTTCACATGCCCATATACACACCTGTATAGACATACACACACATTTATATGCCCTTCAACTATCCTCATACTGAGAAAAGTTTCATAAGTTATAGTTATCATTTTTTCCTGTAGGAATGTAAATAATTCCACTTTGATAAGTTCCTTATGATTTCTCTTCCCTGTTTAACTTCTAATGCTTCTCTTGCTTCTTTTATCTGAATGTCAAATTTTCTATTCAACTATGATTTTTTCATCAAGAAAGCTTGAAGGTCCTCTATTTCATTGAATGACCATATTTTCCCCTGAAACATGATACTCAGTTTAGCTAGGTACGTGATTCTTGATTATAATCCCAGTTCATTTGACTTCTGGAATATCATATTCCAAGCCCTTTGATTCCTCAGTGTAGGAGCTGCCAGATCCCATATTATCCTGATAGTGTTTCCACAATATTCAAATTGTTTCTTCTTGGCTGCTTGTAATATTTTGTTCTTGATCTGGGGACTCTTGAACCTGGCTATAATATTCCTAGGAGTTTTCTTTTTGGGATCTTTTTCAGGAGGTGATTGGTAAATCTTTTCAACCTCTATTTTGCCCTTTGTTCCTAAAACAACAGTGCAATTTTCCTTGAAAATTCTTTGAAGGATGATTTCTAGGTTCTTTTTTGATCATGGCTAGTCCAATAATTTTTAAATGATTTCTCTTGGATATATTTTCCAGATCAGTGTTTTTTCCAATAATATATTTCACATTGCCTTCTTTTTTTTTCATTTTTTTGGATCTGTTTCTTGATTTCTGATAAAGTCATTAACATCCATTTGGTCTAATTTAATTCTGAAAGAATTTTTCTCTTCAGTGAGTTTTTGAAATTCTTTTTTCCATTGGGCAAATTTGGCTTTTTAAGGAATTCTCTTCATAGGCTTTTTGAGCCTCTTTTGCAAATTGATTTAGTTTATTTTTAAAGTGTTATTTTCTTCAGTCAGGTTGTTGACTCTCTTTTCATGAGTTTCTTTCATCATTCTCATTTCTCTCACCAATTTTTCCTCCACTTCTCTTATTTGGTTTTCAAAATCCTTCTTAAGCTCCTCTATGGCCTATAACCGATTCATATTTTTCTTGGAAGCTTTTGGTGCCAGTGTTCTGACTTAGCTGTCTTCCTTCTGCACCATGCTTTGATCCCTTTTGTCCCCCAAAAAGGAATCAAAAGTTGGATTTCTGTGCTTGCTTTACTTCCTTTGCTTGCTCATCTTGCCACTCAATTACTTCACTTTTGAGCTTTTTGTCACAGTAGAACTCTACTTCCAGAGAGGAGACCTTTGTCCCAAATTGCTGGGGTTTTCACAGCTGCTGGAAGTATTATTTCAGGGCACTCTCTAAAGCCTCTGCATGCTCTAACACCTGGGCACACAGCCCAGGAAATCCACCCAAGACAGCAATTGAGATCCAAGCAGGTTAAAGCAAGTGTGATTATCCCTCAGAATTGTTGCTTGTTTGCCCTAAAATCTGCAGGCCAGGAGCTCTGAAGCAGCTATGCAGAGGCAGCCCCTGCACTGCAGCCCCTTCTCCCTCTAGGGGGTAGAGGCTGGACCACACTCTCAGACCCCCTGTTCCCAAAGTCCACACTGACCTCTCACTTTGTCTTTGGCATTTATGGGTTGATAATTCCGGAATCCACCACAGCTGCTGGTGATCCACTCTCCAGAATTCCCTCCAGCTGTGTCTGACTGTTGCTGGCCTTGGCCTAAAACCTCAGGCTCACACAGGGCTGGCCTCTGCTACCAGCACACTGTGACAAACTCTTTCTGCCAACCTGTCAGTCTGCCTTCAGTGGGAGATTTGTTTCTCTTTGTCACTTTGTGGGTTCTGTAGATCTAAAGTTTGTTTAGATTCATATTTTTAGGTGTTTGAGGTGGTTTTGGGAAGAGCTCATGGTGTTTTCCTGCTTATGTCTCCATCTTGGTTCCACCATGGTTCTTTTTTTAATCTTTAAATTTAATGGATTGGAATCTCCCATTTTAAATATCTATTTATTATTTTTTTTAAATTCCACTTACTAATGTTTTCCTTGAAATCAAATAAGCAATTTCTGTGTGTATTATTGCATGTGCTTGTTTTTGTAAAGATATAGACCTAGATTAGATATTTTTCCCACTATTTTACTTCAAATGGCATATTTTTAATGACAGAGGAAAGATGCTCAAGAGCATCCCTTCAAGAATTTTATTTCCTGCATCACTGTAATGTGGATTCTACAGGTGCTGATATAATAGCTATTCCAAAGATCACTTGAAGTGCCTCTTGCAGTCTGTGCCTATTGCTGTGGAAGTCTCTTCTCCTCAGATGAGACTAACCAAATTCCAGGACTCAATGGAACCTGAAAAAAAATTCTTTGTACGAAAAACAAAATCTGGAAAGAGATTATTAGGTGATTATCCAGATATGGAAACCAGTAAGTCATGGATAGTAGTTATTTGTTTTGCCATTTTTTCCAACTTGACTTGAAGTGTCCCAAGATTATATTTTACTAAGAGTTGATATTTATAAAAAATATATAAATAGATGACATGGTAACCAATCACTTTTATTTTGCTTTAATGAAGGTCAAAAATATCTGTCTCGACTGAACACTGTGTTAACACCATTCAAGAATAAATTTTTGTTCCTTCAAATGATAAAAATATGGTATAATTATCTTTTTACAGTTGAACTTAAATTACAATTATCTGTATATCTTTATCTAAAATAGTCTCATACCTACTTTGGCCAAAAGTTTCCTTAGAAGACCCTTTTGTAGATTATATGGGGACTACATTTGGAAAAAGATTGTATGCTACAATTGCATTCTATGTTATAAGATTTCGAAAGCTTTAACTCTCACAAATTCATTTTATTATTACTGAGAAATTAAGATCAGCTCCTGCATAAAATATGATATTCATATCTCAATTAATGATGCACCAATGAAATATAGAAAATCTGAAAAATATTTTTTTGAGAAGCAAATATAGCTATGTTTTAAATCTCATGTCTATTTCCATCATTGTGTCCCTCTTCTCATGCCTCATTGTGATACAGAAGGGAATTTCTGAAAGCTCAATTATCTGGAAGACTCTGAAAAGAAATGTATTGAGTATGGGCCTACACCTCCTCTAAGACTTCACAGAGAAGTTGTGAGACTAGATTTTAACTCAGGTCTTTCTCATTCCAGGCCTGGCTTTCCATTCACTCTATTAACTACCTGTTGGGGATCTTAGCATTTATATTCATGTTACAAATGAGGAAAATATTCTCGGAGAAGTTAAGGAATTAATTAAAGCTAGAATTAAAACTGGAGTCAGGTCTTCTTATTATAGGTCTAGTTTTCTATGCACTAAAATAGACTTCTTCCTATTGAAGGAACTTCTACTCCTGCTAATATTTAAAGCCATTTTCTTTTCTTTGATGTCTTTCATTTTAGTGAAGGGTGAAGTAAGAAAATGAAATAAATTTAATCTATAAACTTTTAGAATAAAGTAACCATTTCTATTTTATCAGAAATAGTATAAAAAGGTCATTCGTTAATTTAGCATTGATTTGTTCAGCTTACATCAGGGTTTGCAGTTAGTAGTCACCTTTAGGAATATCAGTTATAATAATAGGAATACACGCATACACACGTATTATCCCACCTAGAGATAGGGGGGAGACCAGGTGATCTATGAAGATTTCCTCAATCTCTGTTATTCCATATATGTAATTATAAGTTTAAAACAATGACACAAATATTCAGGAAAGGACTTCTCTAATTTTATGCTTATATTGCATCGTTGATATTAGTATTACCATAATTATGAGATTTTATTTCTAAGGGGCTTCACATTTTTTCAGTTTTTTAGAGTTTAAAATTGTCTTATATTGTTTTCAACTATGAAATTACTTTCTTATGAAAATTAAAACTATAATTTTTAGAATTTCAAATTTTTCCACAAAAGGCCATATAATGCATAATGAGTCTGAAGAAGGTACCTATATACAACAAATAACTGTCACAAGAGAATATATGTAGAATTTTAATTCAGGATACATAACATTTATTCTACCCACCCATTCCTTCAGGAGCTGGTTTCAATTGAAAGGTGTTGAGGGAATCTTTCCTTTATTTTCACCTTTGTTAAAGGTAATAGGGACAGGGGAACAATAGTTTTCTGGCTTTTCTTTCTTCTTTAGGAGAAATTACTTATATATAAAAGTCTTTTGTTCTGTCCTATTTATTTACCTTTTGTGGGTTTTCCAGATAAGGCCCCAGGATAAAAGAGAGAGCAAAACACTTAAGCAGTGTGGCTGAGGGAAGAATAGAGTAACAGAAGATAAAAAAGTAGTATGAGGGCAGGTTCATTTATATTTCATAGGCAAAGCAAAATGGCTTCTCTTTTCAATGACTGCACATTCCAATAAAAGAAAGAAATTTTGGATCCCATTTGGAAAACTCTGAAATAAAATGTAATGTACATGATGAGTCATATATGAAATCAAAGACTACCTATCTAAATTTAAATTTCATACTTTAATGAAAGTATGAAAGGAAACTTTGTTTTAGTATCATTGAATCTTTTTCTTGTTGACATATGCTTACATATATATGTATATATATATATATATATTTGTGTGTGTATGTGTGCATATATATATATATGTATTATAGATAGAAACCTAATGACAATTATCTCAGCTATAAATGTTAAACATACATTTGAGTTTTATGAAAATTTTAGATATTAGTGAACCAGAATATTTATAATAGAGCTCACACTGTGGCCAAAATAACTTGATCCCTTATTAAACTGAGTTCTAATTATAATTACTTCCTGTCCTACCAATAGGGGAAAAAACAAGTCACCTTGTTGAATGAAGTGAAGAGATGTCATCACTGGCATTATTAGTCACTGCATTTTGTTAAGCAAGTTGATTTTATGAGCCGAAGTAAAACCATGGCTCATAAACTCAGCTGAGGTGAGTGAGTTATGACAGTCTTCCAAATACATTATTGAAATTCCTAAAACATCAGTATGGTACATTACTCTTCATCACATTTAGCTTTATTAAACACACAGATCGATGAGGGGCTGTCATGTCTGCCAGTTGTTTTGCTTTTTCAAAGTGACATCAGAAAATTTCAAAGTCCTCTTGGCAGCCCAGTTTTAATGTCTTGTGTCAAATGATAACATTTCAATGTTTAGTGATTTAAAGGAGGAAATGTTTCCATTATTTGGAATTACCATTCTCTTGATTTAATATTCATCATGGGCCTATATTATGTTAGAAATGACAAAATACCAGATGATCACAAAGATATGTCCCCTGCCCTTAATGTATTTTTGCTTATTTTCGCTAAATGTTTTGGGGAAATGTAATGTCTGCTTTAGAGCACATGTTTTTAGAGCTGAAATGCTCCATCAGAATCAATGGTGCTTAAGCTATTGGTAAGGATAAAACTGGTAGACACAATTCAAGCCACGAAAAGGGGGGGACTGCAAATTTGAAGGTAAATAAACAAAAAAATTTTTTTTGTTGTTTTGGGAGGGAAAAAAGTCATCACACAAGCAGAAAACAAATTTATTATCAAACATGGAAGCCAAAATATTGAAGTGAAGTTTAATAGTGATTTTCACATTTAATTGGTGTATATCCAATTATTTTTAGCAACAGGCAATAAATTTAGGTATTCTATTCAATATGATCTAATAATTGATCCTGAAACTATGACATTTATAAGCTAGGTAATTAAAAAAATGTGGGGAAAACATAGCCAAACATACAAACAAGCAAACAATCAAAGAAAAGAACCACTGCATTTTGAAGATTATTGCATGTGGCTATAATTGCCTATATAAATATGTAGTATGTTAAAATGAAGAGCATGTAAATTTGTGGAAAAATTAAAAGAACATTTTTCTTTCCTGTTTTTAATAAGAATCTTAAGATTGTCATAAATAAACAATACCTTATGTTAATGATTGATTTTTAAACTATGTTTTCAGGATTATTACTGTTTTTCAGATGTTATTTTTTGGTCTTTTTGGAGGGGAGAAGGCAGGTCAGTTGAGATTAAGTGACTTGCCCAAGGTCACATAAATAGTAAATGTTAAGTGACTGAGGCCTGATTTGAACTCGGCTCCTCCTGACTCCAGGGCTCGTGCTGTACTTACTGTACTACCTAGTTGCCCCTCAGATGATCTTTAAAATAAAAAAAAAAGGCTTGGCAAGCTATAATACACTGAAACTGATCATGAAAATTAGCCTATCCTGGGCTTTTTGAAAGCAAAAGTGAAAAGCATTTCTTTCTCAAAATGTCTAATGAGTAGGCTAAAAAAGTTTTTCAAGAAACTATCTAAGACATGCAGAACACAGACATTAGAAATTTTTTAAGGCTTCCAGTAAATCTTTTTTGAAAGTGTCTTTCAAAATGCAATATGTCTCACCAATTACATTCCCCTCCCCAGGCCAATATTTAATACAAAGTCTTCTGGTGCATTTTTGCCATTCCTATCTGTGACTCAGCACAAATAGATTAAAATAATTCACCTCCATTTGGGTAATTTCTTAAACTAATTGCACTTAGCCCAGGTGTAAAGGGTAAGCTACTTCCCCTCAAAACATCAGAAGAAAATAGTCCTTTTCCCACCTATAAATATGGAGACAAATAATCACATGTGTACTGATTTACATGCACTGAAACTTAGGTGACTCATAATCAAAAATTAATAATTTACATTGAATAGTAGGTGTAATGACAAGCAAAGGTAACTTCCAAGGTTCAGAATACTAGCATAGTAATTCTCCCTTTTATTCAGTGAAAAATTAGGGGAAAAAATTAACAGTAAAGAGAAAATAAACATATGCAGCATTCACCTTATGTAATTCAATAATTTAGTTAAGTCCTCAATTCAATCCAAATACGACTCCATCCCTGGGCAGTACATTCATTTAGTCAATCACAAAGTCTCTCTTCTTAAATGGAGATTAGTTTCCAATCATAAAAAAGTATATTCAATTGGTCAATCACAGAGCACAAAAACTTCAAAAGTTTCCCACACTTGAATCACAACTAAATTATAATTATCATCAGTTGACTTGAAGCACCTTCTCAAAAGGGGCAGTGGAGAGCACAAAATGCCATCTACCCCTAAGCTACAAAGATATCATCACAACATTTAATGCCCAAGGAGAGGTTTTTTCTTCATCTTGAACTGAGGCAAGTTCTCAGCAATCTCTGTTCCTGGAGAGACAAAGCTTAACAAAGACAAAAGATGCATTGCCAGTATCTTTATCAATTCACTTTCTGACTGTAGAAAAGTCCCAGAACCCCTGAAAACATCAGCAAGACCCTCTTGCAGGATTTCTGCATACATACAGCAAGAAAATTCTTCTTTAGGGCTTCTGAACCAACAGCAAGGTTCAAGGACCTCTGCAGCAACAGCACTGTCCTTCACCACCAGACAAATCTTGTAAAACAACATCAAAGCAGACAAACAAAATATTGGCATCACAGCCATGTCTCCTCAGTCCTTGGCAGCTCCAGGCAGCAGTTCTTAAAAGTCCTGAGCAACTCCAACTGGCCCTCAGGAATCTGTCTCTCAGCAACTCTGGCCCCCAGCAATTCTCTTTTCTCTCTGCTTCCATGATACTGCTCCCCAAAAGTTATTCTGGCCTCCTCTGCTTGTGCCTTTCTCTAAATCCACCCCACCAGTTCCTCCCAATTCAGCACTCTGTCTTCACATCCACAAGTCTATCCCACAAGTGGGATTCACAAGCTCTGGGTTTTAACACTCAATCCAGAAAAACTAAGGCAATACAGGGGGATCTTTAAATTCCATTACCATTAAAGTAGGTTAGTATTTAGAGCAAGAATTATAATTTCAAGATGTATAAACATTAACTTATTTGTTGACACACTATCATTATGGCTTTTATATGGATTGAATTCTAAAGTCAGTGTGTTAAGGGAAAATGTCACTTAATCAAAATGTCTCTTAAAAATTCATTTAATTAAAGTAAAATTAATGCTTTAGAAAAAATTAATAACTTTAGGAAAATTGAAGGTTGTACAATAAATCCATATAAGTCATCTACATTTCTTTGTACTTCCACCAGAAACCATTAGAAATATATAGAAAAAGAATTTTCACCTAAAATAACTTCAGAATTCATAAAATACTTGCCATACTATCTACCAAGACACAGACAAGAACGTTAGGGATACAACTAAAATCACCTTAAAGAAATAATGTTAAACTTAAATGATTAGAAAATATTAATTATTTGAGGATTGACTGTATCAGTATAATAAAATTACAATAATGACTAAATGTATTTATTAGATTGCATAGCAAAAAATCTATTTAATGATGCTTTATATAATTGGATAAATAATAATGAAATACATCAAAATAGAAAAAAAATCATGAATTAAATGGAAAATGAAAAAACTAGAAAAACTAACAGTGTCAAATCTCGAACTATCTTATAAAATATTAATCAGCAAAAAAATAAAAAAGAATGGTTGAGAGAAAAAATAGATTATTATCCATTGGTTTATTCCTTGATTTTTAGGCTCATTTGCCTAATATTTTTTTCTCAAATATCTCAATGTCAGATTTTTACTTGTTACTTAGTGTTTTTTTTTAATTGTTAAAGCTAGCACAATATTTTAACTTCATCAACCTAAAATTGAATATTGGTTATTTTCCACTTCTATTGTTCTTTGTTCCTTGTTCATAGCATAAAATGTAATATTTGTTAGCTTTTATTATTTAAAGATTCTTTCAACCATCAACATACATTTATTAAGCAATTACTAAGCAAAAAACTTGAGTATCATCCCTTTTACTCTCCTCAATGTATATGAGATATATGCATACATACATAAATACAATTTACATATATATAGATAGATATGTCTGTGCATATATATATATACATGTCTCTGCATATATACATATAAACATGGATATTCGTGCACATAGATTGTATGTGGAAAAGAGTACTATATACTGTGGGAAGAAATCTTCTATCACAAATCTTACTATGATTTCTCATTAAACACTTTTCTTTGGGGAAAAATAAAAGATGATCCTGTATAAGTCAATCAATCCAGAATAGTACAGTGTTTTTAAAGAGTTAAATATAATTCTTTACATATAACAAGCCAGCCAACCTTTCCAGTTATACATATATAAACATCTATTTCAAGATATATCTTGTGTTTTAGCACACTGAATGGGTGTTGATGCTTTTATATAAAATGTTATGATTTTCCTAATTGGTCTGTATATGTCTATATTACCTCCATTACTAAACAGCAATATATTTTGTGTCTTATACTTCCTTTTTAGTACATAATAACTAATATCACTATTGCTTGCTTACTTATAATCTGTTTTCTCAAATTGAACTGCAATAGGACTGTTTTTCTTCTATATATAAAAAGTTCCATCATCTGTATCTTGAAATATGATGAATGTGAGATAATTATAAAATCATTTCTTGAGGTCAATTCAAGTGAGTAACTGAGTCTAGAGTTAAGAATATCTAAATCTATCTCTCTGAAAAAATAAAAAAAAATGTAGCAACTGAGTTAAATAGAATATTTGATTTAAACATTCCTTGACACCATAGTTTCTGAACTCTTAAAAAGATATATGTAAGTAAAATATTTTGTAATTGCAGGACATCGTGATTAATAGTTGTTATCATAGAAATGAATTCTAGGTAGCTTATCTGCCTAATTTTTCTTACAAGCTTATCTTTGTAGAACTGATAAGACTTTTGAATAATAAAATTTGTTTTCCAAATCCAAATCTAAAAGTAATGATCTAATTTCAAAAGAGAGACACATTATCAACTTCAGAATCTTCTACTTTCTCATTTAACTTAAATGTTATCCAATCATACATTCCAGGTTCTTTGACTTTGAAGTTCAGCAAAGTATATGGATAGTGAAATGGATAAGAATATGTATGTGTGTATATATACATCTAAATGTATTTGTACCTATATGTGGAGGCATTAGAGGAAGCAAGATGTAGTCAATAGTGTTAAAATAAAATTTTAAAAAATATTTCTATGTGCCAAATATTGACTTAGAATTAGAAATTTTGTTGATGTAGCTAGGCAGCATAATGCAGAGAGCACTGAGCCTGAAGTTAGGAGGACTTAAATTAAAACACCACCTCAGATAGTAACTGAATAACCCTGGGTAAGTCTCTTATTTCTACTGGACTCAGTTTCCTCATCTGTAAAGGGAGCTGGAGAAGGGAATAGTAAACTGCTTCAGTAACTTTGCTAAGAAAATCATAAAGGCATCACACAGTTAGACATAACAATAATAAATGTATTATATTTTTATTAATTTTTTGACATTTCCAACATATTTTTTTAATTTGGTTTGGACCTACTTAAAAATATTGCAGGCCACTTAAAGTGGGCTCCAAGTTTGATGCCTCTAATGCAGATCTCCATGCATTGTACTTGAAATCTGGAAGACAATTTCAAATCTTGCTTTAGAAACTCAATCATAACATGACTCCCTGTGCTTCAGTTTTCTGAATTATAAAAAGAAAGCATTGGACTCAAAGACTTCTAAAATGCCTTCTAGACCAATAACTATGGCCTTTTATATATATATATATATATATATATATATATATATATATAT
>NW_027187283.1:1939187-1948531 GCF_028583685.1 Petaurus breviceps papuanus | reverse complement strand
ATATTCATTACTTCATTTGAGTCTTAAAATCTCCCCATATAAACAGTGGAGAATAGAAGCATTCCTACAGCCTTGTAAATAAGTTCCTTCTATTATCTGAACCAATCACAAGCCTTGATTTCAAATGAAATGCTGCATCTTTTTTGTTAGATAATATCTAAAATTCCACTATCAGTTAAGTGTATGTTTAAAATTTAGAAATGGCAATATATGGGGACATTTTAAGACTCAAATGAGGTAATGAATATAAAATACTTTGAAAACCTTAAAGCACCATCCAAATTGCCAGATATGATTTATCACCATCATCCCCATCTATGGTGATCAGGCTTAGTTTATTTTTTTTCATCCAAATTTATTACCTGATGCATCATGATCACTGTTGTCTACTGGACTCCATGGCATTCTTTCTGTTTTATTTTTCTCATATATAACTTTTACTTTTTTTGCACATAAAACTGCAAAACTGTTTCGTAGAGCTTGCATTTCCTTTTAAATATATGATAAAGTTATTGTGTAATTTTCTTTTCTTTCCCTCTGCCTACCATAGATTTGGTAATTGAAGGTTGTTTTTAAAACAATATTGCAGGTTACGTATACAACATTCTCTTGGTTCTATGCATTTTGCTATTCACTATTTTGTGTAAATCAACCCATATTTTTTTAATCATTTAGCTCATCATTTCTAATAACACAGAATATTCCATCACAATCATATACTACAACTTAATCAACTATTCCCTAAATGACAAGCATTCCTACATTTTCCAGTTCTTTGCCACCACAAACCGAGGTGTCATAAATATTTTAGAAAACATAGGTTTTTTTATTCCTTTTTCCCTAATCATCTTGGGAAACAGACATAATACTAGTATTCCTTGGTTAAAGAGTATAGGCATATAATTTGTTATAATACTTGGGGAATATTGCTAAATTACTCTTCAGAATGCTTGGCCAGTTGTATCAACAATGCAATATTCACAATGACTATGGAATCTATAAATATGCTGATATGGTGATTAATTATAAAATATACCAGGCTCTCTACATGGGGAATAAAGCTAGAGCATTTATTCAAATACCAGAAAACTGAGTCCTAAAACCAGAAAGTCAAAGCCATCACAGTAGTTATGAGGTTGGCACACATAGTTAATGTAGTAAACACCCACATTCTCAAGCCTTCAAAAGAGAACAGGCTACCTCAGGCAAAGATCCTCCTCTTCCCACTCATGGCAACTGCTCAGCATCCACCAATCACAGTCCCAGCAGCTCAGCCACTCGCAGTTCCCATCCCTGGCAGTCCTCAGCAGGAGTCCTTAGCAGAAATTCTGTCTGGCTCAAAAGAAAGAGTTCGAGCTGCCACCATCACCACCATGATTCTAGTCACCACACTTATTCTAGCTTGGTTTCTGCTTCCTCTTGCCCCACCCCTTCCTGCTATGGCAGCAAAATCAAGGAGCATGGGAGATCTTTAAATACCATAACCCTTACACCAGTTCACAGTTCCACCAAAAGCAAATTAATCTCCCAATTTTTCCACATCCCTCCAACATTTGTCATTTTTCCCCTTCTATCATTTTAGCCAATCTGATATTTGCAAAATTATATCTCAAGGCTATTTTAGTTTTTATTTTTCTAATCAATAATGTTTTATAGTACTTTATATGATTATAACTTTTTTTTCTACATCAGAAAATTAACTATTCTCATACTTTGACCATTTATCAATTGGGGAATGATTCATATTCTTAGAGATTTGACACAGCTCTTCATATATTTGAGATTAGTCCTTTTTTATGAGAAAGTATCTTTAATTTTCCCTCAATTTTCTGTTTCCTTCTGATCTTGGCTACATTGGTTTAATTTGTTTGAAAACTTTTTAATTTAATGTAACAGAAATTATCCCTTTTATATTTCACAATGCTAACTTTATTTTATTCATAAATTGTTGACATATCCATAAGTCTGATAAGCAATATGTTCCATGTTCTTCAAATATTTTTTTAATATGTACCTTTATATCTAGGTCATGTATCCATTTTAACACTATTTTAGTAAATAGTATAAGATATTGAACTATGCTCAATTTTGCCAGACTGCTTTCCAGCTTTTTCAACAATTTTTGCCAAATAGGGAATTTTTGTCCCTCAAAAGTTGTCTTTACCCTCATCAAACACAAGGCTATTATGGTCATTTACTGCTGTATATTATATGTCCATTCTATTTTACATATTTACCTTTCTATTTCTTATCCAGGTTTTGATAATTTTGATTAACTACTGCCTTATAATTGTTTACATCTGGTACTGCTAAACCTCCTTTCTTTACATTTTTTTTTCATTACTTCCTTTGATATTCTTGAGCTTTTTTTTTTCTTCCAACTGAATTTTGTTGTTATAGTTTCTACCTCAGTAAAATAATTTTTTATAATTTAATTGAGATGGCATTGAATATATAGACTAATTTAGATAAAATTATCAATATTTATTATTTTGACCCTGTCTACTGATAAATATTTCTCCAATTATATAAATCTGATTTTTTATGTAAAGAGGGGTTTTAAAACTAATTTTGTTCATCTAGATCCTGTATTTGTTTTGTCAGGTGACCAGCTGACCAGCCTTAGTGTGTTGATGGTGGCTTCATTTCATGAACCTTCTACTGTTCTCCTACAAAGATCAAGTAGGAGCTGGAGCTTACAGAGCAATACATGAATGCGCTGGTAAATGATTAACAAGTAGTTTTTGGTGTGTGTGGCATGTCAAAATCTGTACACATTTTAAAGTTAATCTGCATTATTATCACTTTCTTAAGTCTAAATAATCAACCAAACAATAAATCAAGATCTGATTTGAAGAAACTGCAAATTTCTGAGGCAAAAATGATATCACAGACACATTAATCATTCCTCACGAACCACTTGGAACTTATTCTAAAATACCCCTGATAATACAGATATAGTTTTATACACATACATACATGCACAAAGACACACAAACACACACACACACAGAAATAATAGAGAATATACTGGACATTAACTCAAGTGAACAAGATTACCTGGGCACACATTTATGTTCTGTGTCCTTTGTTCCTTCCTTCCTTTTCATATTTCCTTCCTTCTTTCCTTATTTATCTTTACTTATTTTTTGGAATATATGTTTAAAAGCACATAAGATTATTATAGAAAATAAAAAATAATGGACACTGGGAGAAGTATTTTGGAAGTAATATTTATGTATATATAGGAATCTTCCATTTTGTGGTGTTTAAGCTTTGTTTTGGTTTTTTTGCCTTCAAGTTTAAAATAAAAAAATGGTAATGCCTTTTATTGATATTTATTTTGCAGTTTTATATTTTATCTACTCAAATGGATCACAAATTCCTACAGAGAAAAGACTTTGTATTGCATTTATATTGTATTCCCCCTAGCTCTCTACATTGAAGACATTCAGTAATTACTTACTGAATGTCGGAATGAATCAATGAGCATTTGTTACTATACATTTTGAAAATAGCTATTCCTACTTGAAAGTAAACATCTCACTTTATTGACTTTTCTTTCCTGGTTTGAGAAAATGAGATCTAATAATAAGACACAGACACATTTTACATAGAAAAAAAAAACCCTCATCTCTTCAGAAACCCCAAAATCAAGTAGAATCAGAATTTTGTACATTATGATCTCCATTTCTATTATAAATTAGCTTTTCAAATTTGCACATTAAATTATGAATTCAACCTACTTCCATTACTAAAGAACTACCTAATCCTGAAGTACCTGCTGAACTAAAAAAGAATTTTAAAAGATTCAGTATAGATTTGACTATGAGAATATTTTGGTATATTCCTGTTGTGGATCTATTAGTTGGATGTTCCTTATAAAAAATACTTCATCTTATTGAGTCTAATTCTCATCTATAAAATTGGAACAAGATGTCTTTTGCTTTTGGACTTTTCACTTCACCTTTCCTGGCCTTAGTCTGATCAATTGTGGAGTGAGTGGGTATTCAGAGTCCCTATGAGTTCTGTAATCTTTGAAATCTATGATATTACATGAACCTTAAATGAATAGAAAGTAAATTAATAGTATAGCTCAATCTTTCAAAATAAATGATAATTATTTTGTGAATTTTCCTGCTACTAATTTTGGAGGAAAATATTTCAAATTGTAAAAATTGCTTAAAATATTATTAAAAGTAGAACAACTTGTTAATTTACCATTGATCATTATAAACATTATGTCATTACAAATAGACTTTAGAAAAGTAAGTGTCAGGGAAGCTAGGTGCCACAGGGGATAGAGCACAAATCCTAGCATTAGGACTTGAATTCAAATGCAGTTTCAGACACTTACTAGTTGTGTATCTCTGGATAAGTCACTTATCCTCAATTGAAAAAAAAAAGTAAGTGTTTTAAATGGTTAAAGGTATAGTGGGCAGTAGAAGGGAAGTAAGATTGACCAAGAGAAAGAGTGAAGAAGGCATCTAGGTGGTACAGTGGAAAGACCACCCTGAGTTGAAATTAAGCCTCATACACTTGACACTTAATAGCTGTGTGATTCTGGGCAAGTAACACAGCTCCAATTGCCTTGCCAAAAAATAAAAGTACTATTAAAATTCAAATAGCTTTCTGCAAGGAATAGCATATTAATGCATTAATAACTACTCTCCTCACAGCCCTATATACCTATGAATCATGCAGTTCTATAATCTCATACGAATATAGATATCAAGTAATCCAAAAAGTATTTGGGGATATAAGTGGTCACTGTAAACAAGCTGGGATTTCTTAGTAGAGGTGGATTTAATCTGAGAAGAGGTGTAAAAGATTTTGTCAATGACACAAGTGACTGACCAGAAAAGGATATGGACCAGTTTTGAAGTGAGAATGGAAATAATAATCAATCAAAGAAAGATACACTGGTATCTCAGCAATAGTGAAATAATTAGAAGGTTTTGGATGTGTTGAAGTTTTCCTCTCTGGAAAATTTATGGAAAGAGAAACAAAGAAAAGAATAACATATTATGAGTAATAGTAGATAAAAATTATTCATTTAAATATCTGAATTCAACGATTTTTCAATATTGATTGGCTGCATCTTACCCACTGAAAATCATAGACTGATTGTTGTTGTTTTCTTGCATTGGTCCTGGGAAAGCAATTTCTAAATAAGTGAATAATTCAATATGATCAATCCAAAGTGATCATGAAAACTGCACCAATGAGGAGACAATTAACCACTATTTTAGAACACCTCATATTAAAATTAAACTAGTTAAAACCTTGAACATCTCTATTTTGACATATTAATTGTAAAGCATGGCATTGCCCAAAATGGAAATAAGGAATGAAAATGACTACCACTGTTGTGGCTGCTGAAGTTTGTTTAGCATTTTCAACTCTAGAAATTTTGTTAGAGGCCATCCTTCCAAATTGGTTTTCATTCATAGCTGGTATTCTCATTGAAATGTTCATCAGAATGATTTAACCCAGTATAACCTATTTTTCAAGAAAGAAAATTATTTCTATCATTTTTATTTAATATGTGAAATACTTCAAACTGTCATATATAAAGATTGGTGAAGTTTTGTCTGAGTTAACTAAATAAAATCTATGAATATGTTTACATAATTGTATTATTTGAACTCTCTCAAAATTGTTACACAAATACAACTTTGATTTTTTTTAAGAAGTGAGACATAATCTATATTTATTGAACATTATCATGGGGAATTCTTGTCAGACTACATTGTTTAAGTTATACTGAAACAAGATAAAACACCAAACTCAATTATAATCTGGCTCTTTCACAAATGAAAAAAAAATCACATATGATGCACTATGTCACTGAATGAAACTTCCTATGAGAAAGTATTTCAGGGAAACAGTAATGACTGAAAGATAGTAATGTTTTCTGTTATGGTTCGTGAAACTGCTTCCAGACTTCTAGAATTTGGCTGGTTTTCATTATTTTTTTTCAAAGTCATATTGCCAAAAGTGCTGAGTTCTGCATTTTCCTATGGAAATTAACCAATTTTAGCAAACAAAGAGCAGCAGAATATGATTCTTTCTCACTTACAATTAAGATTGTTTCAGCATTTTCTGCATGAGTATATGATTTTTCTTTGTTTTCCCACTTGCCCCTAGAGCATTTAGCATCAGTGGAGTGGGGCCAGGCTTACTCAATTATTAAATTCCCCACAGGGAGCCTTTTGACTAAGTCTCCTCTTTCCTGAGCAGAATTGCTGCAATGAAGTCTGTGTGGGAGGGAGATTTTGGGCATGTGTCTGCAGCCTTAGCAATTTCAAAGCATTCAGGTCAAAGAATTGTGCCTGCTTTTTATTCATGGTAGATTTTTCTTCAGTTTAGTAGAGTGGGTTTAAATAGCCAAACTCAGATTCTGATTTTGCAAGGTTTTGAATGCTTGAATTTTATTTTTTTTTTTCATTTGGACTAGAACCAATTGGTTCTATTTTTATATTGTTCCAAACTGTAGCTATTCTTTTGCATTATTATCTTTTGATAATATGAAAAATAATGAAGACTCATAAAAGTAGTACAGGAAGGAAAAGTAAGAGTAAAATATAAAGGGGGATATTTGTAATTATATATTTCTCTATCTGTATCACAGGAAGTAGGGTTTTTTCCACTTCAATTTTTTTAATTTATTTAATGTTGATGTTTTATAGTAATAATTATCAGAATTATTTTTACATTTTTTTCTTCAAATTTCTTTGAATATCAACTGGCTTCAGGAGAAAACTATTATAGTGTAATTATGTGTTATAATTTTTAGTGAAAATGAAAAATGTATTGATTTGAATATGCTACCTTATTTTTGCTAGATTTTATTGATAACATTTTTGTTTCCTCTTTATGAATATGCTCCTCTTTCCTCTCAAACCCAAAGTACCATTGCTTTAAAAAAAAAGTGTGTGTGTGTGTGTGTGTGTGTGTGACAGAGAGAGAGAGAGAGAGAGAGAGAGAGAGAGAGAGAGAGAGAGAGAGAGAGAGAGAGAGAGAGAGAGAAAAAAAAAAAACACACTAAAAAAAAAAAGATCGCTATAGAGAGAGAGAGAGAGAGAGAGAGAGAGAGAGAGAAGCAAAATTCACCAACACATCAATGGAATCACAACAAATATTTCCCACATCCAGAAGGGAGGAATATTGGTATGCTAACTTTTCAAAGGTTTATTATTATAAAAACATTATTGCATGATGAAATTTTAGACTTTTAAGAAATTCATGATAGAGTAGAAATTCAGGTTTAAAATAAATGGTTAATATTGCTTCATACATTTATGAATAAGAATGTAAGTATACTGTTTTTTGCATGTGTCTCAACGCATTGTTTAACCACAATATAGTGACAAAATTTAGTAGATTTAAAATAAAGGATATTCTAAGAGGAAAAACAGTTGATCCAAAAACTTTTAACCTGCCTCTGACCAAGGATTTAAATGATTGCAGAAAGGAATTAAATGAACATTTATTAAATGCTTTCTCTGGACCAAGCACTGTGATAATTTCCAAATGTTATCTCAGTTGATGACTTGATATGGTAGTCTATTACAAATTCATTCCTTTATGTAAAATTTTAAAAGACATATTTTCCACTTTGAAAATACCTTTCATAGTCACAAGAGTCTGAGTAGGTTTTCTTTAGTATAAGAATTTCTAAAATTCTATGCCAGTTACAATTTAGAGTTAACATTTTGATCATGTGAAACATAAGAATGAAAATATAAAAATTTCAATATTTTGAAACATACAAGTGACTAAATTATTTTTGTCATTGTTTTTCATAAAGATATATGGTTGGCGTGGCTAGGTGGTTCAGTGAACACAGCACTGACCCTGGGATCAGGAGGATCTGAGTTCAAATCAGGCCTCAGACACTTAACACTTACTAGCCATGTGACCTCGGGGTAAGTCATTTAACCGCAATTGCCCTGCCTCCCACCCAAAAAAAAGCAAATAAGTAAATAAATAAATATGGTTTACCATTTACCTTTTCTCATCAAATCAGACACAATACATTCTAGTAGCCATGTGTTTAAAACATAATTCTCATGCAGCATCTATCATTACAATAATACTGTGAAAATTTTATTTGACCTATTTCTCAAACAAACTTTAACATTTAGCAATGACTCAAATAATGTAAGTGATAAAATGCTTTTGCTGTGAAGTTGATATGTATAAGAGATTATTTTAAATTAATGTTTTTTCTTTAGTCGTGATTGGTAATTTAGCCTGGATTTAATAACATTATATTATCAAACTTTACTTCACCTTGTCACAAATAAATTATAAAACCTGGTAGGAAAAAAAGTGAGCAAACAAGTATGTTAAACAGTTATAACAACAGAGAGAGCCAGTAAATCACTAATAAGTAGCTAGAATTAAATATCTTCAAATATTCTATATAGGTTATTTAGTTTCATTAGACTGATTCAAATATATGTCTATCTAACAGCTCTCTAGAGGTAGATATTTAAGGAGATAACTAAGTAGTAAGTAGATATTTAAGTACACAAGGAAGCCTGACTTGATGCCTAAGGAACCTACAGAATATTTAAAGATATCTTATCCACTTGATGACTATTACATGAAGGAACCAGCTATGTGCCAATGATTTAGATAAATTGTTTTTAAAGTTAACAGTTGGAGACATAGTAAATGCTATCAAATTAGTATTAACACTCCATCTTATTTAAATTTGTACACCCCCCCCCCAAGCTAGATACACTGGAAGAGAAAATTTAAGCAATTTGTCAATGAATAGGGACTGCTGTGAACATTTCTTCATCTCTTTTCTTTCCAGCATACCAATTGTAATGCTTTCTATTCATTTTAATCTTTTAAAAAAGAAATTTTCAAATCAGGAATAGTTAGTATATAAGACAATACAGATCTGTGGTTGAACCCTATCACTTATTGGGAGATACAATCATATTCATAAAGATTACCAATGGATTTTCTATTGATAAGAACTTTGTCTCTTTCTTGCTTTTTTTTTTAAAGCCAATATGTTCATTCGTTGTCTTTGCTATGCTTACGTGATATAAGAGAGGACTTCCATTTGTGGTGGGAGAAGTTGATTAAATTTTTAAAGAAGAAGAATAAGACAGAGGAGGAGGAGACATAAAGAGAGAGGGAAAAGGAAGGAAGAAAGAAAGAAAGAAAGAAAGAAAGAAAGAAAGAAAGAAAGAAAGAAAGAAAGAAAGAAAGAAAGAAAGAAAGAAAGAAAGAAAGAAAGAAAAAAAGAAAGAAAGAAAGAAAGAAAGAAAGAAAGAAAGAAAGAAAGAAAGAAAGAAAGAAAGAAAGAAAGAAAGAAA
>NW_027187283.1:1909175-1929187 GCF_028583685.1 Petaurus breviceps papuanus | reverse complement strand
TTTTGTTATTTCCTCCTTGCATATGGTGATCCCTAAAAGCCTGGTGTACAAAAGGATTCTGACTGATACTTATGAATTTTAAACAGTCCTCATTGTCCAGTGTTATTCCTCCTGCACCTTCATCAGTGATTCTTACTATCCAAGACACTAAAGACTCCCCCATTCTTTGGGTAAATCTACTCAATATATCAGTGATCTCCTGTTGAGTGAAATCCTCAATTATCTCCCTGGACTCTGTTTTGCCTCGGTGGTTCTCCTGCCTTCTTCTTCGTATGGGGAGAGCTTCTACATTAGGAGACTCCTCATCTAACCTTGTTCCATTCTCCTCACACACATTCTCCTGGAAGCTGTCAGGGCAACTCTGCCCAGCCTGTACAAAAGCTGCATGCACATTCCTTCGGCTAGTTTTTTGCTTCCTTTTAGCTACATGAACAGTAGCTTGCTCCTGGACCACATGGGTCCCTCCAGTTTGCTCTTCTGAGTGCTGTGACACAGAAGAATCCTCAGGCAAACCAGCTGACTCCCTAGCCATCCGAGCTCTTTCCTTCAGCAGCTTATCCCTACTTTTACACATAAGGCGATAACTTGTTAGCAGCACCCAGCCTCTCCTGCACACTCCTGCCAGTTCTTTGCCTGGTTCTATGGGTATTGCTTTCAAACATCTTTCCAAATCTCCAGGTTCTCCCTCTTTTAGCCTTGGTTCCCAGTTTTCACAGGGCCCTGTGCTTTTAGCCCATTCTCTGGCTAGAGAGGAATAAGGCAAATCCTCCCATCCTGGAATAGCCATTTCTCCCTCTAAAGCCCCACTGCTTCCAAATAGAGGCCTGACATTTTGTGATCCCATCCTGGTCACCAAATGTATCAGCAATGCCATATTCACAATGCCTATAGAGATTACAAATATGCTGATATAATTATCCATCACAAAATACATCAGGTTTGCCATTTGGGGAAATAAACTAGAAAATTTATTAAGATTCCAAAAGACTGAGTCCCAAAACCAGAAAGTGAAAACCATCAGAGTAGTTATGACATTGGCACAGGTAGATAAAGTAGAAAGCACCCACATTCTCAAGCCTTTAAAACAGAACAGGCTACCTCAGGCAAAGGTCCTCCTCTCCCCACTCACAGCAACTACCCAGCGCGCTCCCAGCAGCTCCGGCCCCTGGCAGTGCTCAGCAAGGGTCCTTAGCAGAAAAGTCCTGCTCCCAGCAGCTCCGGCCCCAGGCAGTGCTCAGCAGGGGTCCTAACTCAAAAAAAAAAAAAAAGGGCAACCGCAAACGCAACCGCCGCCAACCGCCAACCGTAGGACCGTTAGCTTGTCTTTTCACTTTCTCTCGCTTTCCGCTTTCTCTTGCTCTGCTATGTCAGCACGTCCATGGGGCATGGGAGATCTTTAAATCCCATAACCCTTACAATTCCCCCTTAATGTTCTGATATATATCTCAATGTATTGATTTTCTTGGTAATATTGTATATTTTATTTTGTGCACTTGAAAGTAATATTCTGGGAAGGGGCGTATATGTTTCACCAGCCTATTAAAAGCATATGTTACAGGAAAAGGTTAAGAATATTGTTTTAGCAGTTTTTGATAGTAACAAGGATAGAAATTGCCTTTATCAAAAAAGCTTTTCGCTGAGTAAATATGTCTGACCTGACCACTAATCAGTGAATATTCTTCTCCTTATTATTGGCTAAATTTCTGAAGATACTTCCAAAAAGGGTGTTTTGATTCCAAAGTTGTATCTTAATTGATTCAAAGACTCCATCTGATGGTAAACCAATTTCAAGTATCAAAAATATGTTCCTGGTACCAACTTTGACTATTGTTTGTGATAATATTTTCTAATTCCAAAAGAGTTTTTTCTGTAGGTTTTAGAATTGTTTTATATGCTGTAATAATGTTTCTAAACCTTACACCTTTCTGGCTAAGAGATTTTAATCTTTTAATAGCTGCTTTAGGAGATGGGTCCATAGTTGTGTTAATATTATAAAAGTTTTTGTTAGAATGTTTTCTAAATATCTTCTCATGAATTTTACAGTTTCATGAGCATATATCAAAACTGTTATTATATGTTTCAATTGTTTTAAACTCAGTATTCTCTTTCAACTTTGATTCTAAGATGTTAACAATTGCCTTTGCCTTAGCTTCAGTAGCTTTATTTTTTGTGTCTTGCCTAGAGAAGATCGGGCTGATTGTATTAACCATAGGTCCAATGGAAACTATTTTCTCAAGCCTTCAATCTGTATTTCTACTCAGGGCACACTAAGAATTTTATTATTACAGAGTACAAATGACTTTTCATATTGTTGGAGAAAGATTCTATGTAATTGAATACAAATTTTAGAATGTTTTTAGTCTAGCATGATTTTGGTTTGGACCTATAGAATTTGATGTCATCTATCTTCAGTAAGTGAATGAAATGATATCTTGGTTCAATGCCCTTTTTAATTCAAAAGCTGTAATAAATACCATGTCTCAACATATTTTTAGCTTTTTGTTTTTTTCCCCCCAAACCATAGAATGGCATACTAGAATCTTCTCAGCATTGATATGGGTAATGTTTTTAAAATTCCCAAATAAAAATAATATTTAGATGTATTTAGCATTTGATAAATCTTGAATTTCAGAGACAAACAGTTCTAGAAGGTGAGGCATAATGATTTACCAGATATGTTACTCAAATACCTGGGCTCATTAGGCTGCTTACTTTTTTATGTATATGAGAATCATGGTATTGAGATTATCTTATCAAGACGAGAGAACTAAATGTTAATTATTGTTTCTATGATTGCCTGAATATCCAAGGATATAGATGATAACTATGAAATTATGTAGAAGCACTTACTTGTTTACCACTTTCAAATCATAGTAGCAGTGGAGAATGAAATGAAAGAAGATTGAAGACACAAACGTGTTCTTGGGCTAAAAAAAAGTAGACATTTTAAAGAAATAAGAGAAGGTGATACCTATTGAAATAAAATAAAATGGCATTGTATTTCTTTCCTAGATGTTTTTAATCTTACCTTATGTATCAGCAAGCACCCTAGCATACCCAGGATGGCTGCTAGCACAGATCCTTTGATGTGCTTTTCTAAAGGAAAGTAACTCAAAAGGGGTTAACAGTCTTACTTCAATCAAACATCTATATCTATCTATCTGTCACTTATGTCAGGTGAAAAAGTCAGCACTCTGAGCTTCAGCAAATACAAGCAAAAAAAGAGAAAATGCAAACAAATTATAAGAATACAAAAAATACAATTCAATAAACCAAAAGACAGGGCTTCTAGCTGTCTGACCATTACATACAAACAGTGTTAGTAACCAGAAAGGGAAGGACCAACATCTGGGTTTTCAAAGCCAGGGATTGAACAGCTACTCAAAGTCTCATCTGAACAAATCACATAACTCCTCCCATAAATGAGCGTTAAAGCAAAACCTCACTTCAGGGAGTATATATAACCTTCTCCAGGGTCAGAGAATATAACAACCTTCATGACCAACTGCTTAATTATAAAGTAACAAAAGGTGGCCCTTCCTGGGAAACAAGCCTCCCCCCATCAAACCCCTTCTGTTAGGTTCCCTAGGCCTATTAAGGGGCAGGGAAGATCTACAAATCCCCTTATGATTACACCTTACTTTAACTTCTATCAGTGAGGTGGGACAATAAGTGCAATATTAAGAAAATCATTACTTGCTTTATTCCATAAGTATTTATTAAGTATTTACAATGTGAAAGACACTGTGGAGGGTAAAAGCAATGATAACATAGCACTGGCTACCATCAGTAGCCATATAGATAATACATATTAAGAAATCACCATAACATGAAACATAATATAAATATTCACTTAAAGAGGTATGAAAGAGGGGGAAAATATTGTATAGGAGAAAGAACTATGAATTTGGAATCACAAGATCCAAGTTTATATCACAGTCTTTCCTCTAATTAACTATGTGACCCTAAGTGACCCACAATTTGGGGGCCTCAGTCTACCCCTCTATAAAAGAAAAGATCTAGATAAGATGATTTTTATTGTCCCTTTCACCTTGAAGTCTGTGGCCTATGTTAGTTCAGAAGAGGAAGCTATGATGGCATTGGAATGGCAGTGGAGAGTCCAAGAAAAATTGGCTCTGGAGGAGAATCTCTGTAATTGACTAGGACTTGGAGAACCAGGGGGAAACATTTATAGGAAGAGGAAACAGGTATAGAGAAAGCAAATCATGTGGCATGTTTGGTGACAGTGTATATGTTAGTGAGGCTAGAAAATCAATGTCTGATTTAGGATATTAAACAATTAACATTAACAAACTATACGTTTATTGAATTACAATGATTATTAATTTCATTTTGCTTATTAATCAAGTGAAAATAAACTTATTTTACATTAGGGAAAGTTAGAATGTAATTTAATTATTTCCCTACTTCTGTGGTTCTGTGATTTTATCAATATGATATCTCCTTCTAAAAGAGATTTCATACTCTCCATACTTTTTCACTTTCTGTGATTCTTGCTTATACATACACATGTTTTATCCATTCATACATGTGTGCATGCATATATACAGATATAATTATGCAGCTATAGAAATATAGATCTCTTTAGAGACAAGTCTATAGCTATGTTAATCTATGAATAGGGATCTGTAGCTAGATAGATATTCATTTTTCAAAGAGGATTTATCTAAAGCCCTCGTAACCTCATTTCCTTATGGAACAATTGAAAGATTTGAACTAGATGACCTGTAAAGTCATTTTCAACACTAGATCAATCATCCCTTCATCCTATGACTCTCTTTATATGCCTTTATATGCTTTGTGGGTATTTGATTGAACACTTTGTTATCCATTACGTCAAAACATACACATCCTTTGCATGTTTTATAGTTTTTATTTAAGTCATTGTTGGTAATATATTAAAAACTCCTTTGTTCTCAGTGTCTGTCAGCATTGCTTACCATTGTCTTTTTAGTCACCTATAATTCTAAGGCTGTGGTGTCCATGACTGACAGATATATAACATAGCTAAAGAATGTTTGTATTTAAAAAAATGTCAAGGAGCAGCCTGAAATCACTGGAAGTGCTACACAGTTCCCTAATGCAATCTAGACTATTCTCCTTCTTTTATGGAATTCTGGGCTTAATTCATTGTTCATCTACAATGTCTGTGTAAGACAAGGGTGGGGAACCTATGTCCTTGAGACCACTTGTGGCCCCCTAGGTCCTCAAGTCCTTTGACTGAATTGAAACCTCATAGAACAAATCCCCTTAATAAAAGGATATGTTCTGTAAAACTTGGACTCAGTCAAAAAGTCACAGCCAAGAACCTAGAAAACCCCATGTGGCCTCAAGGACACAGGTCATCACCCTGTCTAAGAAATATGTACTAATGATCTATGTAAATGGATGGTAAAAATTTTGGAAAGTAGGGGTGGCTAAGTGGCTCAGTAAATAGAGCACTGGCCCTGGAATCAGGAGGACTTGAGTTCAAATCCGACCTCAGGCACTTGACACACTTATTAGCCCTGTGACTTTGGGCAAGTCACTTAACCCCAATTACCCTCCAAAAAAAAAGGAAAAAAAATGACAGTAGGTATTCTTCAATCACTTATATTTTTTATGTGTAAATTTCTATGTCAGTTTCTCTGAATAGATGAATAGATCTGAATGGATTCATTGAGAAGGTCTTGTACAATTCAAAGTTTTGATGAAATGAAAGCAATATTATGTGTCTCCACCAGTCTGTAGAAGGATTTTAGATCATCAGGGAAGTCCCTTTTGGAAAGCACAGGTAGATATGAATAAAAATTTTATGGCAGCTCTATCTAATACATAAATGGGATGAAATATGCACTGATGGATTGAGAACCCACAATAATGAAATCATAGATATGTTCAATATTGAAGTGTCTACATAGACATTTAAAACACAGGTGTAGATATAGATACACAAGGATACATATTTGCATACACACAAATCCAAATGTATGTTATATACCATTAAATGTTTTCCATGAATCTCAAAAAATGTTATAATTAGTTTTTAAAAGTGATGAACTTTTTCCCATTTATTGTGCTTCTCTTTTAATTCAATTAAATTGCAAAATATCTGCTAATTTCCCTAAATATCTTTTTTCGTATTTTTGTAGCAAAAACAATCTTTTATTAACACCTACTATGTGTTAGGCACCGTGCCAAACACTAGAGATACAAAGAAAGGCAAAAGCCAGTGCCTGCCCTCATGGAGCTCCCAGTCTAATGGGGGAGACAACATGCTAAAAGTATGTGTATAGAAGGTTTGGTGAAGGTAAGTTTGAGATTATCAGTGGTGGTGGGCAGAGAATAGGAATAATGACCATATTATCATGCTATACACGATGTAGCATATTGGATGGAGAAATGGCCATGAAGTTGGGAAGACCTGAATTCATGTGGAACCTTTAACACATCCTGGCTGTGTGAACCTGGACAACTCCCCTCACTTCTCAATGCCTTGGTCAGCTCTCTAAGAGGAGATGCTGCAGAAAAGGTGCGGATCTGCATGAGTGGGGGAGTGTCACTATACTAAAGAAATCCTAGTCCCAATTCCTTTCTTTGTCCCTGTTTTTACTGTGTTCTTTTGTTCCTGCTTATATACTCGTGTATTTTATGTCCCCCTAGAGATTTTGAGATCACAGAGCCTAGCTGATTGTAGGGACATGGAATGGATGCTCCTTATGGGCAGAAACCATGTTTATTACACTTTAACATGTATGGTACATTAATGACCAGGGTAAGTAGCAGCCTGAGAGTTGGGATCCACTACTTACCACTTTGATAGCTTTGGGAAAGTCCCATTTCCTGTCTGGGCCTCAGTTTCTTCCTTTGCAAAAAGAGGAGATTTGACTTGATTTCTCTTATGACTTCCAACTCTGGTCTTCTCATGAGTTGATTTTTGCTCAGAATGAAGTGAAAATGGTGTTGGAATGCTTGGAAGAGGAGACCAATTTAATTTGTTCAGGAGATTTCTGTCATCTAACACCACTCCCTTTGTTTCTTAGGATAAGTTGCCTTATTATTTCATGAAGATTCAATTTTGTTTTTCTCTCTTAGGGAGGAAAACTTTAATAAGAAATAAATGCTGGGACTCCTCAGCTCATTCTCATGACAAAGTGAATCAGAAGAAATGGCCCCAGATTTTCACTGGGCCTTTGCAATAATGGCCCCATTGTTTTGATCTTGGGAGCATGACAGAAGCATTATTTTCAGTGATGGGAGCCTTCATCTCAATCATCCAAGAGACTGCATTATGTATTTGTAAACCATTTTACAATGGCCCTTTCCAGAATGCAGGGCGCTTTGATGCAGTGCAGTAATTTTGTAAAATTACGTAATGGATTAAATTATACCTCAGCTACCTTGAAATTTGGGGATAATACACACCAAATAAATGCATCACTAATCCCCTGGTCTTTGGGATAGTTTCCACTCTTTTATTTATTTTTTCCATGTTTCCCACAGTGACATGTTGAATACTGAAAGATATAGATGGATCTTCTCTTTCTGTTTTTCCAATTCAAAAGGAGAAATCAGCATCCTGAGATCTTCTTATGCTTCTCTTACTTCTTGTATCTCAATGTCAAATTTTCTGTTCAAATATGGTTTTATCAGCAAGAATGCTTGAAAGTACTCTATTCCACTGAATGACCATATTTTCCCCGGAAACATGATACTCAGTTTTGCTAGGTAGGTGACTCTTGGTTTTAATCCCAGCTCCTTTGACTTCTGGAATATCATATCCCAAGCCCTTCGATCCCTCAGTGTAGAAGCTGCCACATCCTGGGTTATCCTGATTGTGTTTCCACGATATTAAAATTGTTTCTTCCTGGCTGCTTGTAATATTCTCTCCTTAATCTGGGAATTCTGGAACCTGGCTATAATATTCCTAGGAGTTTTCTTTTTGGAATCTTTTTCAGGAGGTGATCGGTGGATTCTTTCAAGCTCAATTTTGCCCTCTGGTTCTAAAACATCAGGGCAGTTTTCCTTGAGAATTTCTTGGAGGATGATCTCTAGGTTCTTTCTTTGATCATGGTTTTCAGGTAGTCCAATAATTTTTAAATTATCTCTCCTGCATCTATTTTTGGGGTCTGGTTTTTCCTATGAGATATTTCACATAGCCTTCTATTCTTTCATTTGTTTGGATCTGTTTAACAGCATCTTGATTTCTCATAAAGTCATTAGCTTCCATTTGCTCCAATCTAATTCTGAAGCAATGATTCTCCTCATTGAGTTTTTGATATTCTTTTTCCATCTGGCAAATTTGGCTTTTTTAAGGCATTCTTCTCCTCATTGCCTTTTTGACCTTCTTTTTCCATTTGAATTAGTCTATTTTTTAAGGTATTATTTTCCTCAGTCAGGCTGCTGATTTTCATTTCATAATAATCTTGCATCATTCTCATTTCTCTTCCCAATTTTTCCTCCACTTCTCTTCTCTGCTTCTTAAGGTCCTCTATGGCCTGTAACCAGCTCATATTTTCCTTTTAAGCTTTTGGTGCAGGAGTTCTGACTTCACTGTTTTCCTCCTGTTCCATGCTTTGCTCCTTTTTGTCCCCAAAATAGGAGTCTAATGTTGGAAGCTTTTGTGTGCTTTGTTTCCTTTGCCTGGTCATGTTGCCCCTCAGTCACTTGACCCTTCAGCTTTTTGCCACAGTAGAACTCTGCCACAAGACAGGGGAGCTTTTGTCCCAAACACTGAGGTTGTCTCAGCTGCCAGAGGTATTAGATGGGTGCCCTCTCTGAGGTCTCCACACACTCTGGCAAGCTGGACACACACCCCAGAACTTCCACCCTAGACTGCAATCCAGATCCAAGAAGGTTAAAGCAAGAGCAATCACCCCTCAGACTGGTGCTTGGTCCTCCTACAGTCTGTAGGCCAGGAGCTGAAGCTGCCACGTGTCACTGGCTGGCTGTGCTGGCTTCTCAGTGGCTTCTCACCCCGTGGGCAAAAGCCATGCATTCCAACTTGCTGGGTCCTAAAGTCAAGACTGGCCTGAGCTCTCACTTCGTCCTTCGCATCTATGTGTTGGTAAATCTGGAAATGGCCAAAGTTGCTGCTGATCTTGAGTTGCTCCTGTTAGCTGCTGGTCAGGCCTTCCCTGGGGCTAAAGCCTAGGTGTGGGGCTGGGCTCACTGCACTGGCCAATTCTTGCCAGCCTGCCAGGCTGTCCTCAGCAGGAGGTTAGCTTCTCTGTGTCATTTTGTAGGTTCTACAGCTCCAAAGTTTGTTTAGAGTCCCCTTTTTCCATGGATTGAGGAAGGTGGAAGCCAGAGCAGAGGGGAGGTCCTGCTACTACTCTGCCATCTTGACTCCACTCCCAAGGCCCTAGTATCAAATTCCCTAAATATCAATAAATTTTGTACCATAATTCACATTCCAAAACTTCTCAACATTAACAGTAAAACTTGGTCACGACATTTTCATTGTTTTGCCTTATCAAAGTTCAAGAAAATTATTTATTTCATTGACAGCATTTGTTATCCTTATCTGTTTAAAATCTAAATTACAAAGACATTAATGATTTGTTGGCAGTGATACATTTTGACATGCATAGATCTCCTAAACTAACACATATATAATTAATTTTTAGGAAAAAATAAATTTTAATGAGTCATTTAGAAAATTAGTAAAAAAATGTTAAAATAAAGAACAAAACTGGTAATCAGAGCAACACATATTTTGAATATAGATGGCACTCAAATATTTGTTTAATAAACATATTAATTCTGTATACATATATACAAAGGATTAATTCTTTTTTTTTTTTTTCAAATTTAAGTGACCTATGAAAACTAGAAATAAGAGCAAAATGACTTGGTTGAAAACTAGAGCTAGTCATTCATCCAATGTAACATTTAATTTTATTTCCTCACATTGAACAGGATTCTATTAAAGTTCCCCTGGTAGCTTAATTCAAAAGGAGAGGAAATGATGTTTTTTATGAACACTAAAATGGTTTATAGATGATGCTGTCATTTGTCTGTAAAATTTATATAGGTTATATCTGTAGAGTCTGAAGGATCTGGGAAGTGAATTCAGGATTTATTGTTGGATTATTTTAATGTTGGATGCTTAGTGCTTCACAGCAAATATACCACTTAGGGGAGCTCTAACCTAGCAAAAGGAAAAATAACTTTTTTAAACAGGAAACTTCAGAAGTCTTTCCCTTTCCTTTTTTTTTCCCTAACAGCAAAATTCAAGAGGTTTAGCCAGCTATATTCTATTCCAATTACAACTTTCTTTGCCTCTCAGAAATATTGTTGTCTGAAGATTACATAAGTCAAATTCAAAGTAATTTTCTGCAAAAGACAGGCTCATTGCCAGCTAAGCAGTGTAGCATTCTGCATTAGCAGGGAATTACATTGCAATGGGCTGAAGATTTTACTTCAAAGCAATTGTACTTAATGAAAATGACTGTGACTTCAAGTGGTCTGTGTGCAGCAACTTCAAGAATACATGAAAGGAAGTGGCCATAAATTTGTAAAGATGAAAAGAACAGAGCAAATCTTTAATAATATATACTTAATTGCTTTCCTCAGAACAAGAGACATTTTTCTTTATGCAAATAGGTGACCTATATATTTGTTTTTGCTTTCTATTATTACATGTGAAGTCATCCTAAGTATGTTTAATTTTTTTCAATATGTATTGTACTATTAATAAAATGGATTTCATCTACTGAGCACTACCCCTCAAATTTAGTTTACATATTTTTTAATGATGCTGTATTCTAACACTGAAAATTGTCATCACCTTACTGACATGATATCATTATGAAAAGTATATAAATTATTAGGTTCAACTCATAATATAGAAATTGAATAAAGAAACATTCAACAATATACTCTAAATGCTGTTCTGTCCAGTTCCATATGTTAATAAACCAATAATTCTAGTAGTGAAACAGTAGGCAGATTGCTGGCATTGGAGTCAGGAAGGTCTTCTTTCAAGTCTAACCTTTAACATATTGGTTGTGTTACTATATAAGTATCACTGACTTGTGATAAAAAGTATAAATTTAGTACAAAACTGGGTACAAAAAATATCAACTTCACAAATATAAGATAGGCATGAAAGGATAGATAGAAATTTTTCTGGAAAAAAAGGGTCTGAGAAATTTAGTAGCCTCCAAGATTTATTTGAAAGCAATAATATAATGTTCTGACCAAAACAATTAATGTGAATTTCAGCTGAACTAAAAGGGGCATCACTTCCAGAAACCTCAAGGTGAGAATTCTACTGTTCTCTGCCCTCATTAGACTTCATTTATAAAATTGTCTTCCATTCGGGTTATCTCTATCATATTTTTAGAAGAATTTTGGTGAGTTGGAGAGCATCCATGAAAGGTCACCTAAAATGGTTAAGGGCCTTGATGGTCATGGATTGACTGAAGCAACTGTGCATGGTTACCCTGGAGAAGCAAAGAGAATTCTCAGGTTAGGTTCTAAGTATCAGAACAGTCGTTATGTGAATAATACCCTCTCCTTGTCCTTTTTTTAGCTCAAAAAAGCAGAACCCATAGCAATGAGTGGAAATTAGTGGAAAAAAAAGCAAATTTAGGTACAATGTTAGGGACCCTCCCTCCTAAAAAAAAAGAGTATGTATGTATGCATTTCTTAGAATTGAGCTCACTTACAGTGGAATAGTCTGGCTCAAAAGGGGTTAGAATGATCCTCCTTGGAAACCTATAAGCAACAGCTTGAAGAACACTTTTCGGGTATGTTATAAGGAATATCATTTTTGTATATAGTTTGGGCAACTAGGTGGTACAGTGGATAAAGCACTGAACTTGGATTCAGGAATAAGAAAGATTCATCTTTATGAGTCCAGATTTTGTCTCAAACCCTTAATAGATTCTGTATCTCTGGGCAAGTCACTTAATACTGTTTGTCTCAGTTTCTTCATCTGTAAAATGAGTTGGAGAAAAAGAAAAAGGCAAACCACTCCAATGTCTGTCAAGAATACCTCAGCCCAAAAGGGGTCACAACCAGTCAGACATGACTTGAAACAGCTAATAAATAATACAAGGTAGTGGGTGGCTAGGTGGCACAGTGAGTAAAAGTGCCGGCCCAGAGTCAGGAGGACCTGAGTTCGGTTCAGGCCTCAGACACTTAACACCCCCCCACACACACACACACAAATTAGCTGTGTAAACTTGGGCAAGTCACTTAACACCAATTTCCCTCCAAAAGGCAAAAAAGAAAAAAAAAAGAAAAAAGGGTGGTCTGGGCACTACAATCTCTTCACTTTCCCAAAGTTGTGTTTCTGAGAATTCAAATTTTCTCCAAATACTCCTAGACAAAGCTTTAAAGTTCAGAAATTATGGAGACAATGCTGACCTACATTGATAGAGGGAGTTTCCTTACAGATTTCAAGACCATGAATCAAAATCCATATGAGTCACTTTTCTTTTCAGCAATGGAAAAGCAATGCAAATTCCCTAAAACAATACGAATTAGCTGGATATTAAAATGTAGGTGTAATGAATATCTTTTTGACAAAAACATACCTTTGAATATTTCTTTGAAAGATATTACACTGGTTTTCCCTGTTTAGTATGCTGAGCCCACAATGTGGTAAGGTTTATATTTTTAGTTGGACATGTGTTTGGAGTCTATTTTCACTCAAATATTACTAGTTAAAATGAAAATTCTTGATTTACTTGAAATGAGCATTGACAATAATGTCCAAAAAACCTTTTACATACATATTAAACTAAAAATAACAAAACTAAGACTATACCTGATTTCTTGCAGAATTTTCTAAGAAGACTATGTCTAAAATAACTATATGTTGGGGCAGCCAGGTAGCACAGCGAGTAAGAGCACCGGCTCCAGTGTTGAGAAGACCTGGAGATCGAATCCCGGGCTCAGACACTTAGCACCCACCCAGAAACACCTGGCCGTGTAACCTTGAGCAAGTTACTTAACCCCAATTGCTTAGGGGCAGCCAGGTGGCTCAGCGAGTAAGAGTACCGGCTCCAGTGTTGGGACGACCTGGAGATCAAATCCCGGGCTCAGACACTCAGCACCACACCCAGAAATAACTGGCCGTGTAACCTTGAGCAAGTTACTTAACCCCGATTGCTTAAAAAAATATATTAAAAAAAATAACTATATGTTTAAAGCATCATGAATTTCTTGTGATCAGAAACCACAGCTTACAATTGATCACATTGTCTAACTTAACTCTGATCACATATGTTGTTGTTGAGTCATGTCTATCTCTTCATGAACTCATTAGGGGTTTTCTTGACAGAGGTTTGCCATTTTCTTCTCCCTCTCATTTAATAGATGAGGAAACTGAGGCAAACAGGTTTAAATGACTTGCCCAGCGTCACATTTATCAAGCATCTGAGGTCAGATTTGTTTGACCAAATAATAAAATCTGAAGTTATCTTGAACCTGAAAAACCATACCCCCATCACTAATAATATTTAATAGCACATTTAAATATAATTCTAGTATAGTGCTCCCTTTTTCTGAGGAGAAAGGATTCACAAAGCTTTTGTTGGTACTTGGTAATCATTTTAGATCATTTGAACCCCAATAAAGGCCAAAGCCTGAACTACTCGAACAGAATAACCTCAGCCTGACAGACATTCCCTTCTTTGTATTCTTAGTAAACACAGAGAATGTCTCTTCCTGTGTCAACAACTTGTGGCCAGATGAAGCTAACAGCATTCCTCTCTTTATGGCCATTAAATATGAGGCACCTTAACCCAAGACACAACCTTGAATAATGGGACTTTTCTTATCTTAATATTTTTTGGCATATACTCTGTTTTGCCATGTTAATGGTAAAGGATTAAAGGAATAGAATATAGCTGGCTAAACCTCTTGAATTTTGCTGTTAGGGAAAAAAAGGGAAGGGAAAGACTGCTGAAATTTCCTGTTTAAAAAAGTTATTTATCCTTGGGTTGTAATTTAAATTGGCACTTTGTCAATTCTCTTATCTTGTATTTACAACCTATTCAGTTAAGAAAATTCCTTTCTCATTCAATGGTTAAGCACATATGGATATCATAAGTTTGAGTGACACTGACATCCTGAGTTGGGATTGTTCTAAAATGTATTTAAGGCTTCTCATTGTTTCAGAATTTAACTTCTGACTCCATGTACATGGATCTGCTAGCTTTAAGGGAATAAACAATATGAATTTATGCATCACCTAGTCTGTTTGCCTCTGTTAACCAAACTTTCAGGTCGGCACACTCACCTCCCTTCTTTCCTTAATGGCAGGTATTAAAATATCCCTTCAAGAATGGTAAGATGAGAAGAGAGTAGAGATATGTATTCTGTCTCCCTTAAAGCCACCAATGATAGCCTTTTACAACACAGTGGCCTCTACATTTACAGCAAAATGTTTACACTATGTATTAGCACATATGTATGTTATTTTGTATAAAGAAGTGAAACTGTGATCATTATATTGTCAAAGTATTGGTACAAGCAGAAAAACAAACAAACAAAAAATCCCCAAACAAACCTTTTATCCTAGTTGTTTGAAAGGTAAAAGGGCTGGTAATAGAGAGAACTTTAAAAGGTTATATTCATCCAAAATGCCATTTTCTTTTATTTTGGAAAAGTCAACACTGAGGTGCAGAGATGAATTAAGTGGTCCAAAATTTAGGCCCATAAGTGCAAAAAAAAATTCAAAATGCTAGAAACAAAGGCTCATATAAGAAAAACTTGGAAAGACTTAAATGAACTGATGCTAAATGAAATGAACAGAGTCACAAGAACATTGTATACAGGAATAACAATATTGTATGATGATCAACTATGAATGATTTAGATATTTTCAGTAATACAATGACCCAGGATATATCTGAAGTACTTATGATGAAAAATGCTATCCATTTCCAGAGAAAGAACTGATGGAGTCTGAATAAAGACTGAAGAACACTTTTTCTCTACTTTATTTTTTCTTGGCTTTTTTGGGTCCATTTTCCTTCATAATATGATAAAAAAGTGCTTTGCATGATTGCATATATATGCATATATATATATGTATATATATAACCTATATCAAATTGTTTTCCTTCTCAATGAGGGTGGAGGAGAGGCAATAAGGGAAAGAATTTAAAACTCAAAAAGTAAAATAAATGAATGTTAAATATGTTTTTTACATATAATTGGTTAAGTATAAAATATTAAATTAAACAAACAAAGGATTCATTTTAGATGGAAAGAACTTTCAGTTTAATAAATGCAGCCTCCACAACATTAACTGGCTTGTGACAGTATACCCTTTCTCCTATAACTGCAGTCCTGAATATTTTTGTGGCCTAAGTCTGTGAAAGGCCTATTAAGTACTTATGAGAATAAGGTTTGAAATTCATTGAAATATTCATATAATTAACAAGGAAACTAAATTTATAAAGTTAAGTATCTTGATGTTACTACTTGATTTTTTGCTATGCTTCAGCTGCATTCCAACCCTGGAATGATCCTCACTCTCTGGGGTCTCATCCTAGAATATCAATCTTCCTAGCAGTGCTTCTCTCATTGGTGAGTTCTTTCTATGGCTTTGATTTTGTGGAAAAGTCCAGGCCAGCCACCCTTCATTTACTTTCTGTCTCTGTTTAAGAATCTCTGGACATTGGTGAATTCTTCCTGGAATCTTCATTTTTGGGGAAAGGTCAAACTAGTTATCCTTCATTGGCTGAACTTTAGTGCCATTTGTTGGCCCTTAGTACTCCCTTTACCCTTTGGTGGGTTCTCCCCAGAACTTACATTTTAAGTAAAACCTATTTGGCATGTGTGTCTGTGTGTGTATGTGTAAGGAGACACACACACACACACACATATATATATAGACACATATACATTTAAATATATACACATATGTGTATATATGTATCTGTGTAGTGTATATATGTGTGTTTATATTATCTCTATATGTGTATATTTATAAACATAATATATACACATATGTATATATATAAAAAGGTAGCTATATGGTGCAGTGAAAAAGTGGGGTGTATATATATATATATATATATTGGTAGCATACAATCTTTTAATAGTCCATATAATCTAACACTGATGAACCCACTTAATGAATTATAAAAGTGCTAGTATACATGCACATGTATAGCCTTACACTTGATAGGCGGGCAGAAAATGTTTGAGGAATGCCTAAGAGAGAAGTCAAAACAAAGCTTCCTTTTATTTCTATCCTGAGTCCATCAAATCACATAATGCTTATTAAATTGATACTTGAGTTAGCTATTTCCACTTCTTTAGCATTTAGAATTCCATCAGGCAATGTATATTCCAATATGCCTGGGGGGAGCAATGCATCCTTGGGCATTGGTCAAAACATCTTTTCCCGTCCTCATTTTTAATTGCATATTTCAAAGTATAAAATAATACACTAAAATTAATTCAATGAATCTAAGCAAACAAGAATTCAGAAACTCTTGAAAGCCCTAAAACTAATTGTACATTTTTTTATACTAAAGATGAAAAGTGTTCTCATAGTTCTCTTTCACAGCCCAATAGATTTTGCTGTGTTTCACAAGGAATTCTCTTCTCTGGTGATACTGGATAAGTTTAGTTTCTCTCTCCTGACTAATTCTTTTTTTTTTAATTGATGAAGCAATTTTTAAAATAAATTCTTCCTTATTTCAATAATTTAGTGATTGCTTCCAAATTTAAATATGAGGGTTGGTATTTCATGAAAAAGAATATCTGACAGATTAAATTGCCATTATCACATAAATTTCATTTTCTGAGGTGTGGGGAACAGGAAATTGAGACAGAAAAAAATAAATCTGCTTTTACACAATTTTTAATGATCTCATAATACTTATTTACTCTTCTAACTTCCCTTTCTCTTCCATCTTTCAAACAGGGTGAAATTCCTTGCAGTCTTAAATTTCCATTTGGAGTATTTCCATCCCCAAATGGGTCAGGTGACTGAAATAACCTCTCAATACAGAAACAATTTTGTTTGAGGTCACAAAAAACAATGTAATTCTTTTAGTCACTGCGATGTTTATGTGCCTCTTGGACTTACAAATTTTTCTTTGACTATTTGGAAAATTCATCACTGAATCCCTAGAATTGTATTAGACTCTTGTTAATGCCACACTAATACTTCACTGGGTAATATTTCTGTTATCAAAGGATCTTCCGGATATAGAGATTTGCGAAGTAAACAGATATGGTATGCCTTAGTAAACAAATGCTAATTTGTTATAAATTAGAAGAGTGATATTCCAATCAGGCCTAAAACCCTTCAGAATTATTTCAGTTATTCGGCGATGTAGCAGGTGAAGTGGAAAGAGTGTTGGATTTGGAGTCAAGAGAAAACTTTATTTGAATCTTGGGTCTGACACGTAAGCAAATCACTACATCTCTCTGAACCTGTTTCCTTGAGTGTAAATTGGGATAATAATAACACAGCACCTTAGATTCTTGTGAGCATCAAATGAGGCATTGCTATTTAGTGTTTGATAAACGTTCAAGTGCTATATACATTTTGACTATTATTATTATTACTAATGCCTTTTACTCAAAATACAATTTATACCTGAGGCCATAAGACTATGTCTGCAGTGATCACTTGAAGTTCTTTGCAATACTGAGTGCAATATAACAATACTGTTAAACTATAGTGAAATTTTAAATATCCCAAACAACTTTTATCTGAACCTGCACAGATGTGAGTGTAAGTGCTGTGGGAAGTAACAGTGAAGCACTGATAAATATCTATGTAACAGAAAAATGAGGTGGAGATATACATTTTATAGCACTTTGCATATGTCTCAGTGAAAATGTCAGGTAAATGGTTCATTAATGGAATAGTCAAAATGGAAAAGATTCACATTAATTTAAAAAATCTTTTTCATTTATTAAGAAGGGTACTACCCTGGGGGCACAGAAGGTTCATAGGAAGAAAAAGGGAAAGCCAAATATTTTTTTTTTTCAGAATGAAAACTAGAATAAGCATGCAAAGGTGTCCTATTACTGACTTGCTTTTAGATTTATATTGGAAATGTGGCACTGTGCTTGCTTTTGGAATGATTTGGCATTTAGCTGATGCAGCACTCAACTTTCTTGCTGTGAAGTCACTTAAATAAAATTATCAACCAAAGCATCGTTATAACCTAGTCCCTTATTCCTAATGATTTTAACGTTGAAATCTCCTCTGTTAGACATTATGCACAGGTCATATATGAGGATATGTTTACCCTCTCTTATTTGACACTTTGTAGCTTCTAGGAAAACAGAAACAGGGGGTAGAAATAGAATTGATATATTGTGGTCACTGATATTTTGCTTGTTTTGTTTTAACCAGATTCTCTTTGGTATGAAACAGCTGCTTGACTCACCAGTAAATAATCCTTCAGCTCAAAGCCCTGAGCAGGAACATACTGGAGCTTTTGTGTTTTGATTCACATGGGCTTGAGGTATGTTTTGCTATAAAAAAATTACTGTTGGACTCCTGCCATAATCTCCACCACTGATTTTCTTTCTTTTTTATTCAAATTCAAGGCCGTTATATGGGAAAGACCCAGTAAGTATAACACAGTCATATAGCACCACCCAGAGACCACTATGTTACATCAATATTCTGCAGTTTATAATTTTAAAGGAAATTTAAAGATTTGGTTGTCATGTTTTCCATTGCTCTTCATTATTCTTAGAAATAATTTGCTCCCAATAGCAATTGGAATGTCATATATTTCTAACATGTAAATACCAACATATTTATTCTATCCTTCATCAATATTTAATGTTGCATTAATTATTGATGAATATAATAATTTACATATGCATAATAATGTAACAACATATATCCCAATTATTAGGAATTAAGGATCAATGTCCAGATTTTTCATGGACTATATCATCTGCAACTTGTAATCTGATAAACAAGACTTTAGTTCTGTGGGGGGAGGAGAATCTCTTATGTTTATTAAAGGGATGGATGATGAACAATATTCATAAAGATCATGATTTAGCACTATCAATAGCAGCATATTGCTGACAACTTGAAATTCACATTTTAAAAATTATTTCATTAGACTGATATGGCAGGAATTGTAGTTCACATAGAACTCCTAAATGTAGCAAAGTATTTTATAAAATATCTAATACCATTCTTGTGAAAATAGAAATGAAGGCAAGACTGAGTTATAGTTCAGAGAGTAAGAAATTGGTTTAATGACTGAACCCAAGCATTAGAAACCCATGGCTTAATGTTTGATATCAAATGAAGAGATATATTTTGAATGTTCAAGATATAAAATATAGTAAAATAGCTGTAAAGGATAGATAGATAGATGGTGGATAAAGGCAAAGATGGTATAGATATTATCCTATCAATATAGATAGCTGGACTTTAGATAGAAACAAAGAGAGTGACAGATATGTAGACAGAAAAAGAGACAGATAGATAGCTTTTCAAAGAAGTAGAGCTACTAGTTGAAATTAAAAGAAAAAGAAATTGAAGAGAGATATTTTCCAAGAAAAGTTAGGTGATATTGCCCTATATTCTGAATGGGTCAGATCACATTTAGATGATATTGTTCAGTTCAGTTTGACCCACCTTAGGAAAAATATTGTCTAGCTAGAAAACTCTTAGGGTGGGTCAGAACATAGGATTCATACCTTATTGAAGGAGGTGATGGTGTTTAGGCTTAAGAAGAGAAAATTTAGGAAACATGATTGTTATCCTCAAGTATTGAATGTATTTCTCTGTGCAAGAGTGATGAACTTTTTTCTACTTAAGATGGAAGAGCTAGGAATAATGTTTAGATTTAAGTTTGTGTGGATATATCTAGTTATTTAGTAAATTATCTAGTGGTTATATCTAATAATTTAGTAAAAAAGAAAAAAAAACCTTAAAAGGTGTCTACTATGTACCAATCGTTATGCAAAGTGCTAATGATCCAAAACACCACCCCCTACACACACACACACACACACACACACACACACACACACACACACACACA
>NW_027187283.1:1908842-1909165 GCF_028583685.1 Petaurus breviceps papuanus | reverse complement strand
ACACACACACACAAGAAACAAAATAAAAAGATTCCAGCTTTTAAGGAGCTTACAGTCTGATTGACAAGACCACAGTCAAACTACACATACAAACAAGCTCTATAAAAGCAAATTCTTTGTGTGTTTTTGTGTGTATGTGTCTATGTGGTTGTGCATGGGCATGTGTGTATGTGGAGAGAGAGGAGAGAGAGAGGATAGGAATAAAGCAGAAAAGACAATACAATTCAAAAGGGGTTAGAAAAGGCATTCTGTAGAAGATACTAGTTCAGTTATGAATTGAAGGAAGCTAGGGAATCCAGGAGGTGGGGATAAGCAGGGAGTGT
>NW_027187283.1:1868812-1908832 GCF_028583685.1 Petaurus breviceps papuanus | reverse complement strand
AGAAAATGTCTCAGAGCTAAGCAAGGGAATGTTTTTGTCCTGGAAAATCAAGGAAGTCTGTGGCACTGGATCAAACAATGTATGTGGGTGAATAAAGTTTAAGAAGACTAGAAAGTGTAAGGGTGTCCAGCTAGGTAATGAAGGGATTTTAACACCTTTTCCTTAAAAGTTTTAGCATATCAGAAGAAAGTATAGAAAATTATAATGATTTCGTGGTATTACTCTTCACTAGTAAGAAGGATTGGAGGAACTGATCTATGGAGAATGCTTTAGGCAAAGGCTGAAATGGTGCAAATGATTGAGTATATATACCAAATATATAAATGTATTGACTTTATGACTTGACTATATAAATTCATCACTTTATAAAATTACTATACAAACTGATTGACTACATAAACCTAGAAAACTAGCAATGAAAATCTTTGTACAGTACATCATCACTATTTTTTCCTTAAGAAGATGTTTGCCTGAGTAAAACAGATAATAATTGGGAAAGGAAAACATAGAAACGGACTAGATATGTAGAAAAGGAGCAAAATGTTACTCAAGAATATGAATAAATGTTGAAAATGAAACAAAAAGAAAAATTACATATAGTCAGAAAGTGGTATAGGTGAATAATTAAAGAAGAAGAAAAGTAAAAATGGTAAGGAATACATAACATGGTATAAAGATAAGCACAAGCAGCTTTCCAGAGGTCTGCTGCTTTGAAAAGCTTTCAAGGTTCTGATTACAAAGTATAGGGAGCTCCCTATTTATTCAATAACAAATCAGAGCAAAACATTCATAGAAAATCAAAATGCAGCATTCACAATGTTACAACTTATCACAGAAAATCAAAATGCAGCATTTATCATGTCACAACTCAACAACTTATAGCTAAAATGGCCACATAGTTTTCACCAAAGTGGTCACATAGTTTTAAACAAAGTACATTCATTTAGTTAATCACAAATCCTTGATTCAATCACAAAGTATAAAAGTCAAAATTCTCCACCCCTATGTCACAGTAAATCATAATCTTCTCAGTCAGTATACATTTATCCAAGTAAAGTCTTCTTTCAGTTTGACTCAGGGCTGGCTCTCAGCTTCCATGGTTCCTTTTCCATGGTTCCACCTCCAACTGTCACCTGGGTTCAAAGGCAGGCAGCTCCCAGTTCCTTGTCTAGGTATTTTTCCAGTTCTTTGTCCAGTTCCCATTCCATATTGAAGCTCACAGTGTGCAGTCCACCTCAAGTCATTCACAGTTCCCATTTCTGGGAAGACATAGTTTTAACAAAGCCACAATAATATTTAGCCACATTGCCGGCAACATCATCAATTCACTATCTGCCTGTGAAATCAACTCAGACTCAGCAACAAGGTCTGAGAACTCAACAAAAATCAACATAGAAATCACACAGACCCAGAAATAATGTCTAAGAGGTCAGCATAAATCATCAGTAAAGTCCCAGGACCTCCAAAACCATCCTCCAGGACTTCTGTAAACATACAAACAGAAAATTCTCTTTCATATCTTCCAGTAAGGTACCAGGGCTTCTACACAAAGTGTCACAAGCATAAATCAACACAGTCAGAGCAGACAAACAGAGTTCTGGGATACCACATGTTTTCTCCTTCTTGACTCTGCCACCGCAAGTGTCTTCTCAGTTCTGCTGTCTCTAGCCTGGGCTTCTTTTTGGATATAGTCATTAGCTCCTCCCCTCACTGTTGCAGCAGTTCATGAGTTCTAGAGTTCACAGGTTGTGGCATCCACGTGCTCTATTTCTTAACAGGCTTAATACAAGGCTGAAAAGAAATTTGACATGAAACAAGGTGTTAATTCAATAGCTGAAATATTGTACTTCTGTGCTTGACATTACACTTGATTACTTCTTTTCGAGAAATATATATTTTCTGAGAACATAGAGCTGATGGTAAGAATAGAATAACACAAGTAGAGGGGAAACTTTAGATTTTAGTTTTAGGGATATTATTACTTGCTTTCCTCTGACAGTCAACTATTCCTAAATCTTCCTCAGAGATGAAAGTGTATTTTCTTACTTGTGAAACAAAACAATTTGGTCAAAAATGAAGAGAAAAAAAATAGTAACTTCTTGTTCCTCATTAAATCTATTCTAATTTGGGGGCACATAAGTGGTGCAGTGATTAAAGCATCAGCCCTGGAGTCAGGAGGACCCGGGTTTGGTTCCAGCCTCAGACACTTAATACACACACACACACACACACACACACACACACACACACACACATGCACTCCCCCGCCCCCCCCCCCCCCACACACACAAACTAGCCATGTAACCTTGGACAAGTTACTTAACCCCAATTGCCCTTGAAAAAAAAATAAGACAAAAAATAATCTATTCAAATTTGATAAGAGATCACTTTTCTATCAGCATAAATTGTTGTAAGTTAACCCAAATTATATGCCACCTGATTTGGAGACCATCATTACACCACCATTAAGCCCCTTTTATTTGTCTTTGTCTTTATCCTAAACCCTGTAACTTCTTATAACAACTTAAAGGTGTATCATCCAAGGCATAGTCTCCAGCTCCTTTGTCTTTTCCTGAGTTAGTACTTCCCTAAATCAGTAATCCTTGAAGCAGCATTTCGTATAAGGATTATGATGTAAGCCTATATAGAGATCATGGGACAAGTCTATACCATTCATGAGACCACCCTGTTCTGGGATGCTGACCCAGCAAGGTCTTCCACCCAGAATGCTGACAAAACAGGGTCCCCCACACCCTTCACCCAGAACATGACCCTGGCCTCTTCCATGACCCCAGCATGTTCTGTGAAATTCCACTCCCCATGTGCCCTCCACCCTGTACCCTCCACCCTGTTCTTCGTAGGACCCCATCACATGGAGGGTCCCGGCCTTGTATCCTTGCACCATGGTTCCCAAATTAGCCCTGAGCTACAGATCCAACCAATAGCTATTCCTGGCTTCTGTATGTCACTGCTTATGCTAGCACCCCTCCACAATTGTGGTTATTGCCTTTATAAACTTAGCCTGTACCCCAATTCTGGTCTGCCTGATTTGACTATATACTCCAGGCAGTCACATGCTTGATCAATAAATCCACATCTAAATTTATCTAAAACCCAAGTCTGGGTCTCGCTCTTATGCTCTTCACAACAAAATAAAGCTCTTTTGCTACAAGGGCACACAAATAACAATGGAGCACATGCTAAACTACAGTAATGTATCCTGAAAATGTTTTGCTTTACCATTATATGAGTCAAAGCCTGCATCACTCTCAGAAAATCCAGAAAATCATTGAAACAAAAATGCTTACTAACATGCAATGGTAATAAAAAAAAAATACCTCCCAAACTAATACATTAATTACCATGGAGCTCTCAGGAGTGTAAAGTATAGATAAGACAAGACTAAATATCACCCTTATTTTATAAAGCTGGTTTTGCCTTTTCCATAGAAATTTATCACTCAAATCAATCATGGAACCAAAGAAGGCAATCTTAGTTTAGTATTCATAGTTCTACAACTAGTGATCAGGATAAACATAAAGTTCTCGGACCTGCCATATGTCTGGCTACATGAGTTTTTGCTGTAGTCCAAGAGTACTTCATAAACAAAAGCAATTTTTGCTTTTGTTTTTCTGTAACATATTAAGGAAAAATGCAAGTATCCTTCCATGAAATTTTCTGGTATTGACATTATGCAGAATCACCACCTCTACTGAGTGTTATCACGAGCAACCATTTGGAAGGATTAAAATAAGACCTGAAATCACTATAAATCTTAGGTAAAGACCACACACAAAATGGTTGAATCATGTCTAATGTGTCTCAGTTGATATTCTAAGGTCTTCAAGCTATGTCATTCCATTATATCACACTAGTGCTAAGAAGCAACATGGTACAAGGGGATAATTCATGGTACAATGCAAAGAATGTTATACATAATTACACATGGTACAGTAAGAATGTTAAATTTGGATTCAAAAACCTGTGTTAGAATCCTGCCTCTGTCACTTATTAATGATAGGAACTTAGGCAAAGTACTCAAAACCTCTGGACCATAATTTCCTTATCTGTAAAACAAAGAGTTTAGGGCAGCTAAGTAGTGCAGTGAATAGAGCACTGACCCTGGAGTCAGGAAGACCTGAGTTCAAATCCACTATCAGACACTTAACACTTACTAGCCATGTGACCATGGGCACCTCACATCACTTAATACCAATTGCCCTGCCCTCTCCCCTCAAAAAAAAAAAAGAGAAAAAAATATAAAGAGTTTGGATTAGATGGCCTTTAAGGTCCTCCCAGTTTGATATCTATAACCTCATGATATGTGATACAATTTTATATTTAATTCAATTCCTCTTACAGCTTTACAGACAACCATTATAATGTTATGCATAAAGTGAATGAACTGGGGAAAGAGAATGCTTTTCATTTGCAATGAATTTTATGCCCAAAAAAGCAACAGCTGCCAAGGGCAAATAGTCAGGGAAATCTCAAATTGTTTGACATGTATGATTTTCTCTGGACATTTCTTAAAAGGCTACTCTGAGGATGATGATCTTGGTCTGACAACAACTAGCTGTTATAGGAATGCAAATTTTTAAGACCTTCCCTGCCCTTAGGTTAAGTGCACCTGGAGCCTGTGGGAGGCGGCTTGTTTTTCAGTAATGCCCACACCTTGGTGCTTTGTGATAGGGCAGTGGGTCAAGAGGGTTGTAATATTTTCTGAGCCAGGAGAAGGCTATAAAATCGCTGATGTGAAACTCTGTTTTGGGGCTTAATTTGAGAAGTGTTGTGGGATTTGACCAGATGAGACTCTGGGAACCCCTGGTGAGAGCCCCCCAGCTTTGAAAACCCAGATGTTGATGCTTCCCTCTCTGGTAACTGTGATTTGGTATGGATGTAATGGTTGGACAGTTTGGAAGCCTGTCTGCTTGATGTGTTTCTCTTTCTTGATAACTGTGTCTGTATACTCTGAAGTTCAGGATGCTGACCTTTTTCCCCTGAACTAGGTAAAAGGTATATGTTTGATTGATTAAAGCAAGAGTGTCAACACATTTTGAGTTGCTTTCCTTTAGAAAAGCCAATCTAAGAACTTGTGTTGGCAGCCACCCTGGGGACGCTGGGGTGCTTGCTGCTACACTAGTCGAAATGATATGAAGGTCCTCAAAATGTCTAATTTATCATGTAGCTAATCTGAAAATATTGATACATGTTATTAATTGATAAAATTTTCATGCTTTAGATATGATTTTGGCAATCAACATGACTATATTGAATATCTCTTAAAAATGACAATTTCACTAAATGTTATATAAGTTAAAAAAGGAAAAAAAATTGTTCAATAAGTTTTCAGTCTATTAGAGAAAGTAAAATGTTTACACATTTTAATACCATGTTAATAAAAGTTATCAAAAAGTTATTAAAGTAAATAATTGGTACTAATGCTATTTCTTTTGTGAAAAACAGAATCTTCTTGAATAGTGAAAATATAAACTATTAGGTGATGTTTCACTCACTGGGAGCAAACAAACAAACAAAAAGAATTACAAACAAACCAACAAATGGTTACTGGTCTTCTCTCTACGTGCTCAAAATGGAGACCCAACCCCTCTCCCAAATAAAAAACCTCAATGAAATAGACACCTCAAGGAGTTTCTTGAGTTAGGACTTTGTAAGAAAGAATATTGCCATATTCAATAACTTTAAATGATCAAAGATACTGAAAGATTTGAAACTGTGCTTACAGATGTTTTGCTTTTTTTAAAAAAGAAACATGGATATTTAGATAGGTACCATTTAAATGGATATATCAAAATTTGAAATAATATTGAACAAAGGAAAGGGGGAAATAATTCCTCTAATATAGGTGCTTACAATTCCTTGGAGGGAAAAATGAGATTTTCCCACACTTAGAAAAGAAAATATGAATTGCTTTGAGTTAGCATGAATTTAACAAGAAAAATCAAACTTCATTTTCAATTCTGACAGGTAATCATAGGATCCTAGATTAAGAATTGGGAAAGGACTAAGAAGATATTAAGTGCAATCCGCTCCATTTAAATATGTTTAAATTGAAACAGAATGAGTTTAAGTGACTTTCTCAATGCCATAATAATTGAAGTGGACAGGATACAAATGTCAAAACCAAAACAAATGTGAATTTGTTTCATATCCTAAATCTCTGCTGAAATTATTTATTCTTTCAATTATCTTTTTAGTTGACTATCCAGAGTTCTCTAAGTAAACCAGTATATCACCTACAAAAGTAATCTTTTTGTTCCATTTTTTTGCCATTCTCCTTAAATTATTTTAATCTTTAAATTTTATCTTTACTGTTGATTTTCAATATTTCTATTTTGACGTTTAATTGGGCTTTTGAAATTTATTTATTGCTAAGTATTCTTTTCTGTGCATATGTCCATAAGTTTTTAACCTGTTTTCTTCCATTTGGCAATGAAAAAAAGAACAGATTTATCCCCATTGACATATTTTATTGCATCCACAACAATTGTGGTATGTCATCTAATTAGCTTGATTATTTTTATTGAAATTACCTTTATTTCTATGATTTTTTTTCTTTAACTCTTCAATTATTTTGTTGTAGATGAATTGTTTCAGTCCTATCTGACCCTTTGTGACCCTATTTGGGGTTTTCTTGGCAAAAATACTGGAGTAGTTTGTGTTTTACTACTCCAGCTCATTTTACAGAAGAGGCAAGTGAGGTAAAGTGGGGTAAATGATTTGCCTAGGGTTACACAATGAGAAAAGTGTCTGAGGTCATATTTGAACTTGTGGAGATGAGACTCCCTGATTCCCAACCCAGTGCTCTATCTACTGTAAAACTTAACTTCCATGAGAATTGTTTAGATTTAAGTTAGTTTCTAATTAATTTTACTGTTTTCTTCAAAAACATGAATATTATTTTTATCACACTGTGTTTGGTAAATAATGTGAATATTTCTACTTGTTGAGAATAATTATTAAAATTCTGTGTCCTTATATATAGTCAGTTTTTATTAAGATTTCATGACCACCTGAGACATGTGCATACATTTTATTTACCTTCATTTAATAATCACAAAATATCTATAATAGTTAACTTTCTAAAATTATATTCAGTTATTTCTTTTTTTAAAAAATTGAGTTTGCTTTGTTCTATATAAATTACATTGAGATTCTAAACTATAATCATTTTCATGTCCATTTTCATTTAAAATTAGTTTATCTTTTCTTTAGATTTTTTTTCAGTTCTGTACCTAAGAATATTTTGATGTTATACAGTTCATTGATTATGATATAGTTTAGTTGTTCTTCAGTCATGTCCGAATCTTCACGACCTGAGTTGCAGTTTTCTTGGCAAAGATACTACAGTAATTTACAATTTTCTTCTACTTTCACAGATAACGAAACTGAGAGAAAGTGGGGTTAAATAACTTGTGTGATGTCACACAGCTAATGTGTCTAAGGTTAGATTTGACCTCAGAAAGATGAGGTGTCTTGATTCTAGTCCACCATGCTATCCTCTGTGCCACGTAACTATTTAAAAATAGGTTTTTATTGATATTTTTTAATGTTGCTAGAGTTTTTTCCATTACCCTTCCATTTCCATTCCTTAGAGATTTCCCAAATAACAAATAAAACTTTTAAAATAAAAAAAAATTAAAGCAGAAAATTAATATAAATGATTAATATATTAGAAAAAATCAGAAAATATGTACAATGTGCAACATGTGGATGAGAGTCAGGGTGGGAGTGCATTAGGGTCAGGTTCTATTTACATCTTGGAGAAATGTTGGGGCTTTAATTGGCTCTGATTTGTATTCTCTAGAGTACTGCTGCTTCTTTCTCTAGGTACTAAGTTGTTGTTATACCTTTGTTCTTGGAAGAGGATCATAACATCAATGAAGTGATGTCATAACATAAAAGTGGATTGCATTTAAGTGAGGGAGGGCTGTGCAAAGTCACCAGTCTCACTTTCTTTTCCAGAGCCATCTGGGTCCATATATAGATGAGGATAACTAGAGAAGGCCCAGGATGCAGAAGCGGACCTTTGTAAGCTAAGGTTTTTAACATGTCTCAGTTTGACTTTGGCAAAGCCTATTCAGTGATTAGGGCTTAATAAGAAATTAGGCCAAGAATCACCACTTTATAAAGTCAAAAAAAAATTGATGTGGTAGGGGAAGACCCTCAGGCTTTCTGGCCAAAATGGAAACAATTGCTATTTATATTTATTTTGATCCAATCCTGTGCCAAACCATGAACAAGTTGGACTTGGCCTAGGACCTATTATTGTTCAATTAAAGAGAGCTGGAATGATTTCTTTAAGAAAGAAAAAAAGTTTCAGAGATTAGAATTTACATTCAGAAGGGAACTCCCTATCATCCTAGGATTTCAGAATATTCTGTCTATAGCCATGCAAATTTTCAGTGTACTTCTGCAGTTTGATCTAGGGTGGAGTTTAAACTCTCTCTTTCCTCCTGGTCTAAGCTTACTACTATTAAAGATCTAAGGAACAAAAAAAGCAGGCTTGCCCCTTTTGGAATTCCAGAAGAGGGTTCCTGGCTTTAACTTTTATTAGCTAGCTGAAAATATTCTCCAACTTTAAAGTGACAGAACTGTAGGCTCCTCTTTAATCTGGCTTTCTGACCTATTCTGGCCTATAGCTGGCAGTATAGTAGAATAGGCAAGTCAGAACTCAGACTCTTACTTTAGATTATGTGAGAAACATGCTTGCTCTAGAAAGATAAATAATTGTGAAGCCAGGAAAGATCTCATTTTAATTTTACATTCATTCCAAATGAATGAGTAACTCCTGAATATAGTATACCTGGTCAGACAAATGCAAGTCTTTTTATTCCTTTCCCAATTCAAATTTCCTGACTTGCTCTGTTGAGCACAATTCCACCCTTCCCTTCCCCTAATTGATCCATGAGCAGGAATTTCAGCCTAGGATAAAATCCCTGCTCCATCCTTCCCCATCCCCTGCCCACCCCACCCACCTACCAGATATTCCCCATCTCCATCCATTCTAGGTTCCCTGCCCTTTAGCCTAGGGAAAAACTTCAAGAACTGGGGAAAATTCAAATATTCACTGATCAATCACTGATTGTAGTTTTAGTTTACATAACCTGACTATTGTAATCTCTTTAAAAACCAGCACATTGTCCATGCCAACTCACTGTCTGATCTGGGTATGTGACCCTGGCAGTCTCGCGGTAATAAAATACACTTTCAAATTTACTCTCAGAAATCTTCTGTCTCACTCCTTTATGCTCTACATAATTGGAGGCACCAGTGAGATCTGCCTTATTCCGTGGCACCACAAAGATCCCCCAATAAGAAGCTCTCTAAGCCTCAGAAGGTAGGCATCTGTTCGGCCCAATCCCTAGGGGGCTGAGGACGTTCCAGGCCCCAGGTCTCAAGGAGGGAAAGATTGCATTTGCCTCCTGACTTCGACTTGCTCCTCATTCGGCGTTTCATGGATCCAGGACCTTCAGTTTGGGGGTGAGTAAAATTCAGTTCTGGTTAAAATTCTGTTCTGTTTCCTGGAGGGGGGTGGGCTAGACATAGCCATTTTGTAGCATCTCCTCTCTGGGCGAAGCTTGAGACATCAGGACTCTTGCCTGTCAGTGGTCTGGTTAATGTTTGTTTGTCTGTATGTGTCCTATGTTCAATGGAGCTCATTTGCTTCCTGTTCAGAATCTGCAGGAGGTGAACAAGAGGGTAGGGACTGTTGTTTTCCTGTCTCTTTATGTTTCCTATGTTTGTAAAGTTTTGTCTTGAGCTCATTCGCTTAAAGACTCCCCGTTTTTCTTCTGCAAAGCAGGTATTCGAGTGGCTATCAGAAGAGCACCTCCAAGGAAGTTTTCTGATTTCCACTGGGAAGATATATTTGTTTATAAGACCATACTGTTTGTCTGTTTTTTCATCCTAGATCATGGAAGGATCAGCCAGTACATCAAAAACTCCCCTGGCTTGCATACTAAGCCATTTTAGAGTAGCCTATCAGGATGGGGCAGACTATGGGGTCCCCTTGAAGAAGAGAAAACTTGTTTGTTTCTTACTACATGAATGAGCTGTCCATGTTTGTGGTGGGCTGGCCCCCTCAGGGAAGTTTCAACAAGCAAATCATCCAGTCAGTGTGGCAGGTGGTCACAGGGACATCCAGATCAGTTCCTTTATATTGATGTTTGGCTAGATCTCATCACATATACCTCTGCCTGCCTCAGCAACTGTTCTTTCCAAAGGGGTATCCAAATCCTTGTGGCCCACCTGCTGTAGGACACTCCTATTGATTCTGAGGTTCCTGAAAATGCCAGAGCCCTAAATATTGCTTTTGTTTCCCAGCCCGCCCCTGACATTAAAAGGAAACTCCACAAACAGTATGGTTGTGAGGGCATGGTTATATCCCAGCTGGTAGAAATTGTCCAAAAGATTTATGACAACAGGGACAGCCCCTCTGATAAAGCAGACAAGAAGCTTGCCTGAATCCTTGTGGCTGCACCTCAGACTTCCGATGGTGTACCCGAGTGGGCGATAAACCACGTGGTACCCACACCCCTCTTGCAAGGGATCAATGGGCCTACTGTAAAGAGTTAAGACACTGGAAAAATGAAGGCCCCCAGGAAAAGAAAAGGAAAAAAGCCTGCTGCTCTCCAGAAGGTCTAGCATTCAGTGATTGACGGCCCCTGGGGATTTTCTCACTAGACCCCTTTAACCTCCTTCCCCCTTCACATTGTGTCACATTATGTTGATGACCTCCTCCTTGTAGCACCTACTGAAAGCATTTGTTTATCTGCCACCTCCGACCTTCTTTCTCTCTTGCAGTCTTTGGGTTACTGAATTTCTTCTAAGAAAACTCAAATCTGTTTATCTCAGGTCACCTATCTTGGTTACATTCTCTCAAGGGGCACTTGATCTCTTTCTCCCTCCCGAATCCAAACCATTCTAAACTTACCAACAACAAAGACTAAAAAATCAAGATTCGAGAATTTTGGGGTACTGTAGCTTACTGCCGCCTCTGGATTTTAGGTTTTGAAGAAATTGTGAAACCTCTGTATTCTGCCACTGCCAGAGCTGGGCCCCTTTCTTGGTCCGGCCCAGAACAAAAAGGCTTTTGATACCCTTAAGGCCACCTTGGCCTCAGTCCCTGCCTTACCCCTACCTGATATTTCCAAACTTTTCCATCTTTTTGTTGCTGAATCTAATGGGGTGGCTGAAAGGAGTCCTCCCCCAAACCCTGGGCCCCTGGCACCACCCTGTCACCTATATTTGCAAACATCTATATTCAGTGGCTTCAGGTTGGCCACCTTACCCCTGGCCCTTGATGCAACTGCTCTCCTTGTTAAGGATGCTGACAAACTTTCCTTGGGTCAGCCTCTTTCCATCTCTGCCCCTCATTCTGTGGAGACTCTCCTCCACAGAGATCTTACCTGCTGGCTCTCTAACTCCCGATTAACCCAATACCAGGCTCTACTCCTAGATCAGCCTCATCTGAATTTTTTTTTAAACCTCTGTTCTTAAACCTGCCACTTTACTCCCTGACCCTGAGCCTAGTCCACCCTCCTCCATGTCCACAATTGCCTTCAGATCATTGATCAGGTCCAGACTTTGAGACCTGATCTCACTGACACACCAATGAAGAACCCTGACCTAATCCTCTTCAGCTTACATATCCCAACTATTGTAATCACTTTAAAAACTGGCACATTTTCCATGCCAACTCATTGTCTCATCTGGGTATATGATCCCGGTAATAAAATCCACTTACAAATTTACTCTCAGGGATCTTCTGTCTCACTCCTTTATGCTCTACAGCACTCCATTGGCTAGATGCACCCTCCTGAACCACTCACTTCATGTTCTCTTACTTGATATGTTCCCCTTGAAACAGCTCACTAAACATGTGTACAAGCTTCAGACCTTTTAACTGATCACAAGTCTAGTTCTTATAGGTCATAGCTCTGATTAGAAGCAGTCACCTCTGATTTACATTCTGTTATCACTCAAAACTGGGAGTAGTTTTAATCCTGTGGAAACAGAATTTTGTCTCTCACAGATTAGCATTTCCAATCCTGAGAGATTAATTTGGGACCTGATTTCAGGAGGTCTAGTAATGAATATTCTGGGCATGATTTTTTTTTTGTTCCCTATCCTTATGCCTCCCCAAAGTGGGAGAGAATTTAGACCAGGGCAGATTGGATGGCCAAATGGCATGTGTAAAATATCAAGGGGCAGCTAGTTGTATTGGACTAGCCAAGGTTGTATTCTCTTATCACTAAAAATATCACAGAACCATGGTGGGAATATCAAATTGAAAGCTTCTAGTTGGATTTGAATTTCCACCCTATCCCCCACCCCGACCTTCAAAAGTAGAGAATAAAAATCAGACAGATCTAATAGGCAGGAAGCAGATATCTGTTGGAATAATGCAAGTTGGAGAAAGAATAGAGGGACTCTGGACTCACTGTATGAGTGGAAACAGCTCCAGCTCCACCACTTAAGGAAGTAGTGATGATAGGATCATCTCCAATAACTCATGTGATTCCCCTCTTTTCATGTGTTCCCCCCATTGCTAACAAATAATGATCAGCACCCTGATTCCATTTAACAACTTGAAATCAATTAGATTTTGCAAAGAGAAATTTACTATGAAACCATTCCAAGAACACTTGTACAAATGTTTCCTGTCCACTCAAGACCATTTGGAAGTAGGTAAATTTTCTCTTACATGTGTGAATTGTTTAGGTAAAAACTCTAAATATGAACAAGCCTCTCCACCTTAACTGAGTCAATAGGTCACAAGCAAAAGAAATAGATATCAACAGGTAATCTTTAGTTTGGATAGAGAGCAGACAGCATGGAAAGTTCTAGGAATCAAGGCAACTGGGGTCCTCAATTTTTGGAAGGAGATATACAGGGAGTCGAGTTCTGCTGTTGGAATCTAGTCTCTTTGGGTAATAATGGGCATACAGGTAAAGCAGGAACCCAATTCCAGTGTGAATAAAGTACTAGGCAAGGAATGATAACACAGGGATTCATACTGGGATCCAAATCAGAGTACTATTATACCCGGCAAAATTCTTTAGTTACAAGAAATTAGATAATGATTCAGTTATTGGAACCAGGGCAGATCATGACCAACCAGCACCCTCTTACCTGTTACTGTCACCAATATTATGGCTTCTATAATTCCCCATGGCTAAGGACTAGAATGGTCACAGCATCTATGGAGGAGCTAAAACAAGCCATAATTATAAAATTGCTACAGATATTGAGTAAAGAAGTTAAGCTAGTCATTAGAGCAACATGATTTTTGTAAGATTTTCTATTTTTTTTAATTTCAACATGCCTCCCTGAATCTCCACATACAGGCTACAGATTTCAGAAAATGCTTCATGGATACAAGAAGCACATTAAAACTTTGCTTTTTATATTCAAATTCTTTCTTGGTTGGCACATTCAATCTTTGCACCACTGAAGCACAACAAGAAGTCATATTCTTTGTTGTTGTTGCTGTTGTTTTTATTCTTGAAGTATGTGTTCTTTTGAAAGCAGTCAATAGTGGAACAAGTCAACCATATTTCTTTCTACCATGACATGTTGTAAATAGCCAAGCACACAAACACCAGTTATGCTTGAAGAAATATCAGCAATATCCATCTGACTTTTCCATATGGGATTTAGAAGAGAGCTCTTCAATTTTACAAAGTTTTGGTTGGAAATTTACTTCATGTTATTATTTCTTTCATATATAACCATTATGTAATCTCTCATCTTTCTTAATTGATTATTTTAAGTAGCTCTGGATATTTTCCTTTAGGAAATTAGCATTTGTTTAATTTTTTTTCAAACTAAGAAGAAGAAAGATAATATTTTTAAACATGATTAAAAATTATTTATGCTAAATGATTTAATAACATTTGTGCCATGACTAATTTTCATTAAGGATTAATAACTTTAATTGTTTGGTAATAACAGCTCCATTATGACAGAAAAAAATGAAAAGAACCACACAAGTACCTATTTAAGTATCTTTTTCATCAAATGTTTTACAATTGTAAAACAATTTTGTATTTTTCATCTTTCATATGAATTATTAGTATAATCAATGGCTTCCCTCTGCTATTTATGATTTTATTCATGCATACATATAAACCCAAGTATATATCTGTGTAAATGACTTCTTAACAAAAGCAATATGAATATTACTGATAAATATTTATAGAACATAATTGATATTCTTAAATCAAGACTGACAAAAATGTCAGAATACTATAGAGCACACTATAACCCCTTAGAACAAACCCCTAGTAATACAAATGGCCAGGTAGAGTCCGGTGCTTCTGGGACTAGGAACACAAATTTAGAAAGTTGAAATGTCTATTCCAGTTAGTTCTTTTTTTCCTATTAGTGTCTTCATTCTTCTATTATAAAGGAACACTGGTAAAGGTCAGTTATGACTCAGGTATCAGACCAAGAAGAACATTTAGCAGGGAGTGGGACAGGGAGACACAAATATCAAAGTTAATCAATGATCAAAAGGTAGATTCAGATGTGAAGAAAAATTTTCAAAGATTACACAGTAATAAAAGAGAAGCAGGATACAAAATCTGAATTCAGAATACAGGAAACTTAAGGGCATGTAGGATTTCTAGCATTTAGGTAAAGACACAGAATTGTTTGGCACGGAAACATTATTTATTGCTTCTTTTGATAGAAAGCTGGGGATTCTATAGAAATATTCTGCCTGCTAGGATGTGGAAACCATATGATATTTCTTACTTGGGATTCTCTCTAGAGTTAATGTCATTAATTTGGAGGTATATCATTATTAGAATGTTCCCACAAACACAACATTAGTAATGTTTTCTATTTTCCCAGATTAGGTCCACTTGTCTAATCTTCAGTTACATACTGGATATTCCCCTGCTGAAAGTGGGAGTTCAATTCAATCCTGACAAAAAATTCCTTTTAAAAAATATTGATTAGCATAGGAAGAAGCAATTTGAAGATCTACTAGGACTAGAATAAAAGTGGTTGTTAAAACATAGGATGTTTGGGGAGAAAAATAGAATGCATAAGGTGAGAGTAGGGGAAAAATGGGGGCCCAATGAACTCAGTATTTGGGTAAACAGAAAGGACAAATGAAGATTTCATTCAAGGGCTCCTCAATACTGCAGTGCTAGTATTCATCTTATTGCTTGGATTTCTAGAGTCACAGAACAGTCTATCAGTGACTCTAGAGGTATGAGGTACTCTTTTCCAAGAGTTTGATACACATTTACAATATAATGGTTTGGGATAAACTGTAGCTTACATAAGTGTTTTGAGTAAAGAAAATTTGTGATATCATTTTTATCAGTCCTATTAGTGTTGGAGTAGCTGCCTTGTAAGGATATACCATTTTCATAACAGTACCCACAATAACAGATATTATTATGATCACAGTACAGATAAAAGTAGCTAAAAAAGTTGGAAATTATATTTCTTCCCATTGTGGGAGGAGTAAAAGTTATGATTAAGATGAGCGAGTTCAGTTTCCCTAGTATAGTAGAAATTTTTAAGGATTTCTCAAGAGGAGAGAAAACACTATGAGAGGAAGGAAGTGGTGAAGCTTGCTTCACCTGAACATGGAAAAGTCAGTCAATATCATTCATTAAGCATTTAGTATGTGTTAGGAATTATGCTAAGTGCTAAGAATGCAAATAAAATAAAAACAACCAGTCCTTGCCTTCCAGGACATCACAGTATAATCCTCAGAACATGGCTATACCTTTATATCCCCTTTACCCCTTCCCCCAACATGGTAGGACCCTGTTAATCATAGATGCAGCAAAAATCATTAAGATAAAAATGAAATACTCAGAATAAAAGAAACTAATTATGATTGAGTTTCAAAACCAAGCAAATGTTACCGATTTTATCTATATATGATTTCCTGTATGAGATGGTAACATCTAAATAAAGCTAAATGAAGACATCCAAATTTCCTGGATTAAGTGGTGTAGAAGCACAAGCTTTGCAAGGAGCAAACTTCTAATTGGACTCTGAGCTCCCTGGTTCCTTCTTCTGTCCGTGAGATGAACTTATCTCCTCAGGCATTCTCCCTGGTGGCTTCTTCAGGATAAGTAGTTAAGACCTGTCAGAATGAGTTTATTTCATTGATCTGTGTCAGTTGCCACCACAAAAGTTCAAAGTAGGAGTGGAAGCACAGGGTCTAGGAAGGCGAACATGGTTTCCCTGGAAATATGAATTTGGCCTGGTAAGGTCAAATTCTATTATATCTGCAATGTTTTTACAAACAGTCTCCAGAGCTGTCTTTCTCAGTTCCAGAAATGCCTTGGCTGTGGAGTTGCTCCTTTTCTCAGGATGTTTTGGAGGCCATTTTCTGTAAGATTTGCAGTCTTCTTCATGGAGAAGCAAAACGACATGAGCAGTGACACAGGGAATCTTCTCTTCAATAGCAGGATAAGCTTGATAAATAAAGGAAACATCAGTCAATGTCATGCACCTACTATGAATGCCTCTTTCTCTCCCACCCCAAATGCCATGAGATAGCCCAGGTATATAATTGGCCCATAAGAATTTTGAAAATTAGTAATAATGGTAATGATTGAAAAAAAAGAAACACAACAGCTACCATGTGCAGAGTACTTTAAAATAAAAGAATATAGAATAATTAAAAGGATCATATAATAGTGAATAAATCCCTGCCTCAGTTTGTTGTAAATCAAATTCCTAGAATCAAAGATCTACACTCCAGATATATATATATTATATAAATGTTTGAGATAAAGATTTCCTGGAACTAGGTCAATTATGCAATTGCCTTATCTTAGAGCTATTAAAGAGATCATAAAATACCTAATCAATTTGGTCCAAAAGAAATCTGAGTCTGGAGTCTGGACTTGTCTAGTGCATAGAGGTAGTGCTAAGTGTAGAAGTGAGAAATGAATTTGCTATTAGTGAACTGCAAATATTGCTGATATATTCTAGTTCTGATTAGTAGTGTCTAGCACTTCCTCCTCATCCTCCTTCTCAATAAACTCTAATTACTTCCTATTGCCTACAGAATCAAATGAAAATTACTTTTTTTGACATTCAAAATCTATAAAACCTAGCCTCCTCCTGTTTTCAGTCTTCTTATATTTTACTATTTAACATGTACCCTTGGATCCAGTGACTCTGGTCTCTCAGCTGTTCCATGAACAAATTATACAATCTCTCAGCTCTGAGGATTTCCTCTGGGTGTCCCTCATGCCTGGAACACTCTCCCTTCTCAGATTCCCCGTCTTCCTTTAATTCAAAAGTAAAATAGCACCTTTTATGGAAAGCCTTTCCCAACCCTTCTTAATTCTAATCTTTTCTTTCTGTTATTTCCTATTCATTACATATATATATATATATATATATATATATATATATATATATATACACACACACACACACATATATGTGTATATATATGTAGCTTGCTATATGTGTGTGTGTGTATTTGTTTACATGCTGTCTTTCCAAATAGAATGTAAATTTCTTGAGAACAGACTGTTTTTGGCTTCTTTGTGAATCCCTAGTGCTTGGCATAATGTTTTACAAGAAATATGCACTTAATTAGTTTATTAATTTATTGATTCTTATAGTAGATTAATCTTCATTATTTCCAACTTATTTTTAGCAATTCTTCTTGGAAATAATTCCACTTGTAATTAACCTGTGTTGGCTCTTTTTGAAGGTAGGTGGCATAGTGAATAGCGCTGGAATTGGAGTCAGGAAGACCTGAGTTTGAATGCTGCTTTCGATCCTTACTAACTGTATGATCTTAGGAAAGTCACTTATTCTTTCTTAGACTTGGTTTCCTCATCAGTAAAATATCAATAGTAATAACAATCATATCATAATGTTTTGTAGATTTAAATGAGTTAATAATATAAAATGCTTTGGTAATCTCAAAGCACTTTATGTTGTTTTTGTTGTTGTTGTTGGGGATGATGATATCTTATTTTCTATTCCCATTCTCTTCTACAATCTTTCTCCACTGGATTTACTATCCTTCCTGAATTAGGTCCTCAGGCCCTGGCTACTTTGCCACCATGATTTGATCACATCATTTAAAAGCACTTACATGTTGTCATTTAACTCAGTGTTTCAGGATACTAGCTATGCCTTCCTCTCTATCTTAAAGAGAAATCCAAGGAGAATATAGGAAATGAAATTTATGAAGAACAAAAGCAGAAAGAAAACAGCAGCAATAATGATAAAAACAACAAAAGGGTAGCTTATCATAAAAGAGCCTAAAGTGAAGAACCAATAACTTAAAATCGGAGTATTCATCTAACCCTGTTTTCAAGTCAATATAAGATGACTACATCCTGTAAGAGTGTTCAAAATGTCCACAACCACCAAGGAAAGATTGATTTTAAAATATCAGTTCAATAAAGTTATCATTTTTCTTTGGCCTAAAACAAAAATTCCCATTTGATTCAGGGTTGAACAGATGATTCTAATTTGCAAGGTATATTGGGAATCTTATGATCTTCCCTGCCGCTTGGCCCTATGATAGGCTTAAGTGAATCTGAGAACATTCCCTGATTTGAAAATATACTCTGCCCTCAAATAGGCTGAATGTGGTCACATGGAGCCTGTGGAGGGACACTTATTTTTCAGGAACATCCATACCCTGTTCCTTTGTAATTGGGGAGTGGGTCAAGAGGGTTGTGACATTCTCTCACCCAGGAGAAGGCTATATATACCCTGATGGGAAGGTTTGCTTTGGGGTTCACTTTGGGAAGAGTTGTGTGATTTGGCCAGATGAGACTCTGGGCAGCCGTTGATCCCCCCCCCAGCTTTGAAAACCTAGATGTTGGTGCTTCTCTCTCTGGTAACTAACTACGTATGGATGTAAGGGTCAGACAGCTGCAAGCTCTGTCTGCTGATCTGTTTCTCTGTATTTTTTTTGTCTGCTTATAACTTATTTGTATTCTCTGAAGTTCAGGGTGCTGACTTTTTCTCTGAACTAGGTAAATGATATTTGTTTGATTAAAGTAAGATTGTTAAACCTCTTTGAGTTGCTTTCCTTTAGAAAAGCAGATTGGGGCGGCCAGGTAGCACAGCAAGTAAGAGCACCGGCTCCAGTGTTGAGAAGACCTGGAGATCGAATCCCGGGCTCAGACACTTAGCACCCACCCAGAAACACCTGGCTGTGTAACCTTGAGCAAGTTACTTAACCCCAATTGCTTAGGGGAAGCCAGGTGGCTCAGCGAGTAAGAGCATCAGCTCCAGTGTTGGGAGGACCTGGATCAAATCCCGGCTCGGATACTCAGCACCACACCCAGAAATAACTGGCCGTGTAACCTTGAGCAAGTTACTTAGCCCTGATTGTTTAAAAAAAAAAGAAAAGCAGATTTAAGAACCTGTGCTAGCCATCCTGGGCATGCTAGGGTGTTTGTTCCGACACAAGGTTGCTTTAGGAAATCAAACTTTTCACACAAGTAAAATGAAAATCAACCCTTATAAACTAGGAAAGATTTTTAATGCATTAAAAATGTGCTGCTATAGGGGCAGCTAGCGGTATAGTGAATAGAGCACCAGCCCTCGAGTCGGTCAGGCCTGAGTTCAAATATTACCTCAGACACTTGATACTTAGCTAGCTGTGTGACCTTGGGCAAGTCACTTAACCCCAATTGCCTTGCCTTCCTCCCTCAAAAAAAAAGGAAGAAAAATGTGCTACTACAAAGAATAATGTGGTTTCTTATTTGTCTCCTTTTCTTCTGTCCTCAATCTTTCTTTCTTCAAAATTATATTTTTTAGAGAAATATAATTTTCACAAATACTATTGCCATTTCTTCTGGCAGTTATTACATTTTGTCTTATATTGTAATAATATATGTGCTTGCTTCCCCCCACCCCATTCTAGACTTTAAATTTCTGAAGTTCAGAGCAGTTTTTTCTTCTTATTTCAGCCATTCTTGCTGAGTACTGTAATGTAATGCCATGCCAAGGAAAGGCAACTTCCCAAGGTTCAAAATACCAGCATAGGTGCTCTCCATTTTATTCAGTGACAAATGAAGAACAGAGAAGGTCAAAATATGACATCATTCAAAATACAGCATTTACTAAAGGTGATTAAATAATCTCCAAGTACTACCCCACCCCAGGACCTTCCATTCATTCAATCAATTACAAAGTCCCTGCTCTAAATTCTACTCCACCCCTAGGCTGTACCATCATTTAGTCCACCACAAAGCCCCTCTTCTCAAATGGAGATTAGTTTCCAAACATAAGTAAAGTACATTCATTTGTTCAACCATAGAACACAAAAAGGTCACAAGTTCCCAACCCCTGGATCACAATTGAATCTACCCCAGAGTTACATCAAGTTTAAGCACAGCACTTAATACCCAAATGGAGGTCTTTTCTTCATCTTGACACAAGGCAAGTTCTCAGCAATCTTAGCTCCTGGGGAGACAAAGCTTAGCAAGGTCACAAGATACATTGCCAGTCTCTTCATTAATTCATCCTCTGTCTGCAGAACAGTCCTAGAACCCCTGAAAACATTAGCAAAACCCTCTCCCAGGATTTCTGTAAACATACAACAAGAAAATCCTTCTTCAGGGCTTCTGAACCAACAGAAAGGTTCCCAGACCCCTGCAACAACAGCACTGTCCTTCACCAGTGGACAGTATTCACTCTGTCTGCAGGACAGTCTCCAGACCCCTGCAACAACAGCACTGTCCTTCACCAGTGGACAGTATTCACTCTCTGTCTGCAGGAAAATCTCAGGAGCTCTTAGCCAACAGCCAGGTTCCAGGACTTCTTCAATAACTGGACTGTCTTTCACCAGTGGACAAATCTGTCAAAACAACATCAAAACAGACAGACAACATACCAGCAAAACAGCCATGTCTCCTCAGTCCTTGGCAGCTCAGGGGGCAGGTCTCAAAAGTCCAGGGCAATTCAAAGTGGCACTCAGCAAACCTCTCAGTCTCTCTCTGCCTCCACAAGGGTGCTGCTTCCAAAAAGTTCTTCTGCCTCTCTCTTGTGTTTCTCCAAATCTATGTCACCAGCTCCTCCCAGTTCAGGACTCTCTTTTCACATCAACAATTCCTTTCCACAGGTGGGATTAACAAGCTCTGGGCTTTAACACAATCAATTTGAAAACCAAGCCAATACAGTAGGATCTTTATATTCCATTACTATCACAAGTATCTAGTAGATAGTAAGTATAATTTTTCAAGAAATAATATTTTTAGTAGATAGTATTTAATTTTTTTCAAATTCCACATAAATATACTTTTAAGAATTTTTTATATAAAATTTTCAGTTCCAATTTTTTTCTTCTCTCCTCCCTAAGATGGTAATTCAATATAGGTTATATATACATGTAATTGTGTAAAATGTATATCTATATTTATTGTGTTGTGAAAGAAGAAACAGTAAAAGAAAAATAAAAAAGACATACACACACACAAAGAGAGAAAACAGTATGCTTTGATTTGTATACAGACACCATCAGTTCTTTCTTTGGATGTAAGTAGCATTTTCCATCATGAATATTTTGTATTTGTTTTGGATCATTGTAATACTGAGAAGAACTAAGTCAGTAATAGTTAGTGAACATGTATAGTTTTCTCCTGAGTCTGTGCATTTCTCTGCATCAATGCAAGTATTTCCATGTTTCACTTGCTCATCATTTATTATGGCACAATAAAATTCCATTATATTCATATACAACAACTTGTTTAGCTACTCCCTAATTGAGGGGCATCCCCTTAATTTCTAATTGTTCACTGCAAAAGATCAGCTATAAATATTTTTGTATATGGAGGCACTTTTCCCTTTTTTTTTAATGATCTCTTTAAGACATAGATATAATCTTGGTATTTTTGGATCTAAGTTTATGCATAGTTTGATTACCCTTTGGGAATGGTTCCAAATTGTTCTCCAGAATCATTGAGTCCGTTCGGAACTTCACCAACAGTGCATCAGTATCCCAATTTTCCCACCATAAATTTCTTGGCAAATAAATGAAAGAACAACTGAATGAAAGATAAATTTTATTCCTTTTTTTAAGACTATAATTGTAAGTTCTTAGTACAGGGACCTCCTAATATGGAAATTTGTTCTGTAACTGCTACCTAACTAATGTTCTTGAAGAGCAGTAAGAGTGAACTAAGAGATTGTGTTACTTGCCCAGATCACAAAATTAATAAGCAACATAGCCAAGAATTGAATTCCTTAACTCCAAGACTAAAAATTTAATCATTAGACCATTTTGATTCTCAAAGTTATTCTATAATTTTTTAAAATATTTTAATTGAGTTGCCCTGATTGTTAGAAAATATGAAAATATACTTCCTTAACATTCTAAAGTACAAAACTTTAGTGCTGCTTTGCAGTGAACTCACAAATTTAATGGAGTAAAGGAGATGAATAGCTGCTGGAAATGTAATAAAAATCAGATCAAATGGAGTTATTTAAGTTTTCTAGTATCTTTAATATTTTAGATCCTACAAAAAACCCGATAGCATAAATTAAATGTAATTTTACAATCTGTGATTTTAGTTACTTTAAGACAATAATACCTAAGCTTAAATTCTTATTTTATCACACTGAATATAGTATTTTGAAATGATCAAAAATAGTCTTCAAGTCTAGTAAAGTACCTTGAGGAATGGGAAGGGAGCACAGAAATCCAGGTGTAAATTAAACATTTTGCGAGGCTACACTAACTTCTAAAAACCACTAGGCTTCAATTTAATACCATTTATGAAGTGAATTTAACTTTTAAAAGAAGTTATTACAGCAACAAAAGAGTGTCTTATATTTCTTTTTATTCCTCTAAAAAGGCTCACTAGGACAAAAAGCAACAAAATTTGAAGACATACATGGAACATATAAAATAGACTGTATTTTCTATTATGGAAATATTTTAAGCAGAAGTTAAATATGAAGAAATACAACTCCATTAGTCAAATGGCTATAGCAAATATTGAATTATCTTTTCAAAATTCTTCTTACCATGGGTTCTGTGAACTAGCCTTCAAAAAAATGACTACTATATTTTATTGGAATGCTTTCTTTTGCAATACTAGGTATTTATTTTATACATTTAAAAACTTTACTCTGTGAAGGGTTCCATATGCTTTACTATACTGAAAAAGTGATCCATGAAACAGAACAAAGCATTAAGAGTATGCTATCTGAAATATAAATGTTGATGGTGACTTTCATGGGTCATTATGCAGCAAGACTTTAGGACTATTTCCCTATAATTTTTATTTTTGTATTTCTGTAGTTCAGCATTAAGCAAAGCCTTGATTCATAGATAGGTTCAAGTTTATATATGTCTATCTATCTATCTATCTATCTATCTATCTATCTATCTATCTATCTATCTATCTATGTAGCTAGCTATCAAGTGATACATGTACATTTGTCTACACATAGCTAAAAATGTATGTATATTAATAAGGGACATTTATATATGTGTATTTAGTATGTATATTTAGCCAAAAAAAAATTAAAAACAAAATTTTAAAAGTTTTTAATTGTTATATTATTTTATTTATTTTTTGCTTTTTGGAGTGCAGTTGGGGTTATATGACTTGCCCAAGGTCACACAGCTATCTATTATTTTATTGATTAAATTTGAGGTTTTAAAAAAAATATGTCAGGGGCGGCCAGGTAGCACAGTGAGTAAGAGCACTGGCTCCAGTGTCTGGATGACCTGGGGATCGAATCCCAGGCTTGTCCACTTAGCACCCACCCAGAAACACCTGGCTGTGTAACCTTGAGCAAGTTACTTAACCCCAATTGCTTAGGGGCAGCCAGGTGGTTCAGCGAGTAAGGACACGGGCTCCAGTGTCAGGATGACCTGGGCATCAAATCTTGGCTGAGATACTGAGCACCACACCCAGAAATAACTGGCCGTTTAACCTTGAGCAAGTTACTTAACCCTGATTGCTTTAAAAAGAAAACATATTTCAAGAGAGGATAAATGTAATATTATTATGAACTTAATTTTTAGAATAAAAATAATTTTTAAAGTTGTAAAAGAAAATAATGAATTTAGAAAATAAATAATACTGTAATTTAATTGAGGTACTATATAAAAAAAAGAAAGTAAAAAAAATTGAGCAAACTTGAAAATCACTAAATAAATATTTAAAGTGATAAAAATGCATTTTTCCCCAATTATGTGAGATTTGTGCCCTTTAATATATTATAACTAGTTGTATGACAATACTTTGTGTCTTAATGAAGGAAGACTGAAAAATAGAGTAGAGAGAATCAAATAATGTAGCTTTGGTTTAAATGCACTGGAGTGTAGGTCTATCTCAGACAAGGAAAACATACAGGACATAGCAAACACAAGTTCTTAAGACAAGGGGAATATTTTTGCTTGTAATTACTGACCTAAGTTAGGGCCCTAAAGTCAGAACTCCAAATCAATGAAAAATGTCAAGTGGAGAGGTCAAAGATCTTGTCAACATCTAAAGAATTTACCATTTATACTAATGAATTCAAGTGATATAAAATCACTGAGATCCAATTCAACTGAATCCAAATTTTTTTTAAAGTATTTTGCAAGTCTTTCAGATAAATACTAAATTAATAACTAAAAAATTTTTTTCTGCCTTCAAGGAGACTTGATGTTAGTATTCAGATGTTGGCAAAGAAGATAAAACTCAAAATTAATTTTATTATCAAAGTAAAGCTAGTTGTTCCAGCTGTATGGATTTTTGTTATTTTGGGACTTGTCTTGGATAACACTGTAAAGCTCAGAAGGCCAATTAAATAAGGTTCAGGCTGACATTTTGGTATGATAAAAATTACCTGAAGCCATTCAACAAAATAAATCATATTTTGCTTAGAGCATTCACTCATTAGGTTTCACAGAAATCCACTTAAGGATGACTATCAAATCAATACCACTGCTTTTTATAGACACAGGTTTTCTATTTCATGACTTAGAGTCCAGGTGTTTAATTTTTTAATCTTAAAAAAAAACCCACTTAAGGATGACTGTCAATTTAATATCACTGCTTATTATAGACACTGGTTATCCATTTAATGACTTATAGTCCAGTTATTGGGTTTTTAAAAATATTTTTTAAAATATTACAACCCTCTTTTTAGTAATCAATTCTACTGCAAACTACAACAAAAAATAAATGAATGAATGGCAAAATGTAAGTATCATTATTTGGAATACAATTATATTTTAAAAAAAGGTACAGGTGTTCATTGCTCATCTAGATATTATCATGGCATGGAAACAATTGTGCTCCTCCTGGGTCAAGAAAAGTTCACTAAGTTCTCTACTAATAATATGTTCAGAGATCTCCCCCACCTTGGGAAACCTGGCTTCTATTGTGAAAGTAGAAATTTAATTGTTAATTGTCATTTACTATTCTCTGTAATAATGCTAATTGATTTCTTAGAGGTTGTATAACTGGCCTAAGAGCTGTCATCTTGGCAGTTGCCATGAAATATTTTGATATTTTAATGTTCTAAGACTGCTGCATTGCATACTACATATTGCAGAGTAAGATTCTTGAGTGGCAATTGGCAATACTGAGCTAGATAATCTTTTCCCTTCTGTTCCATTAAAATCTGCAATAATATTATAATGAAGACTCTTTGAAGTGTCTTTCTAGTGAATATATGAAGCTCTCTGGGGCTCTGCATCCCAAAGTAATGTTCAAGGTAATTGTTCAAACTGCTTACTCCTCACAATTTAAAAATAGGTTTGCATTTGGGTTCCAAGAAATATTTTTGAGGAAAAATAATCAAATTTATGTTTTCTCCCTTCTATGTAAGCCCAAGCTACATACCCTATTTGTATCTCTTAGCATACATGCTACATAAAGAGTGCCAACCAATAAAATTACAATTTGCAAATGATCCTAAGTAAGAGTGCAAGTTTTAAATGGGTATCCTTGAAAAGAATTCTCTATGGGGCAGCCAGGTAGCACAGCGAGTAAGAGCACTGGCCGAATCCTAGGCTCAGACACTTAGCACCCACCCAGAAACACCTGGCTGTGTAACCTTGAGCAAGTTACTTAACCCTAGTTGTTTAGGGGTGGCCAGGTGGCTCAGCGAGTAAGAGCACTGGCTCCAGTGTGGGATGACCTGGAGATCTAATCCCGGGCTCAGACACTCAGCACCACACCCAGAAATAACTGAATAACTGGCTGCGTAACCTTGAGCAAGTTACTTAAACCCGATTGCTTAAAAAAAAAAAAATACATATATATATATATTTGGTTTCTTTCATAGAGTTAGTATTGCAATTCTTCCAAGCATTCTGTTGTTCTTTTACTCCTCCCTCATAAGAATATTTTCCCTCTCCTAATATCAATTAAAATCCATAATATGTTATATTCAATGTCAAAAAGGAACTTTAAAATGATCTATTGAAAAGGTCCCAAATTCCCTGACACTGCATGTGACCTCAACATTATCAAGAGGAACCAGAAGAAGATAAAAATACAATTGGAAGTATGAACCATTTTTGAGCCCTCCATCACCTGAGAAAGGCCTAAAACCTAGACTGGGGAATCAGGAGAAAGGCATTTTTGACCCACTCTGAGATTAACCTGCTACAATGCTCTGTGTGCTCTTGCACAAAAGACATTCTTTTCTGTGCTTCCTAAGTGATCCCCAAATGCCCCATTCTGTGTCAGCAACTACAAGCCTAGATGAAGCTGGCCAAATGAAGGAGCATTCTTGAATTTATGACTACCAAGAACAAGACTCCTTGAATTGTACACTATCTTGAATAATGGCACTTTTCTTACGCTTGTATTTTATGGGCACATTTATGTAATGTTATTCTATCTATTTATCTCTCTCTCTCTCTCTCTCTCTATCTATCTATCTATCTATCTATCTATCTGTCTGTCTGTCTGTCTGTCATGTTAATGATAAATGTAACACAGACATTCTGGATCTATAATTTCAGTTGACCTTTTGATACATTTTTATTGAATTTCAATCCTACCTATTAAGAAATTCCTTTTTCAGGGCGGCTAGGTGGCACAATGAGTAGAGCACCAGCTCTGCAGTCAGGAGGACCTGAGTTGAAATCCAGCCTCAGACACTTAACACAAAAAGTAGCCTATAACCTTGGGCAAGTCACTTCACCTCAATTGCCCTCCAAAGAGAAAAAAAAAGAAATTCCTTTTTCACATTATTTTTACTGGTTGTTGTCCTTTGTTCTTGTGGACCAAAATGACATCACAATGCTAGAATCAAGTTCAATGTGTCCAACTGTAGCTGATCAGATAAATACGAGTTTGGCATGCCCACAGGTCAGGCACAAATATTCCATGTGAACATTTAGGCTGGATACTATAAATTTGCAAATTCTGCCTTTTCTTTGAGCTGTTTCAATTCTGCTTTGCTCATAGAGCACAGTACATTATCTGATGCAAGCAAACAACATTAAGTGGTTCTGAGTCAATGTCCTCCATGTCACACAATTAATTCTAAAGTTACCTCATCAATGTTCGTCATGTTGGAAATATAGGCACTGATTATAGTGGCATGATGTTTTCCTGCAAGTGGCAATTCCATTGTCATGAGCCTGTCATTCACTCCTTTAATCAGGCATACAAACTTCTTGACTAGTTTTGATTACAAAGCCTAAGTCAGCTTCACAGAACTCCCCTTCACTGTGGCCACTCAAGAAAAAAAAAACATGTATCCAACTCCAACTTCAGTAAACTGGCCTTCATTTACCAGTCTTGTTTCACTCAGCTGTCATTTGATTGTGATGTCTGCGAATTCTCTTGCAACAAAAGCTGTTTGTCTTTTAGGACTACTTGATTTTGTGTTGTCTATAAGTGTATACACATTCTATGTGCCCTTGGTGACCAAAATGGTCTTTGCAGAGGTTTTTGTACATTTTTTTGTATATTTCAACCACAGAGTAGGATTCCCCACCTGCTGCGAAAATCAGGCCAGGGTTGAGTAAGCAGACAATTTTTAGGGCACCTTGTCTAGCCCATTTCTCATACCAGGAGGTGAACAGTATGATCCTTAAAAGGTTGCTGAGACACCCAGGTGGTTGCCTAATTCCACTTTTTTTTCCAGTGAGCAACAATCTTGTGGCCTGGACGCCCTATGTGCAGGATTGTGACTAAACTCCCAGTGTATCCACACTTGTTTCATCACTTGCCTGTCACCACAGTACTTTGAGATTAACATAATGGTAAAATGGTATGGGTGGTGTCTTTTGATTTGTGTGTAAACTGTATTTATGTGAGACAAGAGTTGCATGAAGTTATTGGCCTTACTCTCTCCTTTCAAAGTCATCACAGTCCAGTGGCAGGACAGAATAAAGATGACTGGTGATGCCTCAAGATTCCATGGTGTGATAGTAATGGCAATTAAAGATTCCCTTGTATTGGCTTGGTTTTCAAATTGATTGTGTTAAAACCCAGAGCTTGTTAATCCCTCCTGTGGGATGGACTTGTTGATGTGAAAAGAAAGTCCTGAACTGGGAGGAGCTGGTGACATAGATATGGAGAGAAGAGAGAGGCAGAAGAACTTTTTTGGAAGTAGCACCTCATGGAGGCAGAGAGAGAGACTGAGAGAATTGCTGGGGGCCACTTTGAATTGCCCTGGACTTTTGAGACCTGCCCCCTGAGCTGCCAAGAATTGAGGAGACATGGCTGTTTTGCTGGTACTTTGTCTGTCTGTTTGATGTTCTTTTGCCAGATTTGTCCACTGGTGAAAGACAGTCCTTTTGTTGAAGAAGTCCTGGAACCTGGCTGTTGGCTAAGAGCTCCTGAGACTGTCCTGCAGACAGAGAGTGAATACTGTCCACTGGTGAAGGACAGTGCTGTTGTTGCAGGGGTCTGGAGACTGTCCTGCAGACAGAGTGAATACTGTCCACTGGTGAAGGACAGTGCTGTTGTTGCAGGCGTCTGGAGACTGTCCTGCAGACAGAATGAATACTGTCCACTGGTGAAGGGCAGTGCTGTTGTTGCAGGGATCTGGGAACCTTTCTGTTGGTTCAGAAGCCCTGAAGAAGGATTTTCTTGTTGTATGTTTACAGAAATCCTGGGAGAGGGTTTTGCTAATGTTTTCAGGGGTTCTAGGACTGTTCTGCAGACAGAGGATGAATTAATGAAGGGACTGGCAATGTATCTTGTGGCATTGCTAAGCCTTGTCTCCCCAGGAACTAAGATTGCTGAGAACTTGGCTTGTGTCAAGATGAAGAAAAGACCTCCATTTGGGTATTAAGTGCTGTGCTTAAACTTGATGTAACTCTGGGGTAGATTCAATTGTGATCCACGGGTGGGGAACTTTTGACCTTTTTGTGTTCTATGGTTGAACAAATGAATGTACTTTACTTATGTTTGGAAACTAATCTCCATTTGAGAAGAGGGGCTTTGTGGTGGACTAAATGAAGGTATAGGCGAGGGGTGGAGTAGTATTTTAAACAGGGACTTTGTAATTGAGTGAATGATTGGAAGGTCTTGGGGTGGGGTAGTACTTGGAGATTATTTAATCACACTTAGTAAATGCTTTAATTTGAATGATGTCATGTTTTGACCTTCTCTGTTCTTGCTTGGTCACTGAATAAAATGGAGAGCACCTATGCTTCTATTTTGAACTTTGGGAAGTTGCCTTTCCTTGGTATTACATTACACGTGGATGACTTTGGTTTCTTTCATGTCTGACCAAACTCCAAGTGTTCTAACAGCATAGGTTGTAGGGTGTGTTCAGGGAAGACTAGTACCTCTGATGTGATGGCTGCTGAGCCCTTTTCAGGGTTCCATCTTTGGTGTCCACCTGTCCCACCTAACTCTCACCTGTGGCTCCAAGAAGTTGTAGCATGGGCAGTGGCCACACCGAAATAAACTGTTTTGGCAGATGGGTTAAACCAAGTTGAGGGTAAACAAGGGGTCTCAAACCAATTTATGCATCAAGTGGGTGTCTACCCCAAGCATGTGAGGACTTCCCCTGGTGGAATTGGTAGATGAGAACAATTTGCTCCAATGACCACATAGGCAGCTGAAGAAGGCACTGTATTATTTCCTATAAGAGTAAAGAATCTTGCACAAAAAATCCTTTAAAAAATTGTCATCTTTGACCTTTACAATGCAGCTATAAAATTTCATCATTCTTGAGAAAAATGACCAATTTTTACCTAAACAAAGTCTTTATCTTTTTCAGAAAGTGCTAGGTTGGTGTAATTTTATATCTTCTTTATTGTCAGGTTACTGCTCTTCACAAAGTAGATACTTAATAGATAATGTGATTCATTCATTAATCAACCAATTATTCAGTCAACAAATGTTCATTATTCATTTAGGGACAGAGTTCCTGGGTTTTAGTTTGGTACTTATGCAGATTCCTTTTTTTAAAACAAAATCATTAAAGATCGAATACACATATACAAACATTCTATAGATGAAGCTAGCCCTAAAAAAACAGGGAACTCTCAAGAATCAAATTGTGAAGACACAAAGGGAAATGATTTTGGTGAGTAATATTTAGGAGTATTAAAACAAAGGCCACCATATTAATCTTTTAAAGCTATATTGTGAGGAAGAAAAAAAAATCAAAGAAGAGATAGTGTTATTAATTATGGTGGCTGGGGTGATGACAATTGGTAATGGATAGAAGACCTAGAGGGAGAAAATTGCAATGCTATGTTGTCTCTCTTTTTGCCTTGGAAGAGAATTACCTTTGGACTAGAGCCAATAAAATAAGACAAGCAAAATGCTCATTAAGAGAATCTAAATCCAATGTTAATAGAAATATAAAGGGGTATTTAGCTGATCCTGATGAATACAAATGTCTAAAAAAGATGAATTACAGTTGTCCCTTCCACATAAGAGTTTTAGGAAGAACCCCCTTGATCTGAAAAAATCAGTATTTTTTTTTTACCTTCCCTTCATACCAGAGAAGAAGTAATGATGAGGTATGTGCTCTGGGAGCCCCCTCTAGCTCTCCTTGAGTCCCATTGTGGCCTGGGGTTGATTTCCAATCAGGGAACCACAAAAATGAAGAGGTTACCCATAAAGGGGGTTAGTGTTGCTCTGGAGACCCCAAAATTCCAACACTTCAGGTCTGGCCAAATGAATTTGACTCAGGTCTTCTCTCAGCCAAAGAAAAGCAAAGTTTATTAAAAGTTTGCTTGTATCAGACACAGAGTAAGCCTGTGCTATGTCATTCTATGGAGCTCTCACTATTCTATGGAACTCTCACAGACATGGAGTCAAGATGGGGTCTTATATACAGAAGGTTGTGGGAGGAATCTAGGGGTGGTCTAGAGGAGGGCTTTGGGGATGGTCTTCAGTAGAAGTTATTGAGGTCAATGAGTGATTAAAGGTGGGAAGTTGCTAGAGGCTACCTGGTGACAACAGACAATGGTGGACAAGGCCAGTTCAAGGGAGGATTTATATTTTGATAGGCTCAAGGGCAGGAAGTCTAGTAACAGATGAATGCTAAACAGAGGTTTGAGCCCACAATGTAAGGCTTATTGCCTCATGCAAATGCCTCATTAAATGACATGATTTAATCAGAGTTCAAGGGGAGTTCCCAGAGCCTGTACCTCAAGGACTCAAGGAGAGCTAGAGGGAGCTCCCAGAACCCATACCTCACCAGTATTATTTTGTTTTCTTTTATTGGGTGTTTACAGTAACTTGTTGTAAAATCTGGATTAAGCATTTGGTCATAGGCTCTGTGTCCTCTGCTTGCCTTCACATGTCATCTGCACCTTACACAAAACTACCCCAGAATCCCATTTAATTTCTTGTGCCAACCTGCAATATATTGAAACCACAATGGGGAAAATTACAATATAGAAGGGATGGTTGTGTATCCTCAGGGAGAAAAAAGTCCTCAGTGACTGATGAATTAATCATACTCAAAATATTGTGTAGAATAAATGAACTATTGCAGGATTGGGAAATGACCCATGTCCACATTTTTTAAAAGAGAATAACTTCTATAAACTTAGGTCAGTGAACATTATTAATGATTTTAATAATAATTTTGTCAAGTACTCTCAAATATTGTATCATTTGATTCTCATAACAACCCTCAGAGTGACGTGTTATATTATTATACCCATTTTACAGGTAAAGAAGTTGAAACTTCCTGAGGTTAAGTGCTTCCTCAGTGTCATATTGCCATAAAGTGACTGGCACTGGATCTAAATTCAAGCCTTTCCGATTTTTGTTTCAGATCTCTATCTACTGTTTTACCTAGCTTTACTTTGATTGCTGACAAAATTCAAGGTCGGATCATAAACTAACAGATGATCAAATTCTGAGAAGGAAACAAAGCTCAAAATGATCAACAAAAGGCAATATTAGATTAAATACATTTCTTTTTTTGAACAGGGGTCCTTAACTATTAGTTCCATGGAATAATGAACAACTATGTTACCAATATAAGTAGATTATTTAATAAAGTATCTCATTCTTTTGGACAAGTATCTCATTTCTATTGGGGAAATGGAGAAATATGTGTTAGATCAGATAGAATACAGTCCAATTGTATAGTATAATTAGATTAATTTGTAACTCTTTGAATGGCTAAACTCAAAGACTACTGACTGGTGTTAAATTTTAAAAAGATCTCCACTGAACTCTCCAGGGTTCTGCATTTGACTATGCCTTTTAATATTATTGAACAAATCTTATCTCCTAAGTGCAAGATATTGTGCTAAGCACTAGAGACACAAAGACAAAAATTGAGCAGTTCTTGGCTTAAAGGAGTTTACATTCTATTCCCAATGTATATTGGGGGTGAAATAGAAGAGAAGAGATTAACATGTGCATAGTAAAAAAATAAAATGAATAAAAATATTATTTCCAAAAAGGGAGTACTATAAAATGGTAGATGAAGATGAGATCCTTGAAGGAGGTAAAAATTTGGAAAATGGGTAAGCTTTGAAGACACCTAGGCTTATTGCAAAGCAGAAATATCATGACAGTCAAAAAAACAAACGTGACCTTGAACTACATTAAAAGAAGTGTCGTAGTTCAGTTGTATCTCAAATTTTGTGAGCTGGTATGTGGTTTATCTTGGCAAAGAAAATGACGTGGTGTGCCATTCCCTTTTCCAGTGAATTATGGCTAATAGAAGTTAAATGCCTTGTACTGAGTCACAAAGTTATTGAGAGACTGAGGTCAAATTTGAACTCACGTTTTCATGACTCCAGTCCCAGCACTCTATACAATAAGCCACCTACCTGTATCCAAGACAGAGATTAAGTGACTTGCCCCATGTCAGGTAGTTAATAAATACCTTGAGGTGTGATTTAAACTTATGTTTTTCTGACGCTATATGTTTTTTCTTAAGTATAGTTTCTAGGAATTAGATTATAATATTTTCACTGCACTGTGTCTTGTTTAGCCCATATATGAAATATTATATTTAGTCCTGGGCACAACCCTCTAGAAAATACATTGCAAAGTTAGAGAAGTTACACTAAGAGAAAAGCAAAACCAGATTTTGAAGGGCCCTGAGTCTGAATCTATTAAAGGATAATTTAGAGGAGTTAGGAATAATAATCCTGAAAAAGAGAGGGTGTATAACTGTCTGCAAACATTTAAAAGGCTTTCATATAGAAGAGCACATAGAATTATTGTACTTAGACACAGAAAAGTAAATCCAAAGAAATGGGTGAAAATGAAAAGTAAAATGAATTTAGGTTTTCTACAAAAGGAGGTTTTAGGTAAGATCTATCCAAAAGCAGAATAGCTTACCCCTGGAACTATTGAGTTGCCCTTTCTTATGTATTTTCCTATAGTGTTTGGGTGATCTTATTTTGGGTTTTTACATTAGGGATTGTTTTCTGACCATGATTTGATCAAATGACTGCCTAGTATTTTACCTCTTCACAAATTTTCATTCTATCATATATATATATATATATATATATATATATATATATATATAATCTTTATATCTTTTTTCATTTAGACTATAGTGATCATAATTCAGGCACTCATTACATCTAGCCTGCCTATAATACTTTCTGAACATCTCCCCTACCTGCAGTTTCATCTATCTCTAGTCCATCCTTCATGCAGTTTGTAACCAGTAAAATAGAAACTATAGAAAAGAGGCACTATATAATATTTGTATACTAAGTGTTTAGTAGGATAGCTTGCACATAGTAATGATAAAATATTTGTTTCATTGAATTAATGCATGTCTCTTCATGTTTTTTTCTCCAATGGGAAATCTTTAGTGACTCCCTTTGTCTACAGAATAAAATAAAACCTTATTAATTAGACACTAAAGGTATTTTGCAATGCAGCACCTTCAGCTTAATTTTTTAGCCTTTTTTATCTGTCTTCAATTCATAGAAAGTTCCTGTAAAACTTGAATACTAGCTGATTCCTTATCATATCCTGTCTTTTCATTACTCCATGTTTACTCATAGACTGCTGGCCTTGCCTAGAGCTTGCTTCTTCTTCATCACTTATTAAAATCTTGTGCTACCACTCTATGACAACATCCCTGAAGATTTATATAAAAATCTGATAAAAAAAATAAGTCAAAGTAAAGCAACAGCAAGAGTGATATATACAGAGTGATTATAATAGTGTAAATTGGAAAAAAAAATTAGGAAACAATCAAAACTGGATACTGTGAAATTATAAACAAAATTGACCCAAAAGGAGATATATGATCAAGAAAAACCCTCTCTGGCGGTGGCTAGGTGGCACAGTGACTAAAGTGCTGGCCCCAGAGTCAGGATGACCAGAGTTCAGTTACAGCCTCAGACATTTAATACTATCCCCCCCCCCCACCCACACACACAAAACTAGCCATGTAACCTTGGGCAAGTTACTTAAAAAAAGAAAATCCCTCTCTTTTGTTTGCCAAAGTTGAGGAACTATTATTAAGGAGTAGTTTAATGCATTTTTAGATTTGTTAAAGTATATTTGTTTGTTTTCCCCCAATCTATTATATGGATGACACTAGAAGGAATGACTCTCTGGAAGACAAGAAAAGGGATCTCTGTGGAGTAGTGAAAGGGATGAAAAACAAATTATATAAGTATTTTGAAAACAAAAATATTTCTTGTTTTCTTCTTCTGAAAATGATATTTATGTTCCAAATATTCTCCTTATATTTCCATTGACAATTCTTTCCCATTGTAATCTACATTCCTTGAGATCAGAGAATGTTTTGTCCATAGATTAATAAATCTGCCACAGTGCCATGTGCATAGCATGACCTTGAAAAGTATTTGCTGATTTGCTAAATAAAGCTTCTTTTCCTTCTGAATTCAAGTGACACCACATCTATCATTATTCAAACCTAGATTTTTTAAATTCTTCTCTTTTCTTAATGAATAATTCTCATTCTATAATAATATCATTTTTAAAATATGTAAATTTTTTAATGTATGCAATAGATTTTCATCTTTGTTATGCCTAGAATGAAGAAAAATTATTGTCCTGATGTAATTCATGATTTAATAGGAAAAACAAAGTAAATGTCCAAAAAAGCCGAAAAAAATGGAGGCAAGAAAGAAATTGATGGAACTCCATGACAACATTAAGGAAAGAATTACATCTGAAGTAGGTATGTAACTATGAAATGTCTGCTCTAAAGGCAGATGTAGATTCTTAGAAAGTCTGTGAATTCCCTTTTCCTTATAGATTTTATCAAAGAGAGTGAAATATTTCTGTCTCATATGAATATCATTTGAGATATTAATTCTCTCTTTAAACTTAAGTATAAAATTCAGGATTTTTTAAAAATTCAGCAACCCACCTGGGACTAATTACTTCAAAATTTAGATCACATGTAAAATATTACACCTCTCTCCAGTGGAAAATATCATCTATTCATTGACTTCAGGCTCAAATTCAACAGGTTCAATCCCAAGCAACTATAGTATCCAATGTACTATAAGTAGTTTTGGTTAAAAATATCTGTTTATATTGTTGCTGGTGATACCAAGAAGTTCTTTCAATGTAACTCAGGGGAAAAATGAGATTTTATGATATTTCTGTAATTTAAATTCCATAAAATTGAAGATGATCCATTTCTATGGAGAATTTTCATTTTTATTACATACAATCAGTATAAAGACTATGTTTACTTTTTCATTTAACAATTTCTCAGTGATAGAATACTTCTATTTTATTAAAAAATGATGATTAGGCTGCTTTCAGAAAAACATAGAAAGACTTGCATGAAATAATGAAGGGTGAAATGTAGAGAAGCAAGAAAAAGTAGTAACAGCAATATTGTTTGAAAAATAACTGTATTATTCTGAGTGTGGTAAATATTTAAATCAACTACAAAGGACCTATGGAGGAGGATGCTATCCACTTCCAGAGAAAGAACTGATAAACAGAAGTTGTTTACTATGATTTATTTTGTATGTATGAATATATGTGTATATGCATACATACATGCATGTATGTATATATACACACATATGTAAATGTGTGTGTGTGAAATGTTGACCTTCTCTAGTGTGGGGTAGTGAGGGACAGAGGGAGGAGATAGTTTGAAAATTAAAATGGAATAAAATTAATTTAGTTAGAAAAATAATAATCTCTGATTCATACATGCTGCATCAGATCACATTTATTTCAAAAGACAATTGTAGCAGAGATAGGAAATGGATCAGTTCCTCACATCAAAATAAAAAAAAAGTGAGCAATGATTCAAACTTGAGTTAATTTTAATCTTACATGTTCAAACTTTGAATTGACCACTGGTTCAACTCTTGTTATTTTAATGATATATAGTACCATGACTGTGTTTTATATAAAAACTCACCTACTGTATTGGCTTGGTTTTTGGTTTGATTGTGTTAAAACCCAGAGCTTGTTAATCCCACTTGTGGGATGGACTTGTTGACATAAAAAGAGAGTGCTGAACTGGGAGGAGCTGGTTCCTCCCAGAAGGACTTTTTGGAAGCAGCACCTTTAGAGGCAGAGAGAGACTGAGAGGATTGCTGAGGGCCACTTTGAATTGCCCAGGACTTTTGAGAGCTGCCACCCAGAGCTGCCAAGGACCGAGGTGATATGGCTGTTTTGCTGGTACTTTGTATGTGTGTTTTGATGTTGTTTTGCCAGATTTGTCCATTGGTGAAAGACAGTGCTGTTGTTGCAGAAGGCTGGGAACCTTTCTGTTGATTCAGAGCTCTTGAGACTATTCTGCAGACAGAGAGAGATTACTCTCCGCTGGTGAAGGACAGTGCTGTTGTTGGGAAGCCTTGAAACCTTGCTGTTAGTTCTGAAGCCCTGAAAAATGATTTTCTTGTTGTATGCTTACAAAAATCCTGGAAGAGGGTTTGGCTAATGTTTTCAGGGGTCCTAGGACTGTTCTGCAGACAGAGAATGAATTAATGAAGAGACTGGAAATGTATCTTGTGGCCTTGCTAATCTTTGTCTCCCCAGGAACAACATTGCTGAGAACTTGCCTCATGTCAAGATGAAGAAAAGACCTCCATTTGGGTATTAAGTGCTGTACTTAAACTTGTTGTAACTCTGGGGTAGATTCAATTGTGATCCAGGGGTGGGGAACTTTTGACCTTTTTTGTTCTATGATTGAACAAATGAATGTACTTTACTTATGATTGGAAACTAATCTCCATTTGAGAAGAGGGGCTTTGTGATGGACTAAATGAAGGTACAGCCTAGGGGTGGAGTAGTATTTAGAACAGGGACTTTGTAATTGATTGAATGAATGTAAGGTTCTGGGGTGGGGTAGAACTTGGAGATTATTGAATCACACTTAGTAAATGCTGTATTTTGAATGATGTCATATTTTGATTTCCTCTGTTCTTAATTTGTCACTGAATAAAATGGAGAGCACCTATGCTGGTATTCTGAACCTTGGGAAATTGCCTTTGCTTAGCACTACACTACACCTAGACAGAAAATAATATATTAAACTTTACCACATACTTTATTACATTATCTCAATTAATCCTTATGTTATGTCTCCAAAGTAAATATTAAAGTTAAGCTTCATTTCAAAAATGAGGACTTTGGGAAAGATTAAATAATTTGTTGAGGGAGAATGAAAACTATTAGAGATGGGATCAGAACTCAGTTGTCTCTACAAATATTATCTCAATTGATCATCACAATAACCCTGAGATGTAGGTGTTATTCTTATTCTCCTTTTATAGTTGAGTTAATTGAGTCAAAGATACATTCAGTGACTCACCTGGAGTCACAAGGCTAGTCATTGTCTGAGTATGGATTTTAACAATATCCACTGTGCTACTTCATTTCTTTTTAGAGGGCAATTGTGGTTAAGTAACTTGCTCAAGGTTACACAGTGAGTTTTTTTGTGTGGGTGTTAAGTGTCTGAGCCCAGAACCGAACTCTGGTTCTCCTGAATGCGGGCCGGCACTTTACTCACTGTGCCACCTAACCTCCCTGTGCTACCTCATTTTTTAAAAACTTATTTATTAAATGTCTGTTTTATTAAATTTTGAATATTGATAAAATAAGTAAATTACTTTGTTGTTAGTATATGTTAAATATGTATTATATTTTCTCTATTTGTCAAAGTAGGAAGGCAAAGATTTTTTTCCCCAAAATATTTTCTTCCCCTGTAATTTTATCTATATTGTATTTGTTTGTACATTTAAAAAAAAACTTCTACAATCAAAATTGTTAATTTTATATGCTGTGATCTTCATTATCATTTATTTGATCATGGACTCTTCTTCTATTCATAGAGATCACAGGTATGGTCTTCCTTGTCTCCCTATTTGTTGTTGAAATGATGTCTCCTTTTATGTCTAAGTCATGTTTCCCTTTATGTTGGTCATGTACCCATTTGGAAGTTAACTTTGAACATATTGTAAAATGTTATTTTATGTCTTGATTCTCTTATACTAGTATCTTGCTTTTCTAGTTCCCCAGTAGTTTGTCAAATATTGATTTTTTTTTAATCTGATAGCTGGAATATTTGGGTTTATCAAATACTAGATTTCTGTGTTTATTTTTTTCTGAATATTGTGTAACTAATTCATTCCGCCCATTAACCTTTCTTTATTAAACAGTATTCAGTTCTTTACATGCTGATTATTTTGAAGCATAGTTTTAGAGCTGATACTGCTTAGAAACTCTTCATTCACAAGTTGTTTTTCCTCAATTCCTTTGAAAGCCTTGACTTTTTGTTCTTTTTTTCGATAATTAATTTTAAATGAATTTTGTTATTTGACAGTTTTTTTCTTTCTTTATGAAGTAATCAGTTCACAGTTTGATTTGTATGGAAATAAATTAATTAATTAATTTATGTACTAATGTCAATTTTATATTGACTCAGCCTATGAACAATTGATCTTCCAAATATTTAGATTTGTCTTTATTTATATAAAGAGAGTGTGATCATCTCGATATTTGTTAATCTCTACCTAAATTTTCAAAACTTATATATTAGTGTTTAGTTGGGAATTTTTAATTTGTTGACTTTTTAAAGTTTTGGGTTTGTTTGTGTTTTTTTTTAGTTTTGTGCCCAATTCATTGACCTGCTCTTCCTCTCTTTTATGGATGAGTGTTCAGAGATGTAACTTTCTCTTAAGTGGTACATTGGCTGAATTCCCCAAATTTTGGTGTATTGTGTCATTTTGTCATTATCTTTGGTGAAATTATAGCATATTCTTTTATCACTACATTATTTAGTATTCATTCAATCTCCAATTATTTTCCTTAATCTTCACTTTGAAGACCTTTATAGAAATAAATTTTCTTATATCATATTTTTTTCAATGCATATTGATCCATTTTCCATTTGATTATAATATTTTTTATTCCTTATTATAAGGTCAATTTTATGATAAAGGATCATACACAGATTTGAGATATGTGTGTATGTGTGTTTGTATGAGTGTATATTCCTTTTTATTCTAATTCTCTAACCTCCAGAAGTCCATCATATCTTAACTTTCCTAAAAATATATATATTGTAGTTCTTTCTTTCTTTCTTTCTTTCTTTCTTTCTTTCTTTCTTTCTTTCTTTCTTTCTTTCTTTCTTTCTTTCTTTCTTTCT
>NW_027187283.1:1843536-1868802 GCF_028583685.1 Petaurus breviceps papuanus | reverse complement strand
TCTTTCTTTCTTTCTTTCTTTCTTTCTTTCTTTCTTTCTTTCTTTCTCTCTCTTTCTTTCTATCCTTTTTTCTTTCTTCCTTCCTTCCTTCTTTCCTTTCTTTCTTTCTCTCTTTATTTCTTCCTTCCTTTCTTTCCTTCTTTCTTTCTTTCTTTCTTTCTTTCTTTCTTTCTTTCTTTCTTTCTTTCTTTCTTTCTTTCTTTCTTTCTTTCTTTCTTTCTTTCTTTCTTCCTTCCTTCCTTCCTTCCTTCCTTCCTTCCTTCCTTTCTTTCTTTCTTTCTTTCTTTCTTTCTTTCTTTCTTTCTTTCTTTCTTTCTTTCTTTCTTTCTTTCTTTCTTCCTTCCTTCCTTCCTTTCTTTCTTTGCTTTCCCTCATTATTTGTTGTTGTTTACTTTTATAAGGGTTATCTTGGTTTGAGACGAGTAAATTGAGTTATCCCACTATTATACTTTTACTTTCTCTTCATCCATGTAACTCATCTACATTTTTCTAGAAGAATTTCCATGCTATATCATTAGGTACACACACACACACACACACACACACACACACACAAACATTGATAGGATATCAATTCATTGTCTCTACTACCTTCAGCAAAATATTCTTTCTTTGTTTACCTTTTTTGACTAGGTCTATTTTTGCCTTTGCTTTTTCTGTGATTATAATTGCTACCCCTGACTTCAGCTACAGCATAATGATTTTTTCCCACTGCTTATTTTATCTATGAATCTTTCTGTTTCAAGTGTGTTTCTTGTAAATAACATAAGGTTGGATTCTGTTTTATAATCCATTCTAGCTTCCATTTTATATATGAGTTCATTCAATTCACATTTGAAGTTACAACTGTTAATTGTGTATTTCTCTACAATTTATTATCATATCTTTTCTACCTTTCTCTTTCTAATCCTTCCTTGAGATCTCACTTTTAAAAGACAATTCTTTCTTAATCTACAATCCCTCATATTCTCCCCTTTCTCTTTTCCCTTTCCCCTACTGTTTCCATTATAAATGAAATTAATATTATCACAGAACTCTGTGTTTGAGAGAGAGATAGACAGAGAGAGACAGAGACATATACACAGACAGACAGAGAGATAACACTTTCCTCCTTCTATTAGTTCAGATGAGTGGGAGGTTCAAGTGATGGCAACTCCTTCGACTAGTTCAGATGAGAGGGAGGTTCAAGTAATGGGAACTACCTCTACTACAACACTGTTTGTATAGATTTCTAAGAGTATGCCTCAATTTTGTAAGGTAATTTTTCTCCATCTTCAGCATCTCCCCCATTAGCGCTTTTACATTCCTGGCCTTTTTCCATTTTGTTTTAATATATCTGTGAGACATACTCCCTTCTTTTTAATGTTTTTTTTTTTGCTTTTAGGAGGGGAGAGGGTAGGGCAATTTGGGTTAAGTGACTTGCCCAAGGTCACCAGGCTAGTTGTATTTTTGTGTCAAGTGTCTGAGGCCAGATCCAAACTCAGGTCCTCTTGTCTCCGGGGCAGGTGCTCTATTCACTGTGGCACCTAACTGCCCCAAAAATGTGGGGGGGTTTGGAGGGCAATTGGGTTTAAGTGACTTGCCTAAGGTCACAAGACTAGTTTTTGTGTTAAGTGTCTGAGGTCAGATTTGAACTCAGGTCCTCCTGGCTCCAGGGCCAGTGCTCTATTCCCTGTACCACCTAGCCACACCCTCTATTTTTCTTAAGTCAAAATCAAAATATCTCAGAATCATTCATTTATCCTCTAGTTAGACTCCCTCAATGACCTCTGATGATGACACTATTCAGAGTGTATATATGTATGATCTACTCATTTTAGAATGCAAGCCATTTAACTTGGGTAAGTACCATAATATTTGTGGGCTCATGTTTACATTTTTGTGCCTTTTTTGACTCCTGCAGTTATTTTTCAAATGCTCTATTCTGCTTTACTCTGTCTTTTATCGGTAATGTTTGAAAAACTTACACTGCATTAAAATCCATTCTCCCTCCCTAACCTATTGTACATTATCTTTGATGTTATATTATATATTATGTTATATTTGTTGTTATATTATGTTATGTTATGTAACATCATATCATAGAATATTATATTATATCTTGTCTTGTCGTGTAATGTTATGTTATGTTGTGTTGTATTGTATTATGTTATATTGGACTATACTGTACTGTATTATGTTGTGTGGAGTGGAATGGCATGGCATCACAAGGCGTTAATTATATAATATTCAGTTTTTCTGTATAAGGTAATCTTGATTGCACATCTAGATTGTTGTTTTCAGAAATATTCTGCCCAAACACTCTGGACCTTTGTAGGGGTAGCTACATTCCTAATTCTGATGAATTCTTTCTTTCTGAATGCTTTTTTTCCCTTTAATCTTGAAGCTCTGGATTTCAACTGCAATGTCCTTAGGAGTTTGAATTATGGATTTTATATTTAAGAGTTAACAGGTGGAATCTCTATCTCCTTTGCTTTCTTTCTAATGTATCTACCAGCATAACAGCCCTTTCTCCTCAGTTCTTGGAAGCTCTGGATGGCAGCTCTCAAAGTCCTGGGCAGTTCAAACTGGCCCTCAGCAATCCTCTCCATTTATGCCCCTACGATGCTGCTTCCAAAAAATTCTTCTGCCTGTCTCTCTGCTTGTGTCTCTCCAAATTTACTTAATTTAATTTAATTTAAATTTACTTAAAGTCACCAGCAACTCCCAGTTCAGCCCTCTCTTTTCATGTCAACAAGTCCATCCCACAAATGGGATTCACAAGCTCTGGGTTTTAACATAATCAATCTGAAACCAAGCCCATACAGGGGGATCTTTAAATCTCATTACTATTACAATAAGGTTTAACACTTCCTGTTCAAAGCTATTAATTCCCTTTCCAATTCTTTCTTCCATAGCTTACATTCTTTTTTTCTTCTTCATTTTTTCCTCTAGACATCTTATTAAATTAAAAAAAAGATGGCTTAAAAATGCTTAACTTTTTTCTAGGAGTCCTGATTGGAATTATATAAAACTCTGGGGATTTTTTTTTCTGAATTTTGCTGTGAAAAATATGCTAATCTCATTCTTTTCTGTTCATGTCTCTAGTTTCTCTCTAAACAGAATAATTCTTTGAAATATAATTCTTGATATGTACAGCCAAGAGATAGTTAAATGAATTTGGCTATTGTCAGGCTTAAAAGGAGCTACTATTTGCAGTGAGTTCACACTTTCTTAATGCCCTTTAAAGTGTGATGTGTAGCTGAGTTACTTTATAAAGACTGCATTCAAAGAGAGAAGATTTCCCCAAGCTGAGGAATGATGAACAACAGATGAACCACTAGGCCATGTCTTGTGGTGCAGATAGTTCTGAATGGCCCAATGATGCTGAATTTGAAGCCCAGAATTGAAGGAGTCAACACTGAAAAAAATGACCACATTAATTTGAAGGTTGCAAGGCAAGATGGTCCAGTGGTGCAATTAAAGATTAAGAGGCACACACCACTTAGTAAACTAATAAAAGCCTATTGTGAATGACAGTGTTTGTCAAAGAGGCACATCAGATTCTGATTTGATGTGCAACCAATCAGTGAAACAGACACACCTACACAGTTGGAAATGGAGGGTGAAGATACAATTGATGTATTCCAACTGGCAGGCAGGAGGCACTTACTAAAAAGAGAATCTACAACTCTACTCCAGAACTGTGCTCCCAAGGAAAACAATATATTCACAATTAGAAAGCCAAGATTTGGTTCATCAACATCCTGACTACTGCAGTGTAGGTTTCTCTCTTCTTTGATTCCCTTCCCCATTCCTTTATTGTACATAAAGTAACTGCTGCATGTTCACAGGCATAATGCGTAATTTTTTTTTTTTAATAAATGGCTGATGGTATGTTTTGATCAACATCAAATGGGATAGCAGGGGGGGACACAAACTGGTTCTATGAAAATATTAGTGGCATGGTCATTCAACTTTTATCTTTATATTCCAGTAAGTTATTTTGCTCTCACTGTTTAACTACAACAAAAAAAAAAAAACACAAAAAATCCTGGCATACTTTGTTTGATTGGATAATTTCAGGGTTTTTCTTTTATCATTGTAAAACCAGGGACGATTTTATAACTTTTTTTTTTGCATGTAACTGTTACATGTAGAGCAATCTCTGTCTCTCAGTAGGAATAAATTACTATAAAGAAATTGATCCAAGATAGTTTTCCCTGAGGGTCAAACATTTATTTTTTTGGCCTTTTGAAGGGCAATTGGGGTTAAGTAATTTACCCAAGTTTACATGGCTTATTTTTTGTGTTGGTGTTAAGTGTCTGAGGCTGAAACCCTATTCGGGTCCTCTTGACTCTGGGGCCAATGCTTTACTCACTGCACCACTTAGCTGCCCCAAAGTCAAACATTTTATGTAAATAAACTTCTTGTTCAAAGTTAAAAAAAAAAAGATATCATTATTGTATGTTTGCACATCCTTCCAGTCTACTTCTAAAATTTAGATTTTATATTAAAGCTGGGCTTTGCACACATGTAGGGAAGATGACCTGAGTTTTGTTCTCTTAGGTGCTTTTGCTGATTTCCTAGCATATTGAATGTTTTGTTTTATTCTAGGATCGCTAGAGTAGTTCAGACATGGGATCTGAAAGAATTAAGAATTCTCAAAATGGTCTGATTCAGGACAAAGTCTCATCTCTGGCCTCTTTGTCCTCAAGTTGCTAACATGGGTATGAATATGAGAAAAAATTTTGTGGGATTTCCTCCTTTTGACCACTGCTGAACTCAGCCACTATCAACCATTTGGGAAACATTGCAGGTTCAGAGAGATAAAACCTAAGCTTACCTTATGATAGGAGTTTTATTCCTCTGAAAGCCCTCAGGTGTTGCTGGATCCTAACCTTGAGATCCTGTTCCACACCTGGCTTCAGAGCCTGACATTTGGTGCTTGCTTTTGAACTTGATCTTTGCTTAGTACATAGCCCAGGACTTACTGATAAATCCTTATCATGGGATACCAATTTTAGATATAGGCCTTCTCAGTTTACATAGGGTGTGTGGAATTGGGAAACAAGCAATAGAGCTTCTACATGGTACTAATGCCTTTACCCTGCTCAAAGTTGTGTCCAGGTTCAAGTCTAGAACCACCACTTCCTCTGGGGCAAAGCCTTGGTCCTCAGGTCCTTGGCTTCTAGAATTCTCCGTCAGTGGAGTGGTGTCCCCAGTGTCCACAGACTACTTTGCCTCTCTGTCATGTACTTGGTGGGGGAAAAAATGACTCACTGACTATTTCTCAGATGCCCACTTATGATTTTGTTGCAATTTTTAGATCTATTTGAAGAAGCATACTGGAGGAACAGAACCATTCTTCCTGCTACTCCTTCACTCATCCAACTTGGCTATACTCCATCTTTGTTTTTCTAAGCTTTATCACTTACCACCAGCTTGATTTGGGTCTGAAGGGCTCATGAACATTCACATTCTTCAACTAATGGAAAAAGCAGCTTAATTATTCTTATGTTTGGTATGTGAACCCTTATCTTGGAAACAATAAAATGATGATTTTTAAGTGTCATAAATAACATTCAATGTCTTTGAGTTTTTTAACATTTTAAAAAGCTTTCAAATTTCCTACTGTAGTCCTCTGTGACAGAATATAAAAACAAAAGGAAAAAAAGCTAACTCCTAAATTTAGATAAGGTATAAAAATTGCAAAGACTAATCAGGAACATAGGCACACTATCCAAGTAGAGAGTCACCAAATTCTTTTCCACTATTTTAAATCAACATTCACCAGAGTCTTATGATCTAACCAGATCATAACAGATGTTCTCAGTCTCTTCTAAAATGTCAAAATACTCCTTACTTTAATTATAAGACTTAGACTAGAGAAAATCCCACTTTTTTTGTACTTTGTACTACTGACACTAATGATCCAGTAAAGTCACAGTGAAAGGGCTAAATAAAACAGGATGGTTTTACATCCCTAGAATAGAGCTCTGTATTGGAAAACATGGTCAAACTGTAGCAATTGCGTGATTGCCATTGTAATGCAGATGACTGAAAATTAGTTACATGCTATAGTTGAATAAATTTAAAGCAATCAAGCCACCATCTCTATAGATCTGAAAGTATAAATCTAAAATCTTGGCAGTTATTGGCAATTCATGTCTCCAAGATACAATATTTAAGTCCATCAATTCAAATATATGTGAAACTCACAACCTCTCAAGAAAGCATATTCCAATTTTTTGGGAAAAATCTGTAGGTGTAAGGACACTTTTCATTACAATAATGTGAATTTTCTGCCACTCTATATGCTGCACTTTGATCCTAATCCTTTTCTTTGAGGGCAAGCAAAGAAGAAAGTGAATATGCTCTTCACATAAGAGCACTTCAAATACAGGAAATCTGTAATGATATCTTCCTCTCTTCAAATTTTCTCTCATCTGGGTTAAATTATCCCGGATACTTCAACCAATTTTTCAATGACATGAATCCCATTGTCTGGATATTCTTGATGTAAATCAATTTGTATATGTCTTCCATAAAAATATAGTACCCAGAAATCTAGACAATAGGCGCAATATTTGTAATATCAATGAAATTTGAAGATCCCTTTGTACTGGCAAGCTAAGAGGTATTTAGCACCTATTTTCAAATTAAGCCTCTGTTTAAGAAACAGAAGGTATGAACCCCTGATGCTGACATAAAAGGAAGGGGCTGACCAGGGAACCCCTGTTGCTTACCTGACAGGAAAGGGATGAACAGGAAGAAGCCAATGCTGTATATAAGGAAGAGCACAAGCTGGAGAGTCAGAACTTCTTGTGACAAGCATTTGGAGGCAAAGCAGCTGCTTTGGGGAGGGGGGGGTGGCAACAGAGAGACAGAGAGAGAGAGAGAGAGAGAGAGAGAGAGAGAGAGAGAGAGAGAATTTCTCTCAGTGAGCATCTTAAGGCTGCTGCTGGACTAGAACTTCCATGGAGAAAGTGATTTTGGCTTTGAGAATGGGAGATAATGATTTTGATTTTGAGAATTAAGTTGCTGAAGGCTTCCAACAGCCAGTTGGAGCTGCTAGAGGAAGCATGACTGTGGTGTCAGTACTTTGTCTGTGGTTCTGTTAAGTTTTCTCTTCCCAGGAAGGGAAATTGTGAAGACTTGAGGAGGACTGGATACTGTGACCTTCAATATGGAGCAGGAACTGCATGGAGAGCTGGACAAGGATGTGGCAGCTGTTCTCCTTTGTACTCAGGTGGCAGTTGATTAGATTAAGGTGGGAGTTGGTACAATGCAAGAGGAACCATGGAAGCTGAAAGCCTGCCCTGAGTCAAGATGAAAAGACCTCTCTCTGGGTACCGGGTAGTGACTGATTAAATTGACTGAGTAGTGACTGATGAAATTTTCTGAATAGTAACTGATGAAATTTTGATTTACTTGTGACCTAAGGGTGGATGGCTTTTATATTTTCCACTAACCCCTTAAAAGGGTACTGAGTAGTGACTGTTGAAGTTTCATCCCATGGGTGCAGAACTTCGACTTTTGCACTTTGTGAACCATAAGGAGGCAAGGATGATTGAATGATTGAGTTACTAAATGATTGTACTTTGTCAAAAACTATGTGACCACTTGGTGAAAACTATGTGGCCATTTTAGTGATAAGTTGTTCAGTTGTGACGTGGAGAATGCTGCATTTTGATTTTCTGTGAATGTTTTGCTCTTATTTGTTATTAAATAATTAGAGAGATTGCTATATACTACCTAATCAGAACCATGACAGCTGTTCACAGAACAGTCCTCTGGAAAGCTGCATATGCTTGGCTTTATAATACTGTATCTAGTCAATTTGTATATCTTTGGATGAGGCACTTCAAAAACTCATTGCATTTCTAAACAGAAAGGAACTTTGCAAAAGTTATATAACCCAATTACCTTCCCCCAAACTGGTCATAAATAATCACTTGAAAGTCACTCACTATGAAGAATGAAGTATCTCATAAAATAAATCATTCCACTTTGGGGTCACTCTAATAAGAATATTCTCCTTATAATTGAAAAAAAAAACTCTGACTCTCAGTACATTTTATTTCATTTTAATATGTTTATGCAAGATTTTATTTTAAAAAACCAAATATAAAAAAGGCAGAGGATGTGGGCAAACTGGAACACTAACGCATTGTTGGTGGAGTTGTGAACTGATCCAGCCTTTCTGGAAAGCAATCTGGAACTATGCCCAAAGGGCTATAAATACTTTCATACCCTTTGATCCAGCAATACCACTCCTAGGGTTATATCCCAAAGAGATCATAGAAATGGGAGAAAGACCCATATGTACAAAAATGTTTATAGCAGCTCTTTTTGTTGTGGCAAAGAATTGGAAATTAAGGGGGCATCCATCAATTGGGGAATGGCTGAACAAGTTGTGGTATATGCATGTTATGGAATATTATTGCACTATAAGAAACGGGGAGCAGGCGGTCTTCATATTTACCTGGAGAGGCTTAAAAGAACTGATGCTGAGTGAGAAGAGTAGAACCAGGAGGAATTTGTACACAATTACAGACACAATGTATGTTTGATGACCAACTTTGATAGACTGGACTCTTCTCAACAATGCAGGGATATAAGTCAATCCCAAAAGACGCATGATGGAGAGAAAAACGTGCATCCAGAGAAAGAACTAGAAAGAACTAAATTTATATCCAGGTGGAAGCAAAATACCTGATCTTTTTCGTTCTCTTATTTGATTTTATGTCCTCTTTACCATTTTTCATTCCAGCTGGTATAATCCATCCTTATAACCTGACCATTGTATAATGTGAAAGTATTTACAGATCCTATACTTGATTATAAGACGCCATGGGAGGGAGGGGAAGGAGGGGGACAAAATGTTTAATTCAAGGAATTGTGGAATTGAATCCTGTAAACTAAAAGGAAACAAATTAATAAATTAAAAATTGAATTAAAAAAAGGCAGTCATCTGTTTACTACCATTCAAATACTTGTGAGCCATGATCCCACTTTTATTGTGAACTTAATCACCAATATTAATATTCAGTTTGTTTCTAAAAACATACATTAAGTTTAATGTGGTAATAACATAAATTCTCTATTTCCTTGAGGTTCTTTCTTAACTTCTCACTTTTTGTGATTAAAAAAAAATTACTGATATACTTTTCTTTTTCCTAACCTTTTTTTTTTGGCATGTCTATTGCTATTACCCTTTCCTATTATAGTTAAGGGAAACAGAAAAAAAAAACACTTATTGTTTGTCCAAATAGCATGGAATTCTATGCCTTAGTCCATCAACTTTGTACCAAGTGTTGGAGAGCATGGCTTCTCATCAATCATCTTAAGTCAATGCTATTTCTGTAGTAATTGTATTGATTTATGTTATAGTCTTTCAAAGTGATGTTCTTTGTATTATTTTGAAAATTTAATAAATTTGTGTCCTAGTTTTGTTTATTTAATATAGCTTTTCCCATATTTACCTGACTGCATTACATTTATCATTTCTTATGTCATTGTATTATACCATTATGTTTATACACCACAATTGTTTAATTGTTTACTCATCCCCCAATCATCACATAGCAATTTTATTTCTTCATCATCATCATCATCATCATCACTACTACTACTACTACCAGCACTACTACAAAAATACTACTATTTTATATTTATATATTTTATTATTTTTTAAATTTTATATATGCAGATCCTTTCCCTCTGTGAATGATTTTATTTGTGATGCATGCTTAGGAGGTTAAAATCATCGGGTTAAAATGTATTACAATTTAATAGCCTTTGGAGTATGGTTCTAAATTGTTTTCAAGAAAAGTTTGCTGATCCATCTGCAGAATGTGCTTGGTTATTTGTATTTGATACCAGAATAAAAAAAGGCATTTTCATGTCATTTGCCAGGTAGGGAAAGGAGATTTACTTATTGATGGTAGGACAGGCTTTGACAACAATAAATTCAAATTATGGTTAAGCAGGATTTTTATTTAAAAATTCAAATATAAAAGAGGCAGTCATCTGTTTACTGCCATTCATCTGAAAATAATAGATGGTTTTAGATAGCAAGTATTGAAAATTCAATAAGAATCAAGTGTGACATGAGAGTCTAAAATGTTAATGCAAGTTTCAGATGAATTGATAAAGGCATAATGTCCAGTACAAAAGATGTAACAATCCCATGTGGTCCGTTCAGTAAGATCATTTCTGAAATATTGTGTCATACAATTGTTGCCACATTTAGGAAGATATTAATATTCAAGAGAGCACCCAGATGATGATAACCAAGAAGAAGAAGGGCTTAAAAATTTTGTTATATAAAGTAAAAGAGAATGTTTATCTTAGATGATTGAAGACTTTGTGGGGATATGATAGCTATCTTACAATATTTGAATTTCTGTTATGCAGAAGAGACAATAAGGCAAAGTCTTGGAATAAGACATAAACAAATTAGAAAGGCTGTTTAACTCAAGGAACAAATTTACTTGCAACTAGTTACCTGATAGGGAATACACTGCCTAAGATTAGTGATTTTTCTCTTCACAAGTATTTAATGAAACACTTGTTAAATAATGTGATATCAGGTATGCTGTATAGATTTGAATAAATAGAATCTGACGTCCACTTAAAATCAGGACTCCATGATTTTTTAAATTCTGCACACAATACTTTTTGATTCAATCACCCTTTTTCTTATTTCCAAAATCACTCAGTTGTATGATTATTAGGGCAATTTCTTTGTCATGTATATAAAGATGGCATGAGACTACCTTTTCATTTATTTGTAAAAAAAAAAAAAAGTAATGGTTACATTATCTCTATGATCTCTTCCAAGTTAAATCTCATAATTAACTATAATTTTGATATGCTATATTTTCAATATGCCTCTGATCTATTAACCTAGTCATAAAAGAGGAAATAGTGTTCTGGCAATATGAAATTCTTATTGAACTTTATAATATCTTTTTTTGTGGTGACCAAGATTTTAAAAATTAAAAGGGAACTAATCATTTGGAGGATACCTGTAAAAATATGGTATAATATTGTAATAAACTACTTTCATCCTGTAAGAGATGATGAAAGGAATATTTTTCTAGAGAACCCTGAGAAAACTTGTATGAACTGATGCAGTGTAAAGTAAGCAGAACTTAGAGAAAAAAATTGCAATAAAACCTGATGACACTTAAGCATATTAAGCACATTATCAGTGGAGCAATGATGAAACATAATATGCAATGTCTAACAGAAATGGGAGGTACTCAAGTGAAGAATGAAAGCTAAATGCTGCAATCCTTGCAAAAATTAGTTTTACTTTATAATATACATTAAATTACAATATTTTTTTTCTTTTTATCATGATGTTTGATGCAAATATCAGGGTGAGGAGAAGGATAGTTATAGTATTGTCAGAAAAAAGAAAAAAGAAAAGAAATATAATAGAGTTCTTGAAACATTATTTTAATAAATACAAAAGAAATTTAAGAAGGCCGGAAGAAAACACATAGAAACCTGTCTGTTTTGAAAATTATGTTTCATTTCCTATTTTTTAAAATAAAAAGTGTTTATTATGGAAATTCTGAGTCTCATGTAAAATTATCTTTTTTCTTTTTCTAATTTTTAATGGGAAGACTAGTTTTTAACTTTGAAAATGCTTTTAAAATAAGAATTGTAAAAAATGTAATTAACCCAAACTGGCTCAAACTCATAATTTATTTCCAATTTAATTTTCTCAAAGTATCCCTTTATGTTCAGTTTATGAAGGTCATTTTTCAAAAAGCTGTATTTAGTTTTTCTTTTTAAATAATTTAGAGTTAGCATGAAATTTCTTTTGCCCATTAAGTCATGATAACACTTCTCTTTCTCATTAAAAAAAAATCATTCTATATATTGCATTTTCCCCCAAAATATAGAAAGTTCCTAAGATTTACATCTTTGGTCACTCAGATTTATCTATGTTAATGGTGGCATAGTTTAATGGGGTAACATTGAGAATTTATTCTTTAATTTGATGGCTTTGTAGTATTTTTATTTAATATCTCTCTGAGAACAGAGAAAATCTGAACACCTAGTCACTTGAAGAAGTTTATATTTATCACCTCCATTTCAAACAGAGGTTATTTATTTTTTTGTGGCCTGGACCCCTTGGACTGTCTGCTAAAGAATTTCTCAAAAAAAAATGTCTTTAAATATAAAAAATACAATACCTAGAATTACAAAAAGAAAAAAATATATTGAAATGCACATAAGTAGATAAACATATATGCATATGCTTAATATAGAATTATCTTTTATGTTTGTTATATATTTATGATAAATATTATATTAATTATAAATGCTATCCTATGTACATATATATGACTAAAAACAACTAAAGAACAAGAAAATTACTCTGAAAACCCTAAAGTGAAGTGTAAATGTATTATATCTTATATATGCCATGTCATGAAATACTCACTAGTAAATGAGTCTTACCCACAATAAATATGTGAGAAATGTATACTTGCATTATTATCCCCCAATTATGCACAGCTGATTGTGATATTGTGTGTTGAAAAAAGCCAATTATGAACATACAAACACCCATATCTGTTGACTCCAAATGTAATGTTCTTTTCATTGCTCAAGAACATCACTAATAATTTCCATTTATTCCCAATCACTAATTGTCAGTTAACAAGGCACTGTTTGGTACTAACAAAGAAAAAATTTTTAGCAAAGTTTGAATGTAAGTAGCAAGTCAATTCAAATGTTTAGATTATTTTTCAATGCTTTGGACATTAGAGTTAGGGTTTTTTTTTTTAAGCAATTGGGATTAAGAAATTCGCTCAAGGTTACACAGCCAGTTATTTTATGTGGGTGCCAAATATCTGAGGCCAGAACCGATCCCTGGTCTCCCGATGCCAGATCCAGCCTCTTACTCACTGTGCCACCTGGCCACCCTGAGTTAGTCTTTTTTTAATCTTAAAGTACATATAATTAAAAGTAATCTATTATGTGAGAAATAACATAGTTGCTATTGATTGTTTTCTGTGAATGAATGTCATTATTAAAATATATATATATATATATATATATATATATATATATATATATATTTAAAAGTGCTACACTGAGAAAGACCACATCAAAGCTTTCTCCAAGAGTGAAAATTTCTTGAGAGAGCATATTTAGTTTTTATGGTGTAACTGTAATAATAATAGCTAATATATATGCACATATATACACGTATGTATGTATGTATGTATGTATGTATGTATCTTACTATGTACCAGGTATGGTGCTAAGTGCTATTTGGATATTATCTCACTTGATCCTCACAAAAACTCTGGAAGGTAGGTATTATTATTATTTCCCTTTACATATAAGGAAACTAAGGCAAACACAGATTGAATTATTTACTCTGGGTTACATAGCATGACTGAAGCATGATTTGAATTTAGGTCTTCCTGATGCTTGTTCCACTGTATTACTCAGTTTCCTTGAAAATCTTAATGTGTCATACCACCATTCCCATTGGGTCTTTCATAGCTTATAGTCCCAAGAAATAAAAATAAAAAATAAAAACCTCTTATATTTGTCTTATCTGAATATTTGGAATAACACCACAGAGTGTTACCTTTGGGACAATAAAATTCAGATTTAGAATTTTCCTCTAATACATATCTTCTCTGTGACCTGCAAGTCATTTTTACTTGTAGTGCTCTGGATAGCTCTCTAAGATAATAAGTTGCAGAGATGGTATTGATCTGAAGTATAGGGCGTTTTTGTGCCAACAATTCTTCTAGATGAATGAAATTTTTGGTCCACTACCTAGCCCTAAACAGAAATTCTGTTTATACTTTCTTTATAAATGTATGTATATTTATGTATGTATCTATACATGCATATGTGTGCTGATACACAAATACTTATATGTGTATTTCTAGAGATATATACATATATACATATGCATAAAAACAGTAAGGAATTAAAATGACTTTCTCAAGGTAACACAACTAATAAGTGGTGGAGTAGTATTGGAATTAGAATTCCTCTAATGGCCAATTCAATCATTTTCTTTAATTTTGGTTTTAAAATAGTTTTATTTATTTTATGTGAAAACTATCTGTTTTTCTAATAAAAATATTTTTACAGTCAAGAGTATATTCATCCACTTACTATTGCTTACTGCTTTATGGATGACAATACATCTTTTCAATGTCCATCCACCCAGACTTGAGATTGAATTTGTTTCTTCTAGTCACATTTAGTATCTGTAGCTCAAAGGGACATTTGAGGTCAATTAAACAATTGCATCTCCCCGATTTTACAGAATGTGTGTGTATGTGTGTACTCTCATGTTTGTGTATATGTGTGTTTATATATATATATGTGTGTGTATGTATATATGTATATATAGTATTATACCTAAGCACCTGAGAATATATTAAACTATCATTAAAATATTTTTCTGAAGAATATACTTGTATGTGTGTGTGTGCTCATATATGTGTGTATATGTATATCTATATCTTTGACAGATAACAATGCTTTTGTTGTAAAAGTTAAGTACCATTCAATTCAATCTAATTTAAGTAGCTATTTTATAAAGGATATTATGCTAACTGGAGAAAAAAAATGATTCCATCTATGCCCTGAAAAATTTTAAATGTTATTGAGCAGGGGAGATGTAGGTTTATAATACATACACAAATAAATAGGCTCAAAGCTATATCAAGCAATAAAAAGCAATACCATGAGTTGAAGAACACTAACTAAAGAAATCAAGAAAATCTGTGCATAAATGTGTAGAAGGTGAAGATGGCAGAGTAGAAGCAAAATTTTGGTGTAGGTTATATCTCCAAATAATTCCAATAAATATAAAAAAGTGACTCTAAACCAATTTTAAAGCTACAGAACCCATAAAGTGACAGAGAGAAACAAATCTCTGGTTGAAGACAGTCAGCCGGCCAACAGGAAAGGTCTATTGCAGCACATTGAGTGAAGTCCTGCAGGAGCCACATGGTTCTAGCCCCAGGGAGGTGCAGACCAGTAGTGGCCAGAGCAGCCTTCAGGAGATTGAATAACTAGCAACTGTGGTGGGTTCCAGACTTTTAAACTCATAAATGCCAAAGTAAAAGGTCAGTGTGGAACTGTATTGGAATAAGGCGGACAGAACAGCATTGTCCAGCTATTGCACCCAGGGCTAGAATTTGGAGAAGCACAGGGCTGTGCCATGTGGCTGCCTGAGTAGCCCCTGGCCTTCAGATTGTAGTGGGACAAAGTGACCATTCAGAGGGTAATCACTCTTGCTTTAAACTGCTTGGATCTGGATTGTAGTCTTGGGTGGTGGTCCCGGGGTGTGTGAGCAATGTGCCAGAGCTTGTGGGGGCTGTAGAGATGGTGCCCTCCTAAAAGTTCCAGCAACTGCAAAAAAACCCCAGTGATTTGGGACAAAATTCTCTCCATTTTGGAAGTAGAGTTCTATAATGACAAAGAGCTGGAAGGTTCAAGTACTTGGCTGGCAATATGAGCAAACACAGGAAGGACAAACAGATGATAGAATCCTTTTTTAGAAGGCAATGTGAAACATCTCATTGGAAAAACTACTGAGAGGGAAAATAAATCTAGGAGAAATAATTTAAAAATTATTGGACTCCCTGAAAGCCATGATCAAAAAAAAGAACCCAGACCTCATCTTTCATGAAATTATCAAGGAAAATTGCCCTGATATTCTAGAACTAAAGGGCAAAATAGAAATTGAAAGAAATCACCAATTGCCTCTTGAAAATGATCCCAAAAGAAAGCTCCAATGAATATTATAGCCAAATAACAGAGTTCCCAGGTCAAGGAGAAAATGCTGCAAGAAGCCAGAAAGAAACAATTTGAGTATTGTGGAAACACAATGAGGATAACACAAGACCTGGTAGCTTCTACATTAAGGGATCGAAGGACTAGGAATATGATATTCTGGACATCAAAGGAGCTAGGACTAAAATGAAACATCACCTATCCAGCAAACCTGAGTATAATGCTTCACGGAAATATTGTCATTCAATGAAACATAGGATTTCCAAGCATTCTTGATGAAAAAAACCACAGCTGAACAGAAAATTTGACTTTCAGATACAAGAAGCAAGAAAAACATGAGAAGGAAAAAGAAATCATAAGGAACTTATTAAAGTTGGAATATTTACATTCCTAAATGGAAAAACAATAAAAGTAACTCATAAGACTTTTCTCAGTATGAGGATATTTGATCAGAATATATATGTATAAATGTATGTATAGGACAGTGTATGTGTATATAAATATATATGTGAGTGTGGGCATATGTATGTTCATGTATACATGGGCAGCGGGCACAGGATGAGTTGAATATAAAGGGATGATACATAAAAAATAAAATTAAGAGGTCAGAGAGGAATTTATTGGGAGGAGACAAGGAGAGATAAATTAGGGTTAATTATCTCACATAAAAGAGGCAAGAGAACACTGTTAGAATGGAGGGGAAGAGCAGGAAGTTGAAAGGGAATGGATCAGCCCTACTCTCATTGAATTTGGCTTAAGGAGGGAATAACATACACACTCAATTGGGTATCTTACCCTACCAGAAAATAGGGGAGTAAGGAATAAAAGGGGGGATGATAGAAGGAAGGACAGATTGGCGGAGAAGGAAGCTATAAGCAAATACTTTTGAAAAGGGATAGGGCCAAAGGAGAAATTAGAATAAGCGGCAGAGAGTGGGACATGATGGAGGGAAATATAGTTAATCTTTCACAATATAACAATTACGGAAATGATTTGGGTAACTACACATGGACAACCTATACTGAATTGCTTATCTTCCCAGTGGGGGCAAGTGAGAAGGGAAGAAGGGAAAAACTTTGGAACTCAAAGTTTTAAAAACAAATATTTAAAAATATATATTTATTACATGCAGCTGACAAATAAGATATACAGGCACTGGCGTAGAGTAATCCATCTTGCTCTACTAGAAAGTTAGCAGGAGTATTAGGGGAGGATACAAGAGAGAACAGATTGGGGAAAGGGGTATTCAGTAGGCTTGCTATTTTGTGGTGGGAGTAGAGGAAAGACAGGGAGAAAAAAGTTGTAACACAATTTTGTGGAAATGAATGTTTAAAACTAAAAATAAATTAATTAAATGAAACAAACAAACAAAAAAACACTGAGATTTGCATCAAAGAATGCAAAAATGAATTTGGGTTGAGTTAAGTAAGAGGGCAATGTGTTCAATGTGCATAAATGTACACAATGAGGAAGGGAGTGTGCTAGCAAAAGAAATGTTATTCTCATTCAGGGAGCAGCAATATCTCATAAGCAGTGAATTCTATAGAGGCCTAGGGAATCATGGAAACTGAAGCAGAGGTGGGAAAATTTCTCTCCATGCTTATTTAGCAAATTCATATTATTACCCAACATGGATATGGTAAAACCTTTTTTATTCTATTTTGATTATTCATAAGCCTAGTCTGGATATTTCATAGGATCATAAACTGGAGGGAATCAAAGAAATCATGAAGTCAACCAGTAGGGAAAAGCACCAAATTTGAAGTCCAGAAAACTGAGTCCAAATACTTACCGTAGTATTTATTAGCTGTGGCATCCTGGTCAAATTACTTCCCAAGTCTGAACTTGGTTTCCTTATATGTAAAATGGGAATAAAAACTCTTATCCTTCCCTTGTGCAAAGGAAAACTGCCAAAAAACTTTATTTTCTTTTAAAACATAAATTTGATGAAGATCAACGATCCTTTGACATAGAAAAATCATGAGAATGATACTCTATATCAAATTGTGAAGCTCCGTTATACACAGCCTGGTGGGGATTTTAAAATATATAATAAATTGACAATTGTTTCAGACAAACAAACACAAGATTTGTAGCAGGTGACACCAAAGCTTTGTTTTAAAAGAGAACAGATATTTTAAAAAATGGAAATAATGAGTGTGTGTATTCCAGAATATTTTTGCAAAGGAATGGAGGTGGGAGATGTAATATGACATATGGGAAACAAGAAGACCAGTTAGATCTAGAATGGGCAGTGTGGACAGTGAAGTTTTGAAAAGTAAGTGAGAGCCAGATAGTGAAAGGCATTAAATGGCAAGTCCTATTGCAAGTCAACATATTTTTAATATCTATTCCTGGAATAATATGTTTGCTCTCTTATCACAAAAGTGCAAAGGGATGTGGCATGTTTTCTTCCTTCCCTCCTGATGTGTCTATTCTACCAGGTGCTATTTTGGAATTGCACCATAGTGAAGAGATGTTGAATATCTGTTTTTAATGATTGATTAATGAGGAAAAGTATGCAAAGTGATCATAAATACAAAGCAAGTTTTCAACATTTTTACTAACCATATGTAACATAAGAAAAAAAAAAGATTCACAGACTTCCAAAGTTCTACCACTATAGGGTTGTTTTTGTTATTGTTTCCCTCCCATACTTTTGGCTAGAAAAAATGTTAAGCCAGAGTTCAACCCATGTAACATATTAGCAAAAGCCAATGAGATTTAGAACAGATGGTTTATTGGTGTGGGTAGGGGTCAGACCTGTTTTGGCAAGAAGAGATACAATAAAGAAAAAGCCAAAAAAAAAAAGGAAGGGATTATAATTCTAGTTTGGGGTGTTTAACCAGAGATCTGATGTGATTTTTGTGGAGGAGAGTCATCTGGGACTCATCCTAGACAGAATACAGAGGAAAATGCCAACAATTTTAGTGGAGACTACACAGAAGAATTCTATCATCAAAGTTGAGTCAAGGGAGAAAGCAAGTATAAGGACAGGCAGGTTTAAAATAAAAGATATGGAATTATTAAAAGCAATCAAGATATTCTTGCTCATTCAAAATGAATATTCCAATAATCAAGGGAATAATTTTGCAGATTTTATGTAGAAATATAAGCATAAAAAAGAATTCATCATTAACAAAATGATACATGTATATCAAAATGTTATGGAAAATGCACATCTGGTCATACATGAACATGACACTTTGCAAGTAAACAGAACATTTTGCTCTCAGGTTTGGATCAGTTTCCAGTTGGACTGATTGCATATATCTGTAATTTTGTTCCACTTTTCCTTATTTTACAGAAACCCTATTAACTTCAAATCCTTGCTTCATGAAAGGACTTATGTCAAGGTTAAAAGAATATTCAATCAATACTGGTTTGGATGACAGAAATTTCAATTGTCATTTTAAGTGGATGAAACATTTGGTTAGCACTGTGTAATTATAAAATTATTGTGGAGGACTACCATCATTCACAAAATAATTATTTTAGTAAAGGTTGCATAAATTCTTCCAAAATTACTTGCTTATTCTTTATTTTTTTTTTCATACACTGTGCCATTTGTCTTTGGATTCAGACTAAGTCTTTGAAGCAACTTTTAAGAGAAAAAATAAAAGTTTGGAATATAGTATTTTGCCCTTACCTAGTAAGGGAGTGGTGGGAACAAAATATTCTTTAAAGGTAGGTTTACATGTCTGTGTGCATATTTGTGTTTTTTTCCTAAATATTTTCAGAAAGTGTCAAAAGAGCTTTCATGTTGAAACCTTGGCTACATATGGTCTTTTCTGTTACAAGTCACACCTCCAAGATATTTTAAAGCATAGAATTTAAAATTGTAGTCAATTTGTAAAGTTGCAAGTTAACAAAAATATCTCTAAAATAATATAGAGATTTAGAAATTAAATGTATTAGAAAGAATAAAAATATTTTAATAAAAGAATTAGGTCCATAATTTTATTTACATATGTATTTTATATAGAAATATATGAATTAAAATGACTGTGTGTCCAACATATAAATACACATGGTATTCATTTAGATGAAAATATGGGCAGTCCTGGAACACGAAAATATTCCAATATTACAAAATTCCATGTAAAGCACTGCTTCTTAACAATTTACTTTGGGTAAACAAAGGCTTATTTTCTCTTTCACCCAGCAATACTTAACTCTGCATCTTAAAGGAAAAAAATTAAGAAAAATGACATATATATGAAAAAAAATTTATAACAGTTCATTTTGTGGTTGCAAATAATTGGTAATTGAGGATATGTTAATAAATTATGGAATGACTAACAAGTTTTGGTACATGATTGTGATGGAATGCTATTATAATATAAAAAATGATGAGAAAAATTCTCTCAGAAAAACCTATAAAAATTACATGAACTTATATAACTTGAAGTGAGCAGAATAAGGAGAATATTGTACATAGTAATAGCAATATTTTGTAATAAAGACTAGTGAATGACTTAGCTAGCCTCAGCAATGCAATGATACAACACAATCTCAAAAGATATAGAATGAAAAATGTTATCCAGCTGCAGAGAAATTATAGACGGTTTTCAAATGCAAATAGAAATTCACTTTTCTTTGTTTTTGAAAATTATTATCCTTGATTTTTTTTCACTTTTTTCTTTATCAAATGTTTATTAACTTCTAGTTACATCATTCATTTCGGCAAGATTTTGAGCTACAAGCTTTATCCCTGTTTTTCCCCTACCTATCACCCCAAAATACTGACCCCACAGGAAATCCCTTCCTCAAATCTGCTCTCTCCTATAACTTATCCCATACCCCTTCCCACTTTCCAGAAGGGAACAGTGGATCTATATGCCCCAGTGCCTATATATCATTTCCCAGTTGATTGTAAAATAATATTAATAATTTTATATATATATATATATATATATATATATATATGAGTGTGTGTGTATATGTGTGTGTATTAAACATTTAATTTTAAAACTTTGAATTCCAGATTCATTCCCTTCCTCCCTTGTCACCCAACCTTACTGGGAAAATAAGCAATTCAGTATAGGTTGTACATGTGTAGCTAATGCAAAACAATAACATAGTAGACATATTGTAAAAGACTGAATATATTTCCCTCCCTTCAATCCCACCTCCCACTTGTTCTATTCTCTACTTTGATACTGTCTCTTTTCAAAAGTGGGTGCTTCCAACTTCCCTCCCCCTCCCAGACTGCCCTGCCTTCCATCACCTCTCATCCCCTTTCCCCCTAATCTCCTGTAGGGTGAGATACCCTATTTAGAGTTTATGTCATTCCCTCCCTAAGCCAAATTCAATGAGAATAAGGTTAACCCATTCCCTTTTGCCTCCCTGTTCTTCCCCTCCATTGTAGCCATTTTCCCTTGCCTCTTCTATATGAGACAGTTTACCCTACCCCATTCTGTGTCTCCCCATCTCCTCTCATTATATTCCTCACTCACCTCTTAATTTCACCTTTTAATTACCATCCCTTCTTATTAAATTGGTCCTGTGCCCTCTCTCTCTCTCTCTCTCTCTCTCTCTATATATATATATATATATATATATATATATATATATATATATCTGTACATATATACACACGTTCAGATATGTATTCATATGCCCATATACCCTCATATTATATATATGTTATATATATATATATATGTACATACACACATTTCTATTCCCTTCTACTATTCTCATACTGAGAAAAGTTTCCTCAGTTACAATTATTATTTTTCCATGTAGGAATGTAAATAGTTCAACTTTGATAAGTTCCTTATGATTTCTTTTCCCTGTATACCTTCTCATAGTTCTCTTACTTCTTCTATCTGAATGTCAAATTTTCTTTTCAACTGTTTTTTTCATCATGAATGCTTGAAAGTCCTCTATTACAACAAATGCCCATATTTTCCTCTGAAACATGATACCAAGTTTTACTAGGGAGGTGATTATTGATTTTAATCCCAACTCCTTTGACCTCCATAATATCATACTCCAAGCCCTTTGATCCCCGTGTAGAAGCTACCAGGTCCTGTCATATCCTGATTGTGTTTCCACAATATTAAAACTGTTCCTTCCTATCTGCTTGTAATATTTTCTCCTTGATCTGGGAATTCGGGAACTTGGCTATAATATTTCTACGAGTTTTCTTTTTGGGATCTTTTTCAGGAGGTGATTGGTGGATTCTTTCAACCTCTTTTTTGCCAACTTGTTCTAAAACATCAGGGTAATTTTCCTGGAGAATTTCTTGAAGCATGATTTCTAGGTTGTTTTTTTGATCTTTCATGTAGTTAAATAATTCTTAAATTCTCTCTCCTGCATCTAGTTTCCATGTCAGTGGTTTTCCAATGAGATATTTCACATTGCCTTCTATTTTTTCATTTGTTTGGATCTGTTTAATAGCATCTTGATTTCTCATAAAGTCACTAGCTTCCATCTCTTCAGTGAGCTTTTGAGATTCTTTTTTCCATCTGGGGAATTTGGCTTTTAAGGCATTGTCTTTTTGAGCCTCTTTTGCCATTTGAGTTAGTCTATTTTTAAGGTTTTATTTTCTTCAATCAGGTTGTTGACTCTCATTTTATAATGTTCTTGCATCATTCTCATTTCTCTTCCCAATTTTTCCTCCACTTCTCTTATTAGGTTTTCAAAACCCTTCTTAAGGTCCTCTATGGCCTATAACTAATTTATATTTTTATTGGAAGCTTTTGGTGCAGGAGTTCTGACTTTATTGTCGTCCTCCTGTTCTGTGCTTTGATCCTTTTTGTCCCCAAAATAGGATTACAAATTTGGGTTGCTCTGCTTGCTTTGCTTCCCTCATTTGCTCATGTTGCCACTCAATTATTTTACTTTTGGGCTTTTCGCCACAGTAGGATTCTTCTACCAGACAGGGGAGTTTCGTCCCAATTGCTGGTGTTTTCTCAGTTGTTGAAGGTATTACTTGGGTGTCCTCTCTGAAGCCTGCACATGCTCTGGCAAGCTGGTCACACGCCCCAGGACCTACACTCTAAATTACAGTCTAGATCCAAGCAGGTTAAAGCAAGAGCGACTATCCCTCAGACTGGTCACTTTGTTCCCCTACAATCTGCAGACCAGGAGCTGAAGCTGACACGTGGCAGTGGCTTCATGGCTGCAGCGCCTCAGCTGCTTCTCACCACAGGGGCAAAGGCTAACTGCACTCCCAAAGAACTACTCAATCCCAAAGTCCATACTGCACTGACCTCTCACTTTGTTCTTAGCATATATGGGTTGATAATTCTGGAAACTGCCATAACTACTGGTGATCTGAAGTCCCTCCAGTGTGAGGCTGGTGAAGGCCCCCTTAGGCTAAGAACTCCAGCTCTTGTAGAGCTGGAGTTGGCTCCCAGAGCGCTATACTGGCTGCTTCCTGCCAGACTGCTGCGCTGTCCTCAGTGGGAGGTTAGCTTCTCTGTGTCATTTTTTGGGGTCTGTAGCTCCCAAGTTTGTTCAGACTCACCTTTTACATGAATTGGAGGAGGTAAATGCCAGATTCCCACAGAATTCCTGTTTCTACTCTGCCATCTTGATTCTGCACTCCCTATTTTTTATTTTTACTCTGCATTTTTTGGCAATATGAATAATGTAGAAATCTTTTTCATGACTATATATGTATAATTTATTTTAAATGACTTGTCTTTTCAGTGAAGAAGGAAGGAGGGAGGAAGGGAAAGTATTTGAAACAAAAAGGTTTTTTTTAAATGAATGTTAAAAATTTTGTTTACATGTAATTAAAAAAATGAAAAGCAAGATTTGCTTTATTTTACTAAATGTGACCTAAACAATATTGAATCTATAATTCATTCATTCACTAATAAGAAATATCTTTTGGTACATGCATATTTATAATTGATTGTAAGCCTTCAAAATACAACTTTGTGCATCTATCCAATTCATCATTCAAACTTCTTGAAGTAAAAAGAATTGATTTGGGAAAACAACGATAACTTTTCCTTGCTGAGAAAACATTATTTATGACTTTGTCCTATACATATGGTCATATTAGAGTAACATTTTTTTCAAATAATCTTGATAATCTATTTCTAGTTTTATTTGAAACCAAAAGAAGAAAGAAATACATAAAAGTTAAAAAAAACTTAAGGTAAGAGTTTATAAAATTGAAATAATTAAGAAAAAAAACACTTCAAAAGAATAGATCAAAGTCATTGGCAAATTTTATTGTGTGTGGCAGAAGTGTGTGCTATAATTCACCCCCCCCCAATTTTGTTACCTGGTGCTATGCAAAGAAGCTTAAATTTAGTGTCAGGAGAACTAAATTTCTATCCTGACTCTGACAGTGATCAGTTGTATTTAAAATTGATCCCTTTGAGCCTTAGCTTTGTCACCTTTAATATATGAATAATCCTAGTTCCATTATTGGATTCACAAATTTATTAAAAGTACTGTATTTTGTAAACCTCTTAGGCTTAGATAAAAAGTAATCTTCTGTTTCTTCATTTTATACTCTCAGTTCTCTTTTTCCTCACCATTATCATAGTCATCACCATAATTGTCACCATCATTATTAATCAGCAAGAATTTTATTCTTGCTGGCACTGTGTTAAGTGCTCAGCATACAGGGAAAGGCAAAAACATATGGCTCCTGCTCTCAGGGAGCTCATCCCTTTAAGGGGGATACAGTATGTCAAAAACTATATGTGCAAGATAAATACAGTATAAATGAAAGGTAAAATCAGAGGGAAATTCTAGCCAGAGAGAAACACTTTTTGCAGAAGTTGGGATTTATTATGTCTTAAAGTAAGAAGATGGGAGACCCAAGAAAAAAAGTTGAGAAGGGAGAACATGAAGACAGCTAATAAAAAGGTACAAATTTGGGAAATGAAGCGTTATGTACAAGGAATGAAAAGAAGGTGTGAAGTATTAAGCAACTGCATCAGGGGGGTGGCTATGTGAGTGGAGAGAACAGGACTTATGTGAGACATGATAAGGAAGAAATTTACCATGAAATGTAATATTAGGAGTGAGAGTAACAGAGAGTTAAGTAAAACACTGAGATATCAAGGTGGTCAGACATGCCAACTAATATTGTACTAGCCTCCAGAGTATTATGGAAGATCAGAGTAAGGGAGGGATTGGGGGCAAATAGTATGAGTTCTCTTTTGACAAGTTGAGTTTGTGATTACTATGAAACATCTGTTTGAGTCACAACTGACAAGTCAGTCAATGTTACAGTTTTTGAAGTCGGGAGAGAAATTATTTCCAAATAATTAGGAATAGTATTTATCTGCAAGGAGATGAAAAAAGAATTATAGTAAATGATATCAACAAATGAGATGGTGCAGAGGGAAAACAGAAGACCAAGGACATAGATTTATTGAACAACCAAAGTTAATGGGCATGACCTAGAAGAAGATCTAGCAAAAGAGAAGAGCTGTCAGATGACAGAGAGAGAAAAAGAGAGAGAGAGAGAGAGAGAGAGAGAGAGAGAGAGAGAGAGAGAGA
>NW_027187283.1:1825320-1843436 GCF_028583685.1 Petaurus breviceps papuanus | reverse complement strand
AGAGAGAGAGAGAGAGAGACAGAGAGAGAGAGAGAGAGAGAGAGAGAGAGAGAGACAGAGACAGAGAGAGAGACAGAGAGACAGAGAGACAGAGAGAGAGACAGAGACAGAGACAGAGACAGACAGAGACAGAGACAGAGACAGACAGAGACAGAGACAGAGAGAGGAACCAGGAGAAAGAACTGTCACTGTAATGTAGAAAGAACAGAACATTCAGGAGAAGACAGTGATCATTAGTGTCAAAGGCTGCAGATGAGGATTGAAAAAGGATAATTAGATTTATCAATTGAAATATTATTGGTAACTTTTGATAGAGCACTTTCAATTGAATGATATAGCTGAGGTCCAGACTTCAGAGGTTTTAGAAAAGAGGTAAAAAGATGTTGAGGAACCAATTGTTAATGTTTTGTTTTCAAAGCTCTGACAGGGAAAAGAGATATAAAATTATGTCTAGTAGGAATGGGTGGATCAATTGAGTTTTTTTAAAGGATGGATTAATCAATAACTATAAATAATTCTCATGTTTATTACCAAATTATTTTATGTATTATTTATTAGCATATTAATTAAAATGAATGTTGATAATGCTTTTATTATCTTCTGTTTAATATATCTAGATGGCAAAATGGATAGAGTGTAGGATTTAAAATGAATAAGGTCTAAGTTCAAATTCAACCTCAGATACTTACTAGCTGTAATGATCTTTATAAAGGAATTTTGCATCTTGTCATTTCAATTTTCTGATCTACAAAAAGGCTTGTGATAATGTTTAATTCACACCTTTATTGTAAGGATAAAATGAGATAAGTTTTGCAAAATTCTTTGCAAATCTTAAACTCATATTATTGTTATTTCTTATTTGATAAAATATAGTGCCATTTTAACCTCAAAAATTTCTGAAAAAATCTGTTATAATGATTTTACTAATTCATATCCACTGATGGATAAAATAAAAAAATATTATAAGTTTAACAATTTTGTTAAATGTGTTTATACTTTTTTTTGAGTGAGGGGTAATTGGGGTTAAGTGACTTGCCTAAGGTCACACAGCCACTAAGTGTTATGTGTCTGAGGCCGGATTTGAACTCAGGTCCTTCTGACTCCAAGGTTGGTGCTTTATGCACTTCATCATGTAGCTGCCCCAAATGCATTTATACTAATTAAATAAAAAAAACCAATTAGATATTTTTGATGAACAGTGATATATGGATATAAGAGATATTTAGTTAATTTCTACTATGTAACATTAGCTTTTACCCTAAAATCATCCCATTTACTTATTCTGTGATTCCTCTTAATGGTATCAACATGCTTTGGACTGTCCAGGTTTGTGATATAGGTGTCATTCCTTAGTCTTCCTTCTTTCTCAAAATTACTTTCCATTGAAGTGGTTCCAAACTCTCATATATTTATCCTCCAAAAATTTCACTCAGCAATTATTTTTTTTCACAATCCACAAAGCCACATCTTAGTTCTAGCCATCCTCCCCTCTTTCCTACTTTTTTAAAATACCCTGCTTACTGGTATTCCTACTCAGGGTCTCCCTTCTGCAAAGCATCATCCATAACACTATAAAACTGAAAGTTCAAAAACATAGATCTCTCTATGTTAATCCCTTGATCAAAAGACCTTATTTGGCTCTTATAAACTCTGAAATACAATACAGAATTTTCTATTTAACATTTAAAGTACTTCATAAGTTGAATATAACACATCCTTCCAAATTAATTTCATATCACTCTCCCAAACACATTCCCTCAAAGGTTTTGCTGAAGTGGCTCCCCTGTGATTCTCAATACATTAAAGTCTATACTCTACTTCCATACTTTTAGTATGCTTTCCCCCATATATGCATAAAGGGACTTATTCAGAGTTTCCTGATCAGTCCAAAAAGTGGATGAGATTGAAGGGTACAAGCCTTTGATAGAGACAAATGAGTCAACTCCCACAGAGATTGTGGCATCTTACTGAGAGAACACAGAACTGGTAGTTTCCAAGTGACTAAGGCTGCATCCAAGATGACTGAAAGACTAGGATTAAATAACATACACTCTTTTCAAAGGAACGATTCTAACATGTTCTAAAAAGTAAATAAAACAAATGAACAAAACAGACAAATATCATCTCTCTCATTTAAAAACTTCCTTTCCCCATGTATTAGCAAGCACCCTAGCACACCCAGGATGGCCTGTGAACATGGTTTTTATCTGCTTTTCTTAAAGTAAAGCAAACTTTAAGGGGTCATTAATCTTTTAATTGCATTCACTAGTTCAGGGGAAAGGTCAGCACCCTGAACGTGAAGAAAATACAAGCAGAGAAATTAGCCCAAACATCAACAGACAGGTCTAAAGCTGTCTGAACATATCAATACTTTACATATATCACTGGATCAAGGGAGCACAGAAATCTGAGCCATCAGGGGCCTCTGAACATAAGGTTACTCACAGTCTCAACTAGGAAATCAAAAGATTCTTCTCATGAGCAAAACACTAAAATCCTAGAATATGTAACCAAGTCTTATCATCAGATGGGCTGAGTGCTGAGGAGCTTGAAAATCCTCATGCCTCAGCAGCAAATTGGAAACTCCCTGTAGCCCAGAGCCTGATTACTTCTGGGCCAGGTTTCTATGTGCCTATTAATGGGCAGGGAAGATCTTCAAATTTCCTAAACATTATACCTCCTAAAGGAATTATGTTACAAAAACAAAACCAAAAAACTATTGGGCGGCTAGGTAGCACAGTGAGTAAGAGCACTGGCCCCAGAGTCAGGATGACCTGGTATCGAATCCAGGCTCAGACACTTAGCACCAACCGAGAAACACCTGGCCGTGTAACCTTGAGCAAGTTGCTAAACCCCGATTGCTCAAAAAAATAAATAAATAAAACTAACAAACCACCTATCATTTTTCCCCCCCAAAATAGCCAACATTCTTCATAAATTATCTATTTATATGGAGTTCAACAAAACTTTGTAATCCTAGAGTAATTCTTGACTACTCATTCTTCTTCCAACATATGGTATCATTTGCAGTGTTTTGTTGATTCTTTCTTCACAGCATCTTTTGCATATGCCCTCTTCTCTCTATGCATAGGACCATAATACTAGTCTAATCTCTCTTTAAGACATAGATTCCTTATCTTTTCCAGGATCTATATAACTTCTCTTTTTGTCATTTAATATTCTTCACAACAGAGTTAAACTTTTCTACCTTCTTCAAGCCCTATGTTTCAGTCATACTGGCAAATTATCTGTTCTGAATAAAAGACATCTCATCTTCTATCCTCATACCTTTCTACAGGTTGTCTTGCATGTATAGAATTCTCTCTCTACCATTCTTTGTCTTTTAGAATCCCTAGCTTCTTTCAAAGTTCAAGATGTGCTAAGGATCTTACAAGAGGCTTTTTAAAAATCCCCTCAGTTCTTCCTTGAATATGAAACTATTCTTTATTTACTTTGCATAGAAGACATGCACACCCACCCAGGGGGTGTGGGTGTGGGTATGGGTGGATGGGGATATATATATATATAGGCCCTATACCATAATTCCTTTAAAAGGAGTGTGTTTTATTTTCTTCTTTATTTCTCAAGTGTCTAGCATAGTGGCTTATGAATAGTTTAGCATAGTTTAATGAGTCTTGTCAATTACTAGATTGATCTGTTCTTTGATTGACTTAACTTCATCCACAGACAGAGCAGTAGAGAGGAAAAATCTAAGCCACATGAACTGTTGTCCCTTAGAAACTGGACTTAGCAACATTGGAGCAGAGACATATGGGATGCATATGTTCACAGAGAGATTGAAGGCAGACATTCCAAGAGTGAATTTCCTAACCCTAGAGATGCACATTGAACAATAGTTTATGTACAATGCTTATGAAATCCTAAGTCCTGTGGGGAAGAGAAGGATTTTTTAGTTTCCTAGGTATCATGATTCCAGAATCAAAACTTTTTACCAATGAACTTAGATTCCCTGGATAGCAAAAATTTCATAGGTAAACCCAAGTTTAAAGGTTCCTAAATTTAACTTTGGAGATTTGAATTTATTTTGAGAGGCATTGCTTCTTCTTAGAAAGGAAAGAGAGTCACCCATGAAGTTATGCCTTCCTTAAATCTTCAAAGACCCTAATCAAAGCAAAAAATAAATAAAAGGAATGAAGGAAAAACACACAATTAATTATAACCAAAGTAAAACAAAAGCTTAAAAAAATTAAGCTTCTTATCCTAAAATAGACTTTTGTTTTATCAAAAGTTTTAAGATCAAAGTTTGAAAGTGCCTTCAAGCACAGATTCTTAATCTTTTTTTGTCACAAATGACTTTGGCACTCTGTTCATACTTTTGGACCTTATCTGAAGAATAATGTTTTAAAATGCACAAGAGAAAATATAGGACATTGCAAGGGAAAGAAATTATATAAAAATATAGTTATCACATTATTAAAGCAAAGTACCCCCCAAATGCTTCTGGACTCCAGGTTAAATTCTTTAAAGGTTATCTATTATAATTTCTGGATTTGTTATGGGAAAATGTGAAGCCCTGAGTGATTAAATGATTTTTCTAAGGTCAAGAATGAGCTGAATGCATGAAGTAGGATATTAACCTATGTCATCTGACTCAAAACCCATCGCTTTTCCATATAACATGCTTTATCACTTAGAATATATGAACTCCAACTTCCAACAGTAAATATTTTGTCTGGTCTCTTTTATCTACTGAAGTCCCTACATTCCATATTGTTCATGTCCATTGTCCCCTACTATATGAACCATTTCCTGATCACTATAGTTTGCAATACTCTTTTCAATATTCAGTTGAAATAATTTTGCTTTTTAATGTTTATACTATATTCTATCCCATTATAACTTGAGTTTTTTTTTATTTTTAAGCACCATTACTCAATATATTTCTTATTATCACATATGCCTAATAAATTCTTATTGAAATAAATATTCTTATTAATTTAAATGACATGAGGGCAGTTAAGATGGCAGAGTGAAAGCAGAGACTTGTATGAGGTCTCCCCCAAAGTCCTCAAAATAACTGTAAAAAAATTACTCTGAAGAAATTCTAGAGCTATAGAATCCACAAAATGACAGAGTTAAACATATGTCTCACCCAAGGCAGCCTGGAAGGTTGACAGGAAGGATATATTGCACCAGACTAGAAGCAGAGTGGAGTCCTGTGTAGGCTTTGCCCGGTGAAGACTGACCAGATCAAGCCTTAGGGGACTTAATCACTGGCAGCTGTGGTGGTTACCAGACTTGTCAACCCACAAATGCAGAGAATAGCGTGGAAGGTTAGTGGGGAAGCTCTGTGGTACCTGGGTGAAAGAGGAAGAAGCAGTCTGACTACAGAACCTGAATGGCAGAGGTGAAGGCAGCAGCAGCAACAGAAGTGGTTGCTTCTGGAGCTCCCAGACCCACAGATGTAGAAGGATGCAGTATTTGATACAAAACCAATGAAGCCTAGGAAAGTATGCCCACCCCCACCCCCAACCCCATGGGAAGCAGAATCCTGCCTAGAGAGGGAGTTAGAAAGTCAAGTATTTGACTGAGAAAATGAGCAAAAAGCATAACAAAGTCACACTATGGAACCTTAATTTGGTGACAAAGATGATCAAACTATACAACCAGAAGAAGACAACAAAGACAAAGCTCCTACATCAAAAGCCTCTAAGAAAAATATGAATTGGTTGCAGGCCATGAATGAGCTCAAGAAGGATTTTGAAAATCAAGTAAGAGAAGTAGAGGAAATATTGGGAATAGAAATGAGGGTGTGTAATGGTAAGCAAAGCACTTTGTTTAAGCTATATAATTATTTAGCACCTTGTTTCAGTTCAAGTGTCTTTGAGCCTTGTCCTTATTTTATCAAGTGTCTGTTAAGAAACATAACCTGTGAATCTCAAAGTGGGAGGAACTTGCTGATGCAACAGAAAGGGATGGAACTGGGAGGAGCTAATGACCATATGAAAGGAGAAGCCCAAGCTGAGAGAGAGCAGAACTGAGACGGGAACATTTGTGGGTCTGTGTTGATTTCTGTTTGTAATACTTTTTACAGAAGCCCTGGGACCTTACTGGAAGCCCTGAAAGAGAATTTTGTTATTGTCTGTTTACAGAGGTTCTGGAGGAGGCTTTCAAAGGTCCTGGACTACACTGATGATTTGTGTTGAGTTCTCAGACCTTGTTTGTAGGCCTGTAGTGGTTTCACAGGCACAAAGTGAACTGATAATGGTGCCAACAATGTGTATGAATGTTGCTTTGGCTGTGTTATGCTTTGTCTTCCCTGGAACAGAAACTGTGAAGTACTTGAGTTGGACTGGACATGGTGAGCTTCAACTTGTAATGGGAACTGGATAAGGAACTGGATGAGGAGCTGGAAATGGAGCTGAGAACTGCCTACCTTTGAATCCAGGTGATAGGTAAATTCATGCAAAATCTGGGACCATGGAAGAAGAACAATGGAATTTGAGCCAGCCTCAAGTCAATATGAAAAGACCTCTCCTTGGGCACTTCATGCTGATTGAGAAGATCATGATATACTGTGGTTTAGGGGTGGTAGAACTTTGTACTCTGTACCTTGTACCTCTTAAGGATGATGGAGTTAAGGATGATTGGAAACTAATCTCCAATCAAGAAGAAAGAAGACTTTTTGATGGAGAGATTAGGACAATGTGATCTAGGGGTAGAGAACTTTTGACTTTTGTACTTGGTGTCCCTTAAGGAGGCTTGCTCCTTAAGGATGATTGAGTTTGTGACTTATTGAATATCTTTTGCTTAAAACTATGTGTCCACTTTGGTGAAAACTTTATGACCACTTTAGGGATAAGTTGATTCATTATAACATTATGAATGCTGTGCTTCAGTTTCTGTGATTGTTTTGTCTTAGTTTATTGCTGAATAAATAGAGAGTTCAATATACCATGTGATCAGAAACTTAAAGCTGTTCATAGCAGCAGTCCTCTGGAAAGCTGCTTGTGCTTGGCTTTACAGAGTGATGCAAGAAAATAATGAGAAATGAGTCAACAGCTTGCTACAAAAGAAAATACCTGGTTAAAATATAGAGGAAGTCAAATGGCAAAGGAGAGCAAAAAAAGTCAATGAGGTAAAAGGATTCCTTCAAAACAGAATTGGCCAAATGAAAAGGATGTTCAAAATCTCACTGAAGAAAGTAATTCCTTCAAAATTAGAATAGAACAAATGGACACTAATGTCTTTATAAGAAATCAAGAAATTATAAAACAGAACCAAAAGAAAGAAAAAAATGACTTTGAAAATTGATCCAAGAGAGATAATATTAAAATTATTGGACTACCTGAAAGTCATGATCAAAAAGAGTCTAGAAACCATCTTTCAAGAAATTATCAAGGAAAACTGCCCTGATATTCTAGAACCAGAGGGCAAAACAGAAATTGAAAGAATCCACCAATAGCCTCTGGAAAAAGATCCCAAAAGAAGACTCCTAGGAATATTGTAGCCAAATTTCTGAGTTCCCAAGTCAAGGAGAAAGTATTGTAAGCAACCAGAAAAAAACAATTTGAGTATTGTGGAAATGCAATCAGGATAACACAAGACCTAGCAGTTCCTACATTAAGGGACTGAAGGGCTTGGCATATAATAATAATTCTGAAGGCCAGAGGATCTAGGATTAAAGCCAAGAATCACCTACCCAGCAAGACTGAGTATAATCCTGCGGGGGGGAGGGGGGGGGAAATGGACATTCAGTGAAATAGAAGACTTTCAAGCATTCTCGATGAAAAGACCAGAGCTGAATAGAAAATCTGACTTTCAAATACGAAAAAAAACAAGAGAAATATGCAAAGGTAAACAGGAAAGAGAAATAATAAGGGACTTATTAAAGTTGAACTATTTACATCCCTATATGGAAAGATGATATTTGTAAAACATGACACCTTTCTCAGTATTAGAGAAGTTGTACAAAATAGGTAGATAGATAGATAGATAGATAGATAGATAGATAGATAGATAGGCAGACAGACAGACAGACAGACAGAGGGAGAGAGAGAGATACAGAGAGAGAGAGAGATATGGCACAGGGTGAGTTGAAAATGAAGGGATGATATCTTAAAATAAAATTAAGGAGTACGAGAGTAATATATTGGGAGAAGGAGAAAGGGAGAGATAGAATGAGGTAAATTATCTCACATAAACGAGGCAAGAAAAAAGTTTTCCCAATGGAAGGGAAGAGGGGGGAAGTGAGAAGGAATGGGTGAAACTCACTCTCAATGGATTTGGGTGGGGGAACAACATACACACTAAATTGGGTATCTTACCCTACAGGAAAGTGAGGGAATAGGGGGGGGGGGGGGGCTGGATGACAGAAGGGAAGGTAGATTGGGGTCAGGGGTAGTTAGAAGCAAATACTTTTGAAAAGGGATATAGTCAAAGGAGGAAATAGGAGAAGTGGTTGGGTGGGGTGGGATAGGGTGGAGGTATAGTCTTTCACAACATGACCCATAAGGAAGTGTTTTGCATAACTACACATGTATAACCTATATTGAATTGCTTGCCTTTCCAATTAGAGTGGGTGGATAGCGAAGAAGGGAGATAATTTGAAATTCAAAACTTTACTTGCCACTGGGAAATAAGATATAAAGGCAAAGGGGTATAAAAATATATCTTGCTGTACAAGAAAGTAAGGGGGGAAGGCATAAGAGGGGGTAGTGATAGAAAGGAAGGCAGACTGGGGTAAGGGGTAATCACAATGTATGCCATCTCCAGGTGGGGAGGAGGGGAGATATGGGGAGAAAATATAGAGCTCAAAATCTTGTGGAAATGAATGATGAAAACTAAAAATTAAGTAATTAATTAATTTAAAAAATATTGATACACACAGAATATATTGAGAAGAATGCTCAAGACAAAAACCCAGAAGAGAATGACTGCAAAATAACTATGACACTAAAAGAAAAGAAAGCTTCAATCCATACTGAAAATCATTTAACATCAATTTAATAACCTCAGTTAGGGCCAGGGCCTGAACTAATCAACCAGAAGAAGAGCCTGGACCTAACAGCTTCTTTGTTTGCTGAATAAAGTCTCAATACCTCTTCCTATGTCAACAAAGCCGGATGGGGCTGACTTCATGGCCATTAAGGATGAGACCCTTATCCTGAGCTACTAACTTGAGTAGTGGGACTTTTTCTTTATCTATCTATCTATCTATCTATCTATCTATCTATCTATCTATCTATCTATCTATCTATCTATATTTTGTTATGACATGTTAATGGTAAAGAAAACACAGATATCCTGGGCCATAATTTAAATTGACATTTTGTCAACTCTCTTATGTTTTTGCATTCACCATGTATCCAATTAAGAAAATTCCTTTCTCATACAAAGATTAAACATTTATGGAGATCATAAATTTTTTGTGACACAGTCAACTTGAATTGGGATGGTTTACAGTTTAAGCTTTCTCATTTTTTTTCAGGCAGTCATAACTTAGGTTTTTATTCCCTATACATACAAGCTTGGTAGCTTTATCTAGCTTTAGGAGAATTGAAAATATGAATTTACAAATCACCCCACCTGTTTGCTCCTTTTAACCAAACTTTCAGGACGATAATGCTCAAGAAGAATTCTTGATAGACATTAAAGAAAAAAATTTAAATTGATTAAAAACTAATGAGATAATTAGAGAAATAAACAAATGAGAATTATAGAAGAAAGAATTGGAAAGGGAATTAACAGCTTGACAAAAATGGTATAAAACCTTAACTAAACAACAAACAGTGTGAAAATTAGAAAGGAACAAATAGTAGCCAGTGACTTCGATGAGACAAGAGAAATATTAAAGGATAAAAAAATTATAAGGAAATATAATGTATCTCATAAAAAAACTCACCTAGAAAACTTTCTGATAGTGAGGGAATTCACAGTGCAAAATGAGACACACACATGTGTATATGTGTGCATATAGGTGTGTGTTTGTATCATGCATGCTGTTGTTTAAATTGATTGACTATACATATTTATAATAGGGATTTTTTTTTTCATTTGTGGAGTTTGATTTGGATAAGAGGGAGAGAAGTTAGGTATTTGATCAATGAATACATATACATGTATATGGAGTCATATATCACTTATATTTCCCCTCATCCTCCAAAAATGATTCTTCAGTCTATAGACTGGAAATTAATGGGTTGATATATATTTCTTCCATTGATTATACATATTTATGCCCAAATAAAATGGCCAATTAAAATTAAAATTAGTTTTATTATATTAACCTTTTTTGGCTTTTTGGATATGGCCTTTTGTTTTCTTTCCTCTGAATAACTATGCTTAAGTTTTTATTATCCATCTGTTGAAATTGGGACATGGTTTTTCATGTAATTTGGATTAATGTATAAAAAATAAGAAACCAAGATCATTCATCCATTGTATTTTATGTCTTTAATAAAAGCTAAAAATATTTTTAATTATAGTAAAAATGTATTTTTAAAATCTGGGAGACTGTTTAATTCCTAAGTTTTGCATTTTTAATAATCTTTTCTCATTTTTTCTATACTTTTTCATTGTTCTCCTGGCTTGGTTGAAGAGGTTATTATTAAGTTTCACTAATCTAGGAGATATCATAATGAACTTGTTTATATTTCTTCATTGCATATTATTAAATGACAACTTTTTTTCTAGCTTCTTTGATGCTCATGTATCCTCACAGAAATTTGTATGGAAAACTAGTATAAGGCAATGAATTGGGGGGAAATGGAATAAGAGGATATATATATACACACACACATATATATAATTCAATCAAAACAAAGTTTTTGTGTGATGATATTTTAACTAAATTTTTATTACATAAATTTATAGAACAAATTATTCGAGTCAAAAAGTAATTATTTTATTGCTATTATATTATACACAATGTTTCTAAAGTAATAAGGCTCAGCGTCACCTTTTCTTGATTTTTAAAATGTGTAAGAATTCACAGATTTTCCAGCAGATGGCAGCAATTGTTCATTAATTGTTTTAGGTTTTTCTAACATGAAATTAATCCATGTACATTAAGTATAATCATATAAAATAATATAGAAAACATAGAAACACCCTATCAAAGGCAAGATTATTTTTTAATTAAAATAATGATGGGAAGTGTCAGCAATTAAGGTGAATAAAATTTTAAGAAGACATAAATGTAAAAAAAATAAAAGTTATAGAAACATTTCTACCTATGCTTTGTCTCCACTATCATTAAGCAATACTTTTGTATTAAGGGAAACCATTATCTTTTTCAAATCACTTAGAATATTGCAAAATTTTATCTACTTTTTTGACACAGTGAATGGAAAGCTTTATTTGTATAAACTAGAAATGATTTTAGGCAGCTAGGTTGCTGGGTGGATAAAGTGCCTGGGAAGATAGGAAGATTCTCCTTCTTAAGTCCAAATCTCGTCTCAGAAAATTATTAGTTGCTTGACCCTGGGCAAGTCTGTTAATCCTGTTTGCCTCAGTTTTCTTATTTGTAAAATGAGTTGGAGGAAGAAAGGATGAAACACACCTGTTTCTTTACCAAGGAAATCTCAAATAGAGTCACAAAGAGTCATACAAGCCTGAAAATGATGGAACAACAAAAAAAGATTTTCTTTTCTTAGCAAACAATATTAAAACTGGAGTTGGTTCACTTCTCTGCCCTGGTAATCTTGAAAATTCAGTTTAAACTCTCTCAGCTTTACTGACTTTATCATTATGAGTTAACTACACTTTTATATTATTACATGTTTTCTTATGATGGACATATGAAATGTCATTATTACAGAAAGGAAGTATTGCTTTGGCTGGTAAGGTGATCTCAATGATATGAAGACATATATTCAATTTTGCTCCTGTTACATAATACACAAGCACATACATACATTCACCACACATACACACACACACAAGTCACTGGTCAAGTCTCTATGACTAACACAACTCAGTTGCAGGCAGTGAGATGCACCCTAATGATACTCACCACCATGTACTTCTTTATTACATTCTAGGAAACAAAAATTTTTAAAAATCAAGAGAATTGCATTTTCTGATTAGAAACCATAGCATATTATTTTAATAATATTAATGCTTCAAAAAATTAGGGCTTTATTTATGAAGGTCAGATTTTAGCCATACCAGATTTTAATTTGTATTATAAAATAGCAGTCATCAAAACTACTTGGCACATGGGGCGGCCAGGTAGCACAGCAAGTAAGAGCACCGGCTCCAGTGTCAAGATGACCTGGAGATCGAATCCCGGGCTCAGACACTTAGCACCCACCCAGAAACACCTGGCCTCGTAACCTTGAGCAAGTTACTTAACCCCAATTGCTTAGGGGTGGCCAGATGGCTCAGTGAGTAAGAGCACCAGCTCCAGTGTTGGTGTATTAGTATGTAATTTGAAATTCGGATTCGCTCCTATAAATGACACTCTCGTACTACAATCAACAAAAAAGAATAAGACTTTATTTGCACAATACACACCCTCGTACTACAATCAAAAAAAAAGAATAAGACTTTATTTGCATAATACAAGAGTTTTGAAATAGTAGAATGTCTAATAAACTAGTAAGCAAGGCACGGACAGTCTAGTTTTGCATAGGCAGCATAGAGAAATGAGAATAAGCAATAACACAATACCCACTAAAATAATTAGTAAAGGAAGAGAATACATCACCAGTTGAGGGAACCTCAAGTCTCAAAGTTGGCTGGGAGCCCCGGGCAGCCACAATCAGCTCAAACTGGGAAAAGATGTTCCCGGGCGAAGCGTCCTTCCCGCGGGTGAAGCTCAAAAGCGGGCAGGAATAGGAGACTTTTTATAGGGGTCCCAAACAAAGAAGGACTGGTGCCAGTGGATTACACAAGCCTTTCTGTATAAAATCCTATATGTGCAGCTCTGACGTGACTAAAGTTCATTAATCTTAAAGACCATATCCTGGTGGATACATTCCGATGTCCTGAAGCCTGATAGTGCTTTTAATTAATAGCATGTGTTCCAGGGAGGAGAGCCACTCCTACCTGGAACATACGTGCCCAAGAGTGGCTAGTTCTCGGGACCCAAGCCAGGAACATCAGGAGTTCAAGGAACGGGCAACCACCAGTTATGATACAATCCAGCTTGAGGCTGGGTAATTGCTAATGAACAATTTAGTCGTTTATTTGAATGATCTTACTATATATAAGGAATTTATAATTTCTTATTCATTTGGCCTTAAGATCATGAGAATAATACGAAAATTGGGCCAAAGGGGTAAATTGAGTATAAATTTTTCTCATGCGAGTATACATAAAACAATTACATAAACATAAACTACATAAAAACAAGGATAGGAGTAATATGGGAATAGCTATTCCGTTAAAATATCTAACACTACTTGATGATCTAAATAAAAAGTCATACCAATGATGATTAGTATCGGAGATTACTAAATGAGAGGCCTCAGTTAATTGTCCTGCTACTATATGAGTTTGTATACGATGTTCATTGAGCGCTCTTTGGTTAAACTCTAGCAGTCGTTTTAAATCGTGTGACTGATTTAAAACATAAATCAGCGGTTCTAAGGATAAAGAAACATGAGGTAAAGGGAGAGGTTTGGGTACCCAGGACAGATTTACAGTCACATCCCTGTCAGGGGAGAAGTAGTAGTCTTCATTTTGCCAGTGAAGAAAAGATACATTAGTTAGACATCCAGAGAATGGAGGCAATTGACTTACAGAAGCTAAATCAGTTTCATTATTAGAGGATATACAAACATATTGTGAAGAGACTTCATAAAGCATAGTAAAATTATTCAAAGGATACAGAGTTAAATCACACAAATTGGATGAATGTGGGAGAAGGCAGGGTTCCATCTGCCGAGTCATCATCCCACAGACCATCCCTCCACTAGTTACCACGCAATCAGACAAAGTATGAGTTACGTTATACCAATCGATATAGTTTCCATAGATATGAGGCAAAGCAAAGTATTTATGCAAGACGAAAGGTATTACATGAAATTGACACATAATAGTCCAGGTTTTAACTTGATAGTACACAATAGTTCCCGTGCACCATAAAGCAGTACATCGGGCATTGTCAGGTTGTTGTTTTCTCCAGGCCTTAGATAGGCCAAATGACGACAAATCAAACACACGATTCCACAATTGGGTGTCTCCGTTTTGTAACAGTCTCTGGGCATTTTCCTTCTGTATAAGGGTATATAAATTTTGCAAGGAACATCTGGTCCAATTAAACAATCTAGTAATATTAGTATCAAACACGAAAGAAGCAAGGGTTGAATCATTAAAGACTTGTAGGAATTGGCCTTGGTATTTTAAAGTACGTTGGTGGGGTAGGATTGTCGTGGGTAACCACTTAGCATTTACCGTCAAAGCTTGAGAGACATCTTGCCCAGCACTGCGCAGTCTGCTGGCCAAGGACTCAAGGTCTACTGAATTGACTATACCCAAACCCGTTCCCGCTCCACCAAGTAAAGTGTCGTACCAGGCTCTTTTTCTCCTAACACAATTTGCTAAAGGGGGAAAAGTTACATTATAGTGAAACACTATCTTATGTTGTGAGATAGAAGCATTAGTACATGATTTGGGAACACGAATTATTCCAGGACTATGAGAAGTAGGAGAATGCGTGGGCAACAATAAAAGATATTGTACCCATGAGGTCCTATTCTGCATGATAGTAGCATTAATGCAAAACAAATATTGATGATGATAATGTCCAGTAACATTCAGTTCTAGGATTCTTGAGGAGTTATGAATGTTCCAGGTATTACATGTCTGCTCCAGCTGTCCTCGCATGATTGGAAATCTCGATTCAGGAGTGGTGAAGTCTAAGGTAGTTATACAGCAATTGACACTTATCAATGTAGTCATGGTTAGATTCACTGGATAGTCCCCTTTTAGGATGGCAAAGATAGGCGCCCCTACTTTATAAAAAGTAGCATTAGCATTAGCTGTCCAATTAGCTATGTTACATGTCTCTTTGGCTGGACAAGTATACCCATCCTGTTGTCGTGGGATGGTTGCGTTCCTCCACCACATGCGAATGAGGGATCCACCTGGATGCATACGGGATCCTGGGGTCCATGCTTGGATTAAGATGCAGCCAGTGAGCACTGTAAGATACTTAATTTCGCAAAAACATTTGGGTTAGTGGAACATGATACCACCTATCATCACCAGAATAGACCACAATAGCAGTATTAGTATTTCCTTGTGCTATGAGCTCAGCTGGCCTTGGTTTATCAGTGGGGTGTCTTTTAACCCACACTTTGGTACCAGGGATCACCTTTTCCGGCATCCAAGAAATGTCATCATTATTGGAACTCCCGAATCCTTGATCCCCTCTTTCGGTAGAGTCAGGGGATTCATCAATTTTTTGCCACGAACCATTCAAATAGGGTAATATTACTAGTTGACAAATTCTTTCACCAGTTTTGCATTCAAAAGGTTCGTTTTTATGAGAGTTATGTAAGCAGACTTTAATTTCACCTCTATAATCATTATCAATAACTCCACCCAGTATATGGATTTGGTTCTTTGAGGCCAGTCCGGATCTAGAGAACAACTGGCCATAATACCCGGGGGGAAGTTTTATTCCTATTCCCGTGGAACACAATTGTTGGCTTAAGGGAGGAATAGCCACATCATGGACAGTATATAAGTCATATCCTGCAGAGCCCAAAGAAGCCTTCCAAGGTTGTCGGGCATTGGGATGCAGCATCCACCATTGAATAGTGGGTATAGATGAAGTGGTTCTAATCTGCAAGTTAGGAGTCATCATACGGGAAAGCGGAGTTCCTCTCTCACTCGTTAGAGGCCGATTATTCAATTGTTTCAGTGCCTCCATCAAGTTATCCTTCCATTGTGTTAAGTCATTTTTACCACTTAATTTTCGTAATTTTTCCTTCAATAACCCATTCATTCTCTCTATCAATCCTGCAGCTTGAGGATAATAAGGGATGTGGTATATCCATTCAATGTTGTTATATGCACAATAGTCATCTATTTCCCTTCCTTTAAAATGAGTCCCATTATCACTCTGAATCTGCATAGGGGTACCATAATACAATGATATAATGTCTAAAGTTCTGCAGGTATTTTTCTGAGTAGCCCTCCGGTAAGGGCAAGCAACCAACACTCCGGAATAGGTATCCACGCACGTGCATGCATATTGGCATCCTCGACTCATTGGTAGAGGGCCTATATAATCTATTTGCCAGTTCTGTGCCGGTAGAGTCCCTCTAGCCAATTCCCCTGTCACTTTTCGAGGTAAGGGGCGCTGATGGAACAGTTGGCATTGAGGACAATCCTGTGTAGTTCGTTTGAAAACATCTAAGGGTAAGCCAATCCCTCTTTCTAATGCCCACCTGTAAGAGGCGAGGGCGCCAAGATGTCCTGCCGTAACGTGGACCCATCTTCCTAACTGCTCGTCTTCATCTGTAGGGAGAGTCACTTTGGATATTTTCCCTCGTACCTTTGACAGCTCATCAGCTTGGGCATTGTACTCACGTTCCACTGAATCCCGGTTCGTGTGTGCATCTACATGAAATACTGACACATTAGTATTTTGACACCATTCCCATATTTGTTGCCATAATTCCTTTCCCCAGACGTCTTTGTCCCTCACTTTCCAATTATGTTTATTCCACATGGGCATCCATACAACTAGTCCGTTAGCCACCGCCCAGGAATCAGTGAACAGATGGCACTGCTTTCCTTGTTCTTTTTTAAGAGCCTGATGGGCAGCAGCCAATTCTGCCCATTGACTACTATGGCCTTCTCCAGTGCTTTCCAATATAGTGTTAGTCACTGGATTGAATGCTACTGCTCTCCAACACCTCCTTGATCCCACATACTTAGCGGATCCATCTGTAAACCATGCATGGCCTTTCTGTTCTGTGGTTAGGGAATCATATCCACTATTCCATGTCACTGGGGATTGTTCACATGCGATTGTGACTTCGATCTCCTCTGAGCTGTCGGGTAATTCTAACACTTTCTCATGTAGAACAGACACTCCTTGCTTTCCAGACTTGACCCTGTTTTGTAAATACCATTTCCACTTAATAATGGAGGATTCCTGTGCATGCCCTATTTTATGGGAAGCAGGGGTCCCAAGTATCCAACTCATAATAGGTATAACGGGCCTTAATATAACTTCGTGGTTTAGGGTTAAATGTTCTGTTTCCACTAAAGCCCAATAAGCGGCCAATAACTGCTGTTCAAATGGGGTATAGTTCTGACCAGCCGGGGGTAATTTTCGAGACCAGAATCCTAATGGGACATTCTTCCCCTGTTGTTTCTGCCATAAGCTCCAATTAGCATATCCATTTAGGACAGAGGCTTGTAGCTCCATAGGCCCTGGTTGTACAGGCCACAGATTTAAAGCGGTTTGGATAGCTATTTTAGCTTCTTCAAAAGCCTTTGCTTCGATGGTTCCCCATTCAAAATTATACTTTTTCCTAGTGACTTTATACAATGGCTGTAATATCTGACCCAAATGGGGAATGTGATTCCTCCAAAATCCAAATAATCCTATAAACTTTTGGGCTTCTTTCTTATCTCGGGGAGGGGCAAAGTCTAAAATTTTTTGTCGGGCTTTAGGCAATATTTCTCGATGTCCTTTATTCCAAATAATCCCTAAGAACTTAACAGTCTGAGCAGGTCCCTGAATTTTACTTGGATTAATTTCCCATCCTTTCTTTTTCATGTGAGCTATTAGCTGCACTAATCGTTCTTCCACAATTTCCTTAGTGTCAGCTTGTATCATTATATCATCTATATAATGAATTAATTTCACATCAACCCATTTTAATTCATCAAGATGCTCCGCCACGATCCTATGGCAAATAGTCGGGCTATGTACATATCCTTGAGGAAGTCTAGTAAAAGTATACTGTCTACCCTGCCAAGTGAAAGCAAATTGATCCCATTGCTCGGGATTTATTGGGATGGTGAAAAAGGCATCAGCTAAGTCTATAACGGCGTACCATAAACCGGAATATGCCTGTACATTCTCAATCAAGGTAATAGTATCGGGAACTGCGGCCTGAAGAGGTGGGGTATGTTTATTCAGCTGCCTGTAGTCCACTGTCATCCGCCATGACCCATCAGAT
>NW_027187283.1:1743372-1825310 GCF_028583685.1 Petaurus breviceps papuanus | reverse complement strand
CTAAAACTCCAGCTTGTATATATTCTTGTATAGTCTTGGTTATCTCCTCAGTGCCCCCTGGGATTCGGTATTGTTTTTGATTGACCATTAATGAGGGGGTGGGGACTGTCACTGGGGACATCAGCAGTTTTCCAACCACCACAGATACCTTCAGAGTTCTAACAGCAAACTGATATTGGCCGTCCGGTAAATGCAATGTCATCCCCCTCAAGATATCTATTCCAATTATATATTCAGGTATGGGAACAATCACTACTTTATATTCCTTCCGAGGGAAGGTGCCTATTTTCATCTCTACTGTCACTTGGTTGGCCCTAACTTCATGCCCTCCCAGTCCAGAAATAGAGATAGGGATCCCATTTCGGAATTTAGACGGGTTCCCATAAATCAAGGTGGCCTCCGCCCCCGTGTCCACTAGGGCATTTGCTCTGGTAGTTGATCCGTTTTTCCAAAATATGACCAATGGAACATGAGGCCGATAATCAGTATGTAAGGCATGGACACGCAGGGTTTGGCCCTCATCCTATTCCCCTTTAAAATGGTCTAATGAGGGGTAAAGTGACGGAGGAGCACTAGGGGTCACACTTAAGGCAGACACTTGTTCTTGTCGTCCTACCTTCTTCTTATACAGTTGAGCCATATCAGGAGTTGAAATACCATCTATCTCCTCTCTTTTTACCCCAGCTTTTAACAAAGCAGTAAACATCTCTTTTCTGGACATTCGGTTATTCAGACTAGAACGAGGTCGATTCCAGTCCTTGGGAGTTGATTCCCCTACATCTTTAAATTCTCCCAAGTCCCCTAATTGCGATAATTTGTCAATAACCTGTCCTAAAGGTTCCCCGGTCGCGGCTACTAGCAAGGTCAAAATCAGATGCTTGTATGCAGGAGGAGCAGATTTTACTATTGGGGCACGGTGTAAGGCAATCACAGGGGTATTTATATAAGTATCTGCATCCCCTACCATTACTGCAGTTTTCATTACCTCCTCTTTCAATCTCTGTATTCCATCCCTCAAGGTATACCAGGGGCGAGAGGCATTGGGCCACATAGATGAGTCAGGGTATTGGGTACGACACCCCTGAGCTGCTAACTCCAGGATGGAGGTATTGCTGTTCCTAGCATTTACATTCAATTGGCTATGATCTCTGATGGCTTGCTGAACAAAAGGGTTAGTAGTCAGGCTGATAAATTTAATACAGTCTTTGGGATCAAGCCAGACTCCCCCTGCTCCTCCGTCACTCAACCTCACTAGCCATGTGATAGCCGGTTCTCCCGGTCTTTGGGAAAATCTACTCAACAAATCGGTGATTTCTCTCTGAGAGAAATCTTCTGTAATTTCAGTAACACGGGGTTGGTTATTTCCTTCCTGTTCTGCTCTCCTCCTTACAATGGGCCTGGCTTCCTCTTTAGTACCCCTTACCTCCGGAACCTCTTCCTCGATTATATCCTCCCATCTTTCCTCATCTTCATCCCAAATGTCACCGTCCCACCTATCAGGGTCCCAATCTACATTTGCGGAAGCTATAACCGCATGCACTTTCTTTTTGTTCACCTTCCCTCTCCTGTTTCGATATTTATACTGGGCTACCCGTACGGCGGCTTTCTCAGCTACATTCTGGTAATTCCGGGCCTGATCTCCCAATATAAAATTCTGACATTGTAACATAGACATCCTACCCTGCAGTTCGGCTAATTCCTTTTCTAGCTGCAACTTTTCCTCTTCTTTCTTATCCAGTTCTAAACACATTGCTCTATAGGCGGTTAAGAGAGCCCACCCCCTTCGACAAACCCCGCTCATCTCTTTCCCTTTTTCCACAGGGATGTTAGCCAGGCAAGCGGTAAGCTGGGGTGGCTTCCCATTGCGTATTCTGCTCCCCCAGTCCTCTCCTGGTCCAGTACACTGAGACCATACTTTAGCAAGTGAAGAGAAAGGGGGATCCTCCCAACCCGGCACCTCTACCGGAGCCGAGGGTTCCGTATTCTTTTTGAAGAGAGGCATTTATACAGCGAATCCTGTTCGTGACGCCAATTTATGTATTAGTATGTAATTTGAAATTCGGATTCGCTCCTATAAATGACACTCTCGTACTACAATCAACAAAAAAGAATAAGACTTTATTTGCACAATACACACCCTCGTACTACAATCAACAAAAAAGAATAAGACTTTATTTGCTCAATACACACCCTCGTACTACAATCAACAAAAAAGAATAAGACTTTATTTGCACAATACAAGAGTTTTGAAATAGTAGAATATCTAATAAACTAGTAAGCAAGGCACGGACAGTCTAGTTTTGCATAGGCAGCATAGAGAAATGAGAATAAGCAATAACACAATACCCACTAAAATAATTAGTAAAGGAAGAGAATACATCACCAGTTGAGGGAACCTCAAGTCTCAAAGTTGGCTGGGAGCCCCGGACAGCCACAATCAGCTCAAACTGGGAAAAGATGTTCCCGGGCGAAGCGTCCTTCCCGCGGGTGAAGCTCAAAAGCGGGCAGGACTAGGAGACTTTTTATAGGGGTCCCAAACAAAGAAGGACTTGTGCCAGTGGATTACACAAGCCTTTCTGTATAAAATCCTATATGTGCAGCTCTGACGTGACTAAAGTTCATTAATCTTAAAGATCACATCCTGGTGGATACATTCCGATGTCCTGAAGCCTGATAGTGCTTTTAATTAATAGCATGTGTTCCAGGGAGGAGAGCCACTCCTACCTGGAACATACGTGCCCGAGAGTGGCTAGTTCTCGGGACCCAAGCCAGGAACATCAGGAGTTCAAGGAACGGGCAACCACCAGTTATGATACAATCCAGCTTGAGGCTGGGTAATTGCTAATGAACAATTTAGTCGTTTATTTGAATGATCTTACTATATATAAGGAATTTATAATTTCTTATTCAGTTGGGATGACCTGGAAATCAAATTCTGGGCTCAGACACTCAGCACCACACCCAGAAATAACTGGCTGTGTAACCTTGAGCAAGTTACTTAACCAAGATTGCTTAAAAAAAATTAAAAAAAAATACTTGGCACTGTCTGAGGAATAGAGTAGTGAATCAGTGGAATAGATTGGGTCCACATGACACATCAGTCAATGTCTATAGTAATCTGTTTGATAAACCACAAGACCCTAGATTCCGGGATAAGAACTAACCATTTGTCAAAAACTGCTGGGAAAACTGGAATATAGTAGGGCAGAAAATAGGCACAGACCAATATCTTACACCATATGCCAAAACAAAGTCAAAATGGGTGCATGATTTATATATAAAGGCTGAAACTGTAAGCAATCTGGAAAAACAAAGGATAGTTTACCTGTCAGATTTATGGAGGAGGGGGGAATTTATGACCAATAAAAAGATAGAGGGAATTAAGAAATACAAAAGAGATAATTTTGATTGCATTAAATTGAAAAGCTTTTGGACAAATCAAACCAATGTAACCAAGATTAGGAGGGAAGCAGAAAATTGAGAAAATTTTTATAACCAGTTTCTCCAATAAAGCCCTCATTTCTAAAATATTCAGAGAACTAATTCAAATCTATAAGAATACAACTCATTCCCCAATTGATAAATGGTCAAGGATGATATGAAGAGGTAGTTTTCAGAGGAGAAATTAAAGATATCTCTAAGCATATGAAAAAAATGCTCTAAATCACTATTGATTAGAGAAATGCAAACCAAAAGAATTTTGACATACCATATTTCACTGGTCAGATTGACTTACATGACAAAACAGGAAAATGATAAATGCTGCAGAGGATGTGGAAACAATTGTAACACTAATGCATTGTTGGTGGAGTTTTGAACTTATCCAATCATTCTGCAGAGCAATATGGAACTATGCCGAAAGGGCTATGAAAAGTGCATACCTTTTGACCCAAGAATACTATTTTAGGGTTGTATCCCAAAGAGATCATAGAAGTGGGAAAAGGACCCATATGTACACAAATATTTATAGCAGCTCTTTTTGTGGTGGAAAAGAACTGGAAATCAAGGGGATGCCTATCAATTGTGGAATGGCCAAGCAAGTTGTGGTATATGAAGGTAATGGAATAATTATGCTATAAGAAATGAAGATGGGACAGTTCATAATAACCTGGAGAGGCTTATACAAACTGATGCTGAGTCAGGAGGGCAGAAGCAGGAGAACTTTGTACACAGTTATGGATGCATGGTATGTGTGAAGACTAACTTTGATAGACTGCACTCCTCTCAGCAATACAAGGTTAGAAGGCAACTCCAAAAGACTCACGATGAAAAGGGACATACACATCCAGAGAAAGAACTACGGAGTCTGAATGCAGATTGAAGCAAACTATTGGCTCTCTCTCTTTTCTGTTTTGTTTTGTTTTGTCCCTTCTTTATCATTGTTCCCTACAATGGTTTTAACCTGTCTTTACAACCTGACTAGTGTTTAATGTGAAGGTGTTTGTAGAACTTCTGTTTGATTACATGCCTCCATTGGTGGTTGTGGGGAGAAGGGAGAGGAGAGGGAGGGGGAGGAAATTTGAAACACAAGGGATTGTGGAACTGAATGTTGTAAACTAAAAGTACATAAATAATTTTTTAAGTGGTCAGGATTATCTACAATTCTTGCATATTTTCCCAAAGATAATCTACATCATTCTACTCTTATTTAATCCAAGGTCCAGTTTATTTTCCACCTGCATATATATCTGAAAAAAAAAACATATTCACATTTGAGATTTATAGGTTGCCCATTTTAGGATGTATGTTTTCCATGACTATATATGTTAAATTGGTTTTATATTTCTAGTCTCCTTAATGGTTAGGGAAAAGATTGAGAAAGGAAGAGAACTTATACCTGAAAATTAATTTTAAGATAAATTAATTTGTGACCTGGATCAGTGGACTATGAAGAAATGGGCTTTCATGCACTTCCCCAATCATGGGGACTCAGCCCTCATATTTCAGAGCACTGATCTGGACAATCATTCTTCTTCCATTTTTTTTAATTGTGGAAAATTAGATTGATTTTCAAGTTATTATTATTTTAATTAGGAAGATGTGTGACCATGTAAATTTTAATAAAATCTAATAAAAGTATTAAGAAATTTCATTAATTATGAAATTTATTAACAATTTAAAAATTAATAAAATATACATGATATCCCCAATAAATAAAAAAATATGAAAAACTTCACATTACCTCAATGACTGAAGAGAATAAAATAAGGAATGAGAAATATTTGGCAGAAATCAAGTATAAACTTATATCTTTAGGCCCATACCACAATAAGCTCAAAATAAATAAATCTTAATATTAAGGATTATTCTGTTTTTCAAAAAAGGAAGAAAATGAGGTAAGGATCACTCATAATTTAGAGGTATTTCTTAAATAAGAGAAGTGAAAGTTAATGATAATATAAAATATATAATTTCATTTATCTGAAATTGAAAATCTTTAGTGCAAATAAAATCAATTCTCATAAAATCTCATCTATTGACAGAAGAAATAATGACTAAGGTGTCAAAGGATACTGTGTAACTAAAAATTTCTCTAAGAATATAAAAAAAATAACCATATAGAAAGCTGATTCACTAACATAATAAGAATACAAATCAAGGAAGCTATAGATTTTACCTTATTCCCAAAGTATTTTTAAAGATTAAAACTAAATGAAATAGTTAAAGTTAGAGAGCTTATAGGGAAAAAAGGAACATTGATAGTAAGGATGTAAATTTTTCCAACCATTCTAGAAAGTATAGATTCCATAACATTTGATATAAAAACTTATCACTTGGCCTACGATCCCAGGGAAGTCGCAGCATGAAAGAAAGGCCTGATATACATTAAAAAAAAATCATAGCAACTATTTTGTGCTAACCAAGAACTGGAAAAAAAGTCAAAACTTATTGATTGAAGAATGCTAAAGAAATCATGATACATCAATGTGATGGAATATTACTCTAATATAAGGTATGAGGATCATGAAAAAGGAATCTGAGGAGAGGCAGATTTACATGAACTGATGCAGAGCAAATTAATTATACAGAGAAAAACGCAGTGACAAAAATGACAAAAATACAAACTGAATTTTGTATACCTGTAATTATATATATTTATGTTGGTTTACATAATGATATTCAGTGAAGCAAAGTTTGTACTTGTATTCATATTACCTGAGTTCAGACTTCATCTCTGTTAGTTGTTACCTGTCCATAACATTCCACAGATTGCTTAATCTATATTGGTCTACAGATTTTTCATCAATAAAATATGAAACCTGAAGTGTAGCAAAGTAGTGCAGTGGAAGCAGCCTGGGCCCATAACACAGAGGTCTATGGATTGAAACCACCATGCTCAAAGGGTTTCTTCTTAAACTATACCGAAAAATGTTGGGGCAGCTAGGTGATGGAATGAATAGAATACCATGGCTGGAGTCAGAAGAATATGAGTTTGAAACTGGTCTCAGACACTTGACACACTTATTAGCTGTGTGAACTTGGGCAAGTCACTTAACCCCAATTGCCTTGCCTTCCACACACCAAAAAAAAAAAAAAATTAAAATATGAAAGCCAGATAAAATATTCTCTGAGGACCTTCAAATTCAAAGTCTTTTGATTATGAGGCTAATTGCAATCTATATTCAGTTTTTATTCTGAACTCTAGTTAATGGAGAGAAAGATAAATGTTGAATGCTAAACATCAATACAAACTTGACATTTGGCTCAGTCTGTAATGAGATGATGGAAACAATAGATATGGTAATGTTTGCTAGACTCTTGCAACTTCTATCTCATCTCCCTAAAGTGATATGGGATCTCATTATTCAAACTTCTGAAGTATAATGAGACAGCAATTTAAATACTTGTAAGCATTTTTTTTATCCATTCCATCCCTGCCTAAGAGTAAAAAAAAAGATAAGAATGAAGATAAAAATAAGACTAATCACCACCATAATATTATAAAACAGGGATGGACTATATATAGTGCTTTGATCATGGCAAAGGATACACAACATAATTTTTTTTTTTCAGAAGGGGCCACCATCTTTGAAGTCTAGGGAAAAAAGCGAGTATCTTGGATTAGAGAGTATTCAGCAGGGGTAAAATCTGCATAAACCTGGAAGGGAAACAGATTATTTGTTTACGAGGTGACAGGTATCATGGTGTAGATTGAAAACAGATAGAAAGAGGTTAAGAAAATGTATGATATGTAAATGGGGTATCAATATATCTGCAAATTGAAGTGTGAGGAGTATAATCCAAATATTATCTTGTCTTTTCTTACCCTAAACTAGGTCCAGGAATCACTACAACAAGATCCTTGTACTCTGGCCTTCATACTCACATCTCCCTCCCCAAAACCCAGGTTTACCACATTCCCTATCAGAACCTTGACCATGTGGTATTATAGGTGAATCTCCACATTGTCTTTCCCAGAATGGCATCCTCTATACCTTCTTTCCAGCTTCCCTTTATGTTTTATTTTCCTGCATTGGGATGTAATCTTTCTGTGGGTCAGAGGATTATTGGCTTGCTTGTCTTTGCATTTTCAGCACATAACAACAGTACTTAACAGAAAATAAACTCTTAATATACTCTATTTCTATTATCTTTCTATGTATCACTTTTTAATCTATCTACAATATAAAATGATTTTAGCTACTTTTGAAAAATGCAAAATTGGTTGAAAAACAAAATTAATGTCTCTATGGATTCTGAGAAAATTTTTACTTATTTGGTAAATTATCTCTATTCTCTTATTTTATTTTTCTTTCTCCATTTTTTTTTTACTTTCCATTTTTATATTTTGGTTTTCAAACCTGCCCACTTTTTTAAAGTGTTTCTCCTAGATCTATAAACTGATAGATTAATACAATGAATTACTTAGCCAATTTCATGAGTCAACTAGTCATAGTGTTAGAGATTTAAATGTGGAGGCAATTTTAGGGATCATTTATTTCAATCCTCTAATTTTATAGGCAAGGAACTAAGATTAAAATTGTTATGTGCCTTTCTCATGATAATTTTTCAGATAGGCAAACTAAGGCCCAAAAAAGTCATAGCTGTAACCAGTATCACGGTGACAGAGTCTGAATTTGTAATAATGTCTGTTGGATCCAACCTCATTTGTCAGCTATACCCTGTTTCCTCTTCAACTATAGCAGACATTAGAAAAGTTCTTCCCTAAATGTAGTTATAAGTATCAGAGGTATGGCGAAAGATAGTCATTAGAGGCGTCAGAATAAAGTAGTAGCACTTAAATTTCTATTCCATCATCTATAAAAGTATTACTACATAGATTGACAGTAGTACTCTCATTCAGTTCATATAATAGCTTGAGTATCACATAAAACACTAACGTATTCTGAGGGAAAAGTGAAAGTTCACAATATGGAGACAATGACATTAGCTCCCTCACTTAAAAATATGCTTCCAATTTTCATGTGCCTCGTTAAATTAACATAAAGTTTAAGATATATAATTTTCACTAAACTAACTTGTGCAAAAGTGACAAATAGCTTTAAAAATTATTCAAACAAAAGCAGAGCCAAGATGGAGGACTGAAAACAGGAACTCATCTGAACTCTTCTGTGAATTTCTTCAGTAACCTCTAAAAAATGAATCTGAATGGATTTTAGAGTGGTAGAATCCATTGGGAAATGGAGCAAGGCAGATTTTCAGTCCAGGAAGGTGTGCACATGGAACTGGGCAGGGAAAGCATGGAGCAGGGCCTGAATCAGTGCAGACCTGAGACCCAACCAGAGTGGAGCCTGAGGGGACATGTGAGCTGATTCAGCCACCACAGGCCAATTCCCAGACATCTCACCACAGGGTGGGGATCTGTTGGAGGTGGGTAAGAGAAAGCACAGGGCCCATGGCAACAGCAGGTAATTCTGGGGCTACCAACCCATAGCCTAGATATTTAAAAATCAACTACCTGAGCACCCAGGAACCAAGAAGGTGGAGTAAAGCCTAGCTGTTCCACTCTCTCCCTCCCAATATTCTCTCCAGAGAATATTGCCTCAACGTAAAATCCTGAAATAGCCCAACCTTAGGCAGGCTTGGGAGTCCTAGATGAAGAGCTTGGGTGTGGCTATGTCAAGACTAAGGTGCAAGGGGGGCGGGGAGCTATCCCAACAAGCCCCATCTCAGCTGACCAGCAGGAGATGCTGAAACCCAGGGTGGTGGAGCCAGAAAGAACTAATACCAGAACCCTAGGTTTGCCTTCACACAACCAGGGGAACTGGCAGGACACCTGCCACTGCTGGCCACTAGCAGCTGAGCCTGCCTGAGTTTCAGCCTAGGGGCTGGGAGGTAGAATCCAGAAGCATCTAGACCACCCCTCTCCCCCACTTTACACTGTGAGCTTCAGGGTAAACTTGAGGCAACTCAGAAAACCCTGGCCTTGGCCTCAGTCTAGACACCCAGAGAACACAGCACACAAAGGCAATAACCAGACCTCTAACTCCCAGCATAAGAAGGACGGGTCAGAGCCCTCTATACCCCAGAATCAGACATCCACTTTAAAGGCCATAAAAGAGGCAATCACAATGAGAAATAAGCAATTTCCAATAATGAAAATGATTGAATCCTTTTATAGTGAGTGAGAAGAAACAAATTCACCAGAGGTCAGCATCCACTCTATCCAACTCTGAGAGCTCTACTGGGAATATGAACTGGTCTCAAGCCCAGAAACCATTCTTGGAAGAGCTCAGAAAGGATTTTAAAAGCCAAATTAGAGAGGTAGAAGACAAACTGACTATTTTAAAGCTATACTTGCCAAAATAGAAAAGAAAATTAATGAAGGAAACAGTTCCTTAAAAAGCAAAATGTGTGAAACTGGAAAAGAGGAACAAAATCTAAGTGGAGAAAAGAACTCCTTTAAAACAAAATCTGAACATATGGAAAAGGAACTTCAAAAATTAATCTAGGAAAATAATTAGCTAAAAATTAGAATCAGTCAATTTGAAACTAATGACTCTATGAGGCATTAAGAATTAGTCAAATAAAACCTAAAGAATGAAAAATTAGGAGAAAATGTAAAATGTCTCATTGGAGCAACAACTGACCTGGAAAAAAGATACAGGAGAGATAATCTAAAATTTTTCAGTCTACCAGAAAGCCATGATGAAAAAAAGAGCCTGGACAACATCTGACAAGGACTCATCAAGGAAAATTGCCCTGCTGCCCTAGAACTAGAGGGTAAAATAGTTATAGAAAAAATCCACCAGACACCTTCTGAAAGAGATCCCAAATTGAAAACTCTAAGAAGTATTGTAGACAAAATCCAGAACTATTAGATGAAGGAGAAAATACTGTAGCAGCAAGAAAGAAACAATTCAAATATCATGGAACTACAATTAGCATTGTGCAGGACCTAGTGACTTCTACATTAAAAGATCAGATGGATTGGAATATGATATTCTGTAAGGCAAAAGAACTCTGTCTACAAACAAGGATCCAGCAAAACTAAGCATAATCTTTCAGTCAAGAAGATGATCATTCAATGAAATAAGGGACTTCCAGAAGTTCCTTTTGGAAAAGCCAGAGCTCAGTGGAAAATTTGATCTCCAAATACAAAACTCAAGAAAGACATAAAAAGGTAAACAGGGAAAACACACACATACACACCCATACACAAACAAATTTTGTTATTCAATAAAAGCAATGTGTTTACATCTCTATATGGGAAGCTGATACCTGTCAATATTGAGAATTGTATAATCATCATGATATATAGAAGGGTGATACAATCATAGAGGTTGTGGGTAAAAACTAACCAAATTGATGATTAAAAAATACCCTATTAAGGGGAGCAAAGGAAATGTAATGGGACAATGGTAAAGGAAAAGGCAGAAAAGGGTAAGTCATGCCACCCAAAAAGGCATAAAAATATATTATATTAGAAGGAAAGAAGAGAGGGAGATGAACATTTTATGAGCTTGACTCATTGGTTTTGGTTCAAGATGGAAATAACATAATCAGTTAAGTATAGGATTTTAACATGAAAATACACAAAAATCTATTATACTAGAGGGAAAGAAGGTAGAGAGAGGAGCATTGTATGAGATTTACTCTCATTGGGTTTGACTCAAGGAGGGAATAATATACCTTTTAAGTCTAAAAATCTACCATACACTTCAGGCACTAGGAGGGGAAAGGAGAAAGGAAAAGGTCAGTTTGTGAGAAGGGAGGGAGGAAATAGTAATAGGGAATGGTAGGAAAAGGAAGGGGGATTGATAGAGAGGGAATACTGAGGGAGGTAGTGGTGAAAAGGAAAACTCTTAAGAAGGTGAAGAGAGAAGGCAGAAATAAAAACATAAATGGGGGAGGGAAATGGGATGGAGGGAAAGTGAGAGACAGTAATCATAACTGTTAATGTGAATGGGACAAATTCCTCCATAAAACAGAGGCAGATAACAAAATGGATTAAAAAAACATAATCCTACAATACGCTGTCTACAAGAAACACATTTGAAACAGAGGGATACACAAGATAAAGATAAAAGATTGGAGCAGAATATATTATGCTTTAGCTAAAGTAAAAAAAAAATCAGGGGTTACAGTCTTTTCTCAGATAAAGCAAAAAATAAATCTAAATAAAAGAGATAAGGAAGGAAACTATGTCTTGCTAAAAGGCACCATTGACAATGAAGTATCATTACTAAAAATATATGCGCCAAGCAGTATAGCATCCAAATTCCTAGAGGAGAAATTAAGGGAATTAGAGGAAGAAATAAATGGCAAAACTATAGTTCTGGGGGACTTCAATCTCCCCGTCTCTCAACTTGATGAATCTAACCTCAAAATAAAATAAATAAATATATAAATAAATAAATAAGGTAAGGGGGTGAATAGCTTGTTAGAGAAGGAAGATATGATAGACTTCTGGAGAAAATTGAAGGGCGATAAGATTCTTCTCAGTTACATAGTAACATACCCCAAAATAGACCACATACTAGGGCATAAAAACATTACAATCCAGTGCAGAAAGGCAGAAATATTAAATGAATCTTTTTCAGATAATGATGCAATAAAAATTATATCATATAAAGGGCCATGGAAAGATAGACTAAAAACTAATTGGAAAATAAACAATTTAATCCTAAAGAATGATTGGGTCAAACAAGAAATCATAAAAGCAATCAATAATTTCATTCAAGAGAATGATAATAATGATACAACATAACAAATCTTGTGGGATGCAGCAAAAGCAGTTCTAAGGAGAAGTTTTATATCTCTGAATGCATACATGAATAAAATAGAGAAAATAGTGATCAATAAATTGGGTATGCAATGGAAAAGGCTAGAAAAAGAACAAATTGAAAATCCCCAATGAAATACTAAATTAGAAATACTGAAAACCAAAGTAGAGATTAATAAAATTGAAATTAAGAAAATTGTTGAACTAATAAATAAAACTAACAGCAGGTGTTATGAAAAAATCACAAAAATTGGTAGACCTTTAGTAAATCTGATTAAAAAAAAGGAGAAAACCAAATTACCAGTATCAGAAAAGAAAAGGGTGAATTAAGTCTCAATGAAGAGGGAACTAAAACAAAAAATAGGATGTTTTTGGCCAATTGTATGCCCATAAATTTGACAATTAATGAAATGGATGTATACTTACAAAAATAAAAATTTCCCACATTAACTGAAGAGGAAGTAGAATACTTAAATAACCCCATCTCAGAAAAAAAAAATTTAACAAGCCATCAACAAATTCCCTAGGAAAAAAATCTCCAGGGCCAGATGGTTTTACAAGTGAACATTACAAAAATTTAAAGAACACTTGATTCCTGTACTTTATAAACTATTTGGGAAAATTGGAGAAAGAATCCTTCCAAATTCTTTTTATGACACAAATGTGGTACTGATACCAAAATTTGGAAGAACCAAAACAGAGAAAGAAATTATAGACCAATTTGTCTCGTGAATATAGATACAAAAATATTTTAAAAAATATTAGCAAAAAGACTACAGCAGCTTATCACAAGAATAATACACTTTGATCAGGTAGGATTTATTCCAGGAATGCAAGGCTGGTTCAATATTAGGAAAACTATCAATATACGATCATATGAAAAACAAAACTAGTAGAAACCATATGATTATCTCAATAAATGCAGGGAAAAAGCCTTTGAAAAAATACAACACCTATTCCTATTAAAAACACTAGAAAGTATAGGAAAAAAATGGAGTCTTCCTTAAAATAATAAGTAGAATCTATCTAAATTCATCAGCAAGTATTATATGTAATGGGGATAAGCTAGAAGTATTTCCAAAAAGATTGGGGGGTGAAACAAAGATGTCCACTATCACCTTTCTTATTCAATTTAGTACTAAAAATATTAGCTGTAGCAATAAGAGAAGAAAAAGAAATTAGGTTAGACTATGTAGATGCTAAGCTATCACTCTTTGCAGATGATATCATGATATACTTGAATCCTGGAGATTCAAGTAAAAAATCATTTGAGATAGTAAATAAATTTAGCATAGTTGCAAGATATAAAATAAATGCACATAAATCTTCAGCATTCCTATACATTTCTAACGAAGTCCAACAGCAAGAAATAAAAAGAGAAATTCCATTTAAAGTTCATGTAAACAATATAAAATATTTGGGAATGCCAAAACTAACACAATTATGGAAAACTTTTTCACATAAATAAAGTCAGATCTAAATAATTGGAAAAAAAAAACAGCAATGACTCATGGCTAGGTCAAGCTAATATAATAAAAATGACAATTTTACCTAAAATACTTTATCTATTTAGTGCCATACCAATAAATCTACAAGAACATTATTTTATAGATCTAGAAAAAATGGTAACAAAATTTATCTGGAAGAACAAAAAGTCCAGAATATTAAGGGAACTAATGAAAAGAAATGCTAGGGAAGGTGGCCTTGCCATACCAGATTATAATCTGCATTATAAAGCAAAAGCCATCAAAAGTAATTGGTACTGGCTGAGGAATAGAGTAGTGGATCTGTGGAATAGATTAGGTACATGAAACATAGCAATCAATGACTATAGTTATCTACTGTTTGATAAACCCAAAGATCCCAGCTTTGGGGATAGCAACTCACTATTTGGGAAAAAAAAACCTGCTGAGTAAACTGGAAAATAGCAGAAACTGTGTATAGATCAATGTTTTACATCATATACCAAAATAAAAATCTAAAGGGGTGCATGAACTATATATAATGACTGAGAATGTAAGCAATTTGGGAGAGCAAGGAATAGTTTACCTGTCAGATTTATGGAGAAGGGAGGAATTTATGACCAAAGAAGAGTTAGAGAGCATTATGAAATACAAAATGAATAATTTTGATAACATTAAATAGAAAACTTTTTGTACAAATAAAGTTAATGTAACCAAGATTAGGAAAGATGTGGAAAATTGCAAAATAATTTTTACAATCAGTGTCTCTGATAAAGGCTTCATTTCTAAAGAGAATTGAGTCCAATTTATAAGAATACAATTCATTCTCCAATTGATAAATGGTCAAAGAATATGAACAGGCAGTTTTCAGAGGAAGAAATTAAAGATATCTATAAACATATTTTTAAAATGCTCTAAATTGCTATTCATTAGAGAAATCAAAATCAAAACAATTCTGAGGTACCATACCTCACCAGTCAGATTAGCTAAAATGACAAAAATGCCATGCTATAAATACTATAAATGTTATAAAAATGTGCATTCCCTTTGAGCCAGCAATAACACTGTTAGGGCTATACGCAAAAGAGATCATAGAAGTGGGAAAAGGACGTGTATGTACAAAATTGTTTATAGCAGCTCTTTTTGTGGTAGCAAAGAACTGGAAAGAAAGGGGATATCCATCAACTGGGGAATGGGCAAACAAGTTGTGGTATATGAATGTAATGGAATACTATTGTGCTATAAGAAAAGAGGAGCAGGGACGGCCAGGTAGCACAGCGAGTGAGAGCACCGGCTCCAGTGTCAGTACAACCTGGAAATTGAATCCCGGGCTCAGACACTTAGCATCCACCCAGAAACACCTGGCTGTGTAACCTTGAGCAAGTTACTTAACCCCAATTGCTTAGGGGCGGCCAGGTGGCTCAGCGATTAAGAGCACCGGCTCCAGTGTTGGGATGACCTGGATCGAATCCCGAGCTCAGATACGCAGCACCACACCCAGAAATAACTGGCCGTGTAACCTTGAGCAAGTTACTTAACCCCAATTGCTTTAAAAAAAAAGAAAGAAGCAGACAGCCTTCAAAAAAACCTGGAGCATCTTATATAAACTGATGATGAGTGAGAAGTGCAGAACCAGGACAACTTTGTATGCAATTACAAATGCATCATATGTATGATGACCAGCTTTAATATACTGGGCTACTCTCAGCAATGCAAGGTTATAAGACAACTCCAAAAGACTCATGATGGAATGAATATCCACATCCAGAGAAAAGAACTATGGAGTTTAAATGCGGATTGAAGCAAACTACTTGTTCTCTGTTTGGTGTTTGGTTTTGTTTTATTCAATTTCTCATTGTTTTACTTCATTGATTATAATTCTTCTTCACAACCTGACTAATGCTTATTGCAAAGGTATTTGTAGAGCTTATATCATATTGCATGCCATTGGGGGGTGGGGAGGGGGCAGAGAGAGGGGGAGAAAATCCGAAACTCAAGTGACTGTGAAACTGAATGTTGAAAACTAAAATTATATGAGCGAATTTAATAAAATAAAATTGAAGGGAAAAAAATCCTTCAAACAAACCACATATTGAAAATAATGCTAATAATCCAAGTACGAATGAACAAGAAAATGTTATAGCCAACATTTTTACTACTCTTGGGTGAACTCTTGACCAGCTGTATTAAAAAGTGAATACAATAATGATTTAGTCAACTATGACAAAAAAGTCAGTCAAAAAAAGTTGCAATTTTCAACATAAATTATATATTCCACTGCAATTAAAAATTAAGAAGTAACAGAGTGTATAGCAATCATAGACTCAGAAAAGGTATGCCAACCTTTATTGATAGAATTTTGTCATTTGAGATTTCCCTATGGCAGTGAAATCTAATATAATTGTATATTAGAGATATAAGCATGTTGACTTTCATCCATTTCATCCCCCTACAAAGGCAAACATGCATCTGCTCTTTAAATCTTTAACTGAGAGAATTAAAACTCAAGTCACTGAACTAGGAAGATGCTAAAAGTGCCATTGGAGGTATCTCTTGAACCCTGATCTCTGTGACTTTAAATATGGTTATCTTTATAGTATAATAGGCTACTTTTTGAAAAATATTATTGATGGATTAATTTCAAGGTAATAAATAATGGTTTTTGTTTTACTAACAATGAGTTTTGATCATGTTATTCATAACATTCAGTGAGTTGACTTACTGGAATTAATAAAAATAAAATATTTAACAATTGTTTATTTCAGTATTGAACCTTTAAAAGTTGACTTCTATGCTGTTTCAACATATAAATTGCATAGTAGTGCCACAATAATTGCATATAGTTTATAACTAATAATATGTTATTTAAGGAGCATTTTATGAATGGAGCACATGATCGAAAAAATAAATAACAAACCTGAGATCACAGGTGTAGAGAACAGCAATTTATCCCTCTTTTATCTTAGGTCAATTTATGTTTATTGATGTTGAAATGAATTGTTAATGCTGTGGGTGGAAGTAAAAACATGTCACTCAAGGAAAACTTTATCTCTAACATGCATAGAAACTTCATATTCAAATAAAAAAGGTGAGGGTGGAGACAAAAAAATTGTATCAGACAGAAGAAATGAAAGAGGACAAAGACATCTTGATTACTAAAAGACTTTTGCATGCTCATCATGATTTTCAGTAAAATCTATAAAAAAATAATAAAATTATAAAAATGTAATTTGTAATATATAACATACAAATGACTTTTATGGGTATCATTGTTTTTGTAATAGCTTATATAGTTAGAAAGTTGACTTATTAAAAGAGGAAAAAAGCAAAATTAGCATAGTTTTTAAAAATAAAGAAAACAATGGGAACAAATAAATGTAAGGCAGTCAAAATTATTTGAACCTTACCATGTAAGCAAATTATGGATAATCATAGCAGCAAGCAACCCAAGCATCCCCAGGGTTTGCTGCCAATACAGGTTCTTGGATCTGCTTTGATAAGGGAAAGCAACTCAAAATGGGTTAACAAGCTTATTTTAATGTCATATATGTATCGTTAGCCTAGTTCAGGGGATAAAGGTCAGCACACCGAACTTCAGAATATACAGACAGAATTTTCAAGACAGAGAAACAGATCAAATAGACAGATTTCCAAAATGCCCAACCATTACATCCATACCAAATCAACATCTGGGTTTTTCAAAGCAGGGGGACTCTTAACAACAGCTTCCCAGAGTTTCATCAAATCACAGAACACTTCTCAAAGTGAGCCCCAAAACAAAGCTACACATCAGGGCTTATATAGCCTTCTCCTGCCTCAGAGAATGTAACAACCTTATTCACTCACTGGCCAATCAAGAAGTATCTACTGAAAAACAAGCCTCCCACCCCAGGCTCCAGGTGAACTTTAGCCTAGGGGCAGGGAAGATCTTACAAATTTACATTCCCATTACATTCAGCCCCAAGATCTTTCATGCCCATAGCATAGTCAATTTACTTTTGAATTAGCACTAAACATCTCTTAGGTCAAATTTTCAAGATACAGAACTAAAGTTACCAAAGTGGCAACTGGGCCTTAAACAAACACAAAGTACATTGCATTATCACCTCAACTCAAAACAAGTGTCCAAATAAAGTTCTTTTGTGTGAATGGGAGTGTCCTTCCCCTCACACAGCTCCAGCCCCTGCTTCCAAGTACAGAGAGGGTACTGGGCAACAAAACCAACAAGGTAGAGTTCTTGGGGGTCCAAGGCACTTCATCCCACTCACCATAGTCACAAGTCCATCCTCCCTCTGGGTCCCAAACTGTGGGATGCAGCAAGGAAACACATTAAGTGCCCCTGCTTTGCTGCTCAGTTCTTATCTTTTCTTGTGGCTGAATTCCAAACTCCTAGGTTCCTTCTCCTCCCACAGGCAGCAGCCACTCCTGGGAGTGGGGGAGGGGGGTCTCTCAACAACCAATGGCTTCCCAGAGTCTCATATGATCAAATCACAGAACACTTCTCAAAGTGAGCCCCCAAAATAAAGCTACACATCAGGGCTTATATAGCCTTCTCCTGGTTCAGATAATGTAACAACCTTTTGGACCCACTGGCCAATCAAAAAGTATCTACTGAACAACAATCCTCTACCCCAGGCTCCAGGGGCACTTTAGCCTAGGAGCAGGGAAGATCTTAAAAATTTACATTCCCATTATAATAATACAAAATGGGAAATATTCGGAAGAGACAAATACAGTAGCCACAACAACTTAATACTGAAATATATATATATATATATATATATATATATATATATATATATATATATATATATATTCGTTTAAATAATTCAATTTTTACAATGAAAAGACCAAAAAAGCTTTAGATGGCAAACAATTGACTCCCTTGAAAATCATAGACAAAAAGTCAAAAACAACAAAATCTACAAGAGAAAATAACTTTAAATATTTTAAGGTGAAGGAAGAGAGAAAATATACAGAAGTAATGGAAGGTAATACCAAGGTTAACAAAGTTTGGTAAGATACCAGAGCATGAAAAATTACTCTGAAGGTATTTAAGGGTGAAATCTGAAGGACAAAAGTAGAAGAAAAAATACAAAAGATCTATCATGATTTGTATTACAAATTCCTTTCACTATCAATAAAAGTGGAGCCACCATACTTGAAGAAGATAGAAGTGGTAGTAAAGATAACAAAGATGAACATTCCATTCAGATTTTATCAGAATATGTAGGTGAGATCCAGGTTGGAGTTGAAATACTTTGGGGGACGTTGAGGGATTTACACTTAAGGTATCTGAAGAAAGAACACAAACCAAGGATGTTGTAAAATTGTAGGAAATGACTAATGCCCAAAGCATGCTGGCCTAAAAAACACATACAACTACTGATCCATATGTCTACTTTCCCAGCTACAGATATTGATACAGATAGATTTCTCATATTTTTTCATAACATGGACAAAAAAAGATTTTAAAAATCACTGTGCACATCTTTGACATCATAGAACTAATTTAAAGACAGGGAAAAATGAAAATCACATTATATTTATTGTTTGCTAACTAGAAGACTAGATGGATTCCATCTGGCAGAACAAAACATTGCTTTAAAACCATTCTTCCAACAAGATGTCTCTTGCAATATATAAGATTCATTTAAAGATATAGTAACAGAGAAAACTTTGTTCAAAGGAACTTACATGATTAATATCTAATGAAATGTAAAGTGTATATTTGTATGCTCACCAAGGTGTACACTTACAAGTACAGGGTTCAAACTGACAGCAGATTCCCTATAAATAGTAAGACATTCTGGATCATCCTTTTTTATGGTTGATTTGGGATATTTATTGCAGTAAAATCTAGAATATTGTGGAAATTAATGGTTGAGATTAATAATCTTTTATTGGATGAATATTAATTAAGTGAAAAAATAAGACCTAGGAACTGTGCAAATCTTTGGGGATGAAGACAAAAACAAATGATTCAAGGAATTTACTTTCTATTGGAAAGAGACAACACGAACACATACAAGTAAATACAAAATAGATAGATGTAAGTAAATAAAAAGTAGATTCAACAGTAAAGTTCAAATAAAAGGGGAAGATTAGATAAATACAGTGCAGAAAATGACACTTGAAGTGGGTCATATAGGAAGTCAATGATAGAGAGACATATGGAAGGAGTATATTACAGGCATGAAGGACAGCTCATGAATAAGCACAGAGAATGGAAATATATTGAATTAATGGGGGATAGTATGTAGGCCAGTTTGACTGGCAAATTGAATGTGCAAAGGAGAGTGATTTTAAATAAGCCTGGGGGAAAAGATTTAATTTGTGCAGAGCTTTTCATGTCAAACAGAGGAGCTTGCAATTTATTCAAAAACAACGGAAGAGGGTGGATTAGTTTGTAGACTGCAATACAATCAAACTTACTGTTTAATAATATCCATTTGAACTACTAGTATGTTTTTATTTCAAAGGGATAAAAGAAAAAGTAAAGGACCTATATTTACCAAAACATTGATAGTAACTCTTCTTGTGCTGGCAAAAAAAAAAGAAAGAAATTGAGGCCAAATGTTCATCAATTGAAGAATGGTTCAACAAGTTGTGCCATATTATTGTGAAGGAGAATTATTGTGCTATACCAAATGACAAGGGGTGGAGAGAAATTTCAGATAAATACATGCCAACATCCACATAAACCAATGCAAAGTGGAGTAGGAAGAACCAGGAAATTCTGTGTGTGGAAACAGTCATGTTTTAATGATGGTTAACTGTGAAAGACTTGGCTTCTTTGAGTAATTCAATCAACAATTGCAAAGGAATAATCATGAAAAGAGGGCAGATAGGTGGTGCAGTGAATAGAGCAGTAGGTCTGGAGTCAGGAAGCCCTGAGTTGAAATCTGTTCTCAGAAATTAACTAGATGGGAGACCCTGGATCCATCACTTAACTCTATTCATCTTAGTTTTCTCATCTGTAAAATGAGCTGGAAAAGGAATGGCAAACTACCTCCAGCATGTTTGCCAAGAAAATCCAGAGAGAGAAATGATTAACTTTGAGAGAAAATTCAAGTATAATTGTTTTGCTTTCTTTATTTTTCTTGCTTTTGTGATATAACCAATATAGAAATTGCATTTTCCATGATTTCACATGTATAATTGCTACAATCTTATTCATCCTTTCAGTAGGTGGGAAAGAGGTGGGAGAGGAAGACAGAAAATATGGAACTTAAAATTTGAAAAAAAAGAAAGGAAAGGTAAAAATAAAATTATATATATATATATATATATATATTAAAATTTTATATCCATTGTTGACTGAGTAGAGCATAGTTTGAAGAATGGAGAAATTCTTAGAAAGAATAATGAATTAAATTTGAAGAAATTGTCCAGAATAAATGGTGATATGGATTTGGCCAACCATCCACATAGGAAAGAACAAATGGAAAAAGAGTGACTAAAACCAGATATTAACATTAAACTCAGTGGACATCAAATAGAGCTAGGAGAATTAGAGATAAATATCTCTTCAGAGAAAGTTATTATAAAAAAAATGTTATTGGGTGAGTGCGAAGGATAGCCCGTGAACAGACTGTATTTACCACTTGTATCACTTTAGCATCAAGAGGAAAGAAGGAAGAGATGAAGGAAGAAAAGAAGGCAGTGGGGGAGGGGGAAGAAGGAAGGAACAAAGGAAAAAGAGAGAAATGAAGAAAGAAAGCAAAGGAAAAGAAGGAATAAAGAAGGAAAGAAAAAGGGAGAAGGAAAGAGAAAAAGAAAAGAAGGAAGAAAGGAAGACATAATTTAAACAAGTTGTGGTTAACTTATATGAGGGCATAAACAAGAATCATGCAGGATGGGTGAGAATCATGAGAATGATCCATAATCGTACACAAGTAGCGGTTGATGGAATGATGGAAATAGGAAAAACATAAAGGCAAAATTTTCAAAGTTATTTTGTATAACAGACAAATTTGCAGAGTGAACCAAATAACTAACAGCATAGAGGATAAATTATCCCACAGTGTTAGCTGATTTTTTTTTAAATAGCAGAATGTGAGAACCTTGAAAAAGGAGGCTATTTAATTTTCTTTTTTATATTCCAAGAATCTGACAGTTCTCAATATGGAAAACTTTTTTCAATGAATGTGTTTATCTATCTATCTATCTATCTATCTATCTATCTATCTATCTATCTATCTATCTATCTATCTATCTATCTACCTACCTATCTATTTTGATGTCATGAACATAATTCAAATGGAAATTGAAAGAGGAAATAAGAATTCCATATAATCTTGGTTCATGATGCTTTTAATGAACATTTACGAAATGAACATCCTTTTTGAGAAAAGATGCTTTGATTTTTGGCTTGCTATATAAGTTAATACATTAACTCCAGCAATGACAAATAACTATAAAACTAAAATGAATATTAAAAATACATGAAAAGTATAAATTAGTATAGAATTTAATTTATTGTTGTGATTTTATTTTCTCTGAGAAGGAAAATTATTTCTGAAGTGGAAAATATGGGAAAACAAAGTCTAATTGGGTGTTAACTTAACTAAGACAAAAATAATTACGGTAAGAGAAGTCCTTAGTGACTTAATTTGTTCAAGTTATCTGACCCAGATAAAATACATTCTTATGTAATGTAAGAACTTTTCATTAGGATTATTAATTTGAGGGACTCTGAACTACAGGAGAGAAATATGAACTGGATAATAACACAGATATTTCTATACAGAACTGGTTGAATGTCTTGAAGTAAAAACTAATGATTAATGGTTTCATTTTAAATTATAAATAGGCCTGAACTAGGGAACTACAGCAATTTGTGCTTTATTTTATATTATCCTATTAATGATTTACATAAAAAATGACATAGTTCCTAAATTTACAAATAACCACAATACTGGGAGGGATTAATGACATGTTAATGATATGCTAGAATTCTGAGCTAAGTGTAAGATGAAATTCAGTAAGCATAAATGTAAAATCTTATGCAGAGGTTAAAAATAGTTAAATACAAAAGAAATATGGTAAGACAACACTTCATCCAAAAAAAATAATATATCTGTTTTTTTTTTTTTATGGCCTTCAAAATGATTTCAGAGCCAACAAAGTAAAGTAAAAATTAATGTCATGTTAGGTTGGTTAGAGAGCTGTGGCATGCAGGCTTAGGGAAATGATCAGCCTGTCTTGACAGTATCAAATCTAGAGTACATTGTTTATTTCAAGGTGCCATATTTAGGAAGGGTATTGAAAAGCTGAAGAATATCAATAGAAGAAGTTGTGAAGAGTCCACTGATCTCAGGGAATTGTGGGGACTGGAGCAGCAATTGGTAGTGGGAATTCAGTGAATCACAATTCTATCTTGTGACTTAATTCTGGTGTTAACTCAGTTCCCTTTCTAATATAGATCTAGTCCAAATTTTGTTTTATGATTAAAACATTAATTAAATGTGAAAACTGAAAGAAAACATTATTGTTTGAACTTAGCCCTGCATGGATGGGCAACTGGTCCATCTCTACCTCTGTTTAGGGACCCTTAACTATGGACCTAGTTAAGTTACTGACCAGAAACCGTGTCAAATCTAAAGACTGATGTATTGACCTTTCTGACAATCACATATCTCAAGCAACCCATATGTCTTATCTGAAAACTAGTCCTATACTGATCAATCATTTGAAGTTTCCATATTTCTTTGAATGCGTACAGATACTTTGGAGAAGTGGTATGCCTCTTTTCCTGACTTCAGGTAATTGCAATCATTGTTTCCTTCTCACAAATTGCAAAATCCCTAATCTTTTCTCCAATTAAAATAAAATTACCAAATGTTTACTTTGATTTTATTTCACTAATTATTTTGAATGTATAAAAATCTGTCTCTCCCTTGTATTTGTGGTTCCTTGCCAAAGGGTGACTGGTCCTAATCTGTTAAGTAATTGGCAATCATTCTTTAAGAAATTGATATACAATACCATGATATCATACTTGGCTACTTGAGAGTTTTGTTGGATGAGATGATACAAGAAGAATATTCTTATCTTCATAATTTCCAAGAATTATATAGTTGAGTTGATTTTGGAAGCAAATCAGATGATAGAGTAGATATAAGAAGAAAGTTCTATTGGATCTTGGGCATGGCCTTATGGTTTGTTTGGTTTGCATTTCTTCCTAGTCACATTAATCTATTAGTCTATGTGCATATTAAAAATAATTTTTATTATATATTAATATAGATTAAAACTAGCTATTATACATTGAATTTTTCATCAGCCTCAAGTAGCTAATTAATGTATTTTGTAGTGTCTAACAAAGTTATCCTTTTATTTAAAGAACTGTTTGAGAAGAATAGGTGGTTTAAATACTGAGAAAAGATTGACCCCATTTTTCCATAAATTTTACAATATTTAAGTCCTTTAATTAATCCCCAAACCCCTAATTTAGGCATGATAACAGTAATGAGGGGAACAAAGATACTACAAATATAGTAATAAGAAAACTTATTTATAAATAAGTTTTATTATATAAATATATTATTATATAATATATTTAATTTATTTATATAATAATATATTATTATATAAATTATATTATATAAATAATATGTATTTATAGTTATAAGACAGATTAACTATAACTTTAAATAATTACTTATGGAAAATGGCATTATTATGTAATTCCTGATCATTTTAAATTATAGGATGAGCCAAGCAGTGTTTACTTAATGTATGATTCATTGAATGTAAGGGTTGAAATATTTAGATATCTTCCAGGCTTTTATTCTAGATTCAGTAAGTGCAATTTTAAGAATCACCACAAGATGGAGATGTTGTCTGTATAGGCATCAATGCCAGGTGTGCAAAATTTTAATGGTAAAAAAAAAATTAAACCATAGAGTTTACTTTAAACATGGAAATGTTTCACCAAAATGTGCAGTTATGAAAAGTTAAAATGTATTAAAAACAAATAAAGGCCTTTAAATGTAAAACAGTTGTTTACACACTTAGCTGTTGATCATTTTTCCTACAGACACTAATTGCATAAACATTTTTTTTAACTTGAATACCAGAGTCAATCCAACCTAAGATATAATATTATAAAGCATAAGATCATGGTTTTAGAGCTATAAAAATGTCTTAAATACCATTTAGTGCAACCCTATTACTTGAATATTGAGGAAATTGAGCAATGGTATTAAGTGACTCTGGTGAAATCAAAAAGGTAATAAGCAGCACAGGCAGAATTTCCATACTGGTCCTCTTACTAAAAAGCTATAACTCTTTCCACTAAACAACATTTCATCTCAATTTGAGAGATCAAGAAATTCCCTTACAAAAAGCCAGTTTCTGGTTAGATCACAACAATGTAAAATATCTCAAATAAATGAAACCTGTTTCCTTTAAAACTGGTTATATGGGTCGACAAACTTGCTTTAAGGAGCCAAGATAGCAGAGTACAGCCAGCAACCCAGCTGAGTTCTCTCAAGATTGACTATAAACAATTTTAAAATAAGTCTCCAAATCAAATTTTGAAGTGGCACAGCTAACAAAACGAAAGAGTGAGACATTCTTCCAGCCTGAAACAACTTGGGAGGTCAGCAGAAGAGGTCTATGTTAAGGGGCCTGGCACACAAATGGTGGGCCTTAAAAGAAGCAGCATTAGCATCAGAAGATTTGGGATCTCTCAATCCAGAGACCAAAAGGGGGTAGGACAACTCAAATGGCATCATATTTGTAAAGTAGTTAGCACAGTTCCTGATACTTAGAAGGCAAATAATACATGATTGTTTCCTTCCTTCCTTTCTTTTTTCTTTCCTTCCTTCCTTCCTTTCCTTCCTTCCTTTCTCTTCCTTCCTTCCTTCCTTCCTTCCTTCCTTCCTTCCTTCCTTCCTTCCTTCCTTCCTTCCTTCCTTCCTTCCTTCCTTCCTTTCTTTCTTTCTTTCTTTCTTTCTTTCTTTCTTTCTTTCTTTCTTTCTTTCTTTCTTTCTTTCTTTCTTTCTTTCTTTCTTTCTTTCTTTCCAAGTAACTAATTCAATAGGGTACAGGACAGGTATTGCATAGAGTGAGGCACTTACACTGATCATTGAAGGAAATTAAGGCTTCTAAAGGTTGAGATCAGAAAGAATATTCAAGGCATTAGAATAATCTTTAAAAATCAAAGAAGGAAGAAATTGAATGCTTAAATTAATAGGCTGAAGTATCCCTGCTTTTCCCAGAGCAGATCTTCCTAGGATATTTCCTCAGTCATACAAAGTTGATAATATTCTTTAAATTATCTTTTTTTTTAAATTTATAATAATTAATGTAATACCTATTAAAATGAATGCTTTACAAATATTATCCCATTTTGTCCTCACAACAACACTAAGAGATAGGTATTATTTCTAATCCCAAATTAATAAATGAGAAAAATGAGTTTTACATAGCTAGTAAATTTTTGGAAACACACTTGAAGATAGGTTTTCCTGATTCCAAGTCCAGGGTTCTATTATTTGTCCCACCTCACTTTCACCAGGATCTTCTACCTGACTTCTACCTTATTCTGTGTTTTTAAAAAAATTATTGATTCTCCAAATTTTTTATTGGCACCTATTCCTAGAAGTCTGGCTATCAAAAGAAAAAAAAAGTGCTTTCCTTATAAACCACAATCTGTTATTATGAATTTATCAAATGCCAAAACAAAATAAAACCAGAAAACTTACATCTGATAAGAACAGCAGGAAAAAAAAAACGATTGTTTGTGAAACCATAAATCACCACTATGCCCAGCTTCTTTCTGTTTATAAAGTATATTCAATGAGGCTATCCTCTATATATAGTATAGGGGTCTTGTTTTGTATCTTGAAGAAAGGCACAGGAGACATTGCTATCCTTTTCTCCAACCAACCTTTTCTATGGTTGGTTGGTGAAAAGCATAGCAATGTCTCCTGTGCCTGCAATGAGGGCAAGGTTTAATTGCCAACTGCTCCCTAACAACTTTTCTCCTTGTCTGTATAGATTTCTACTTTTGCACCCTCATGTAATGCCAATCAAAAGCAACTTCCAAGGTTCAAAATACCAGAATAGCAGCTCTCCATTTTATTCAGTGACAAATTAAAAACACAAAAAATTAAAATACAGCATAATTCAAAATACAGCATTCACCAAGTATAATTGAATTATTTCCAAGTACTACTCCACCCCTGGAAAATACATTCATTTAGTCAGTCACAAAGTCTCTCTTCTCAAATGGAGATTAGTTTCCAACCATAAGCAAAGTAACATTCATTTGATCAGTCACAGAGCACAAAAAAGTCAAAAGTTTCTCACAACTGAATTACAATTATCATCAGTTAACACCAAGTACCTTCTCAAAAGGGGCAGTAGATAGCACAGAGGCCATACTCCTCTGAGTTACAACAAGATTAAGATATCATCACAGCATTTAATACTCAAAGAGAGGTCTTTTCTTAATCTTGACCTGAGGAAAGTTCTCAGCAATCTCTGTTCCTGGTGAGACAGAACTTAACAAGGCCACAAGATACCTTGCCAGTGTCCTTATTAATTAATTTTCTGTCAGCAGAACAATACTGGGATCCCTGAAAACATCAGCAAGACCCTCTTCCAGGATTTCTGTAAACATACAACAAGAAAATCCTTCTTCATGGCTTCTGAAGCAACATCAAGGTTCCAGAACCTCTGCAACAACAGCACTGTCCTTCACCAGAGGACAAATCTGGTAAAACAACATCAAAACAGATAAAATATTGGCATTACAGCCATGTCTCCTTAGTTCTTGGAAGCTCTGAAAGGTCCTGGGCAGCTCAAACTGGCCCTCAGCAGTCCTCTCTTTCTCTCTGATTCCACGATGATGCTTCCAAAAGTTCTTCTGCCTCTCTTACTCTTCTTGTGACTCTGATAATCCAAGGCATCAGCTCCTCCCAATTCAGCCCTCTCTTTTCACATCAACAAGATCATCCCACAAGTGGATTTACAAGCTCCAGGTTTTAACATTCAACCCGAAAACCAAGCCAATATAGGGGGATCTTTGAATTCCATTACTATTTACACCTGATTATGTACAAAGCCAATTTCCCCTAACCTTACAATCTCTTCCCCCAAATTCAGTGTATTCTTCTTCCTCTCTCTTTTATTTTTTCTCTTAAGATGATCAACAAAGATCAAAAACATTCCCATGTCTTCTGTCTTATTAAATTCTATGACACCTGATATTGGGATAAATGTAACTTTCCCTTATTTAACCCTTTATTATTGCCTGTTCATTTAATTTTTCTTATGGATTCACCACTCACGCCATAAATCCTTTCTTTGAACTCTAAATTAACTATGCAGTTTTATTCTTTTAATCAGAAGTGCTTAATTAAAAGTGCTCTATTTCATTAAATGCCCATTTTTCCTCTGAAGGATTATACTAAGTTTTGCTGGCTAACTTATTGTTGGAAGTAATCTTAACTCCTTTTACTTCCATAATATCATATGTCAACCTCTCTGATCCTTTAAAGTGGTAGCTGCTAAGTCTTGTGTTATCCTGATTGTTGATCCATAGTATTTGAATGGTTTATTTATGACTGCTTGAAGTATTTCCTTTTTGACTTGGGAGTTTTAGAATTTGGCTACCATATTCCTGTAAGTTCTCATTTTGAGATGTCCTTCAGAAAGTGATTAGTAAAGTGTATTTTATCCTTTGGGGCTAAGACATTGAGGCTGTATTCCTTGATAATTCATTGGCATATGATATATAGGTTTAAAAAAGAAAATCATGGCTTTTAGGTAGCTCAATATTACTTAAATCATTGCTTTTGAATCAATTTTCTAAATTTGTTGAAAAGTCATGAAAAGTCTTCATATATTATTTTTTTATTTCATCTTTGTTTTTATTGTTTCTTGGATTTATTAGTTATACTTGTCTAATTCTAATTTCAAAGAAATTAATTTCTTTCAACACGATTTTGTACTCCTTTTACCATTTTGTAAAATTCTGTTTTTTTAAGGTATTATTTTCTTCAGTATTTTTGGAGCTCCTTTTACCAAGTTGTTAATTGTCTTTTCATAATTTACTTTAATAATTCTCATTTCTTTTCCCTATTTTACAACATCAGTTGTGTGTGATTTTAAAGATAATTTTTAGATATTCCAATAGTTTTTTTAAACCTGTGTACAATTCACATTTTTTGCTTATAGCTGTCTTAAAATCATCATCTTCCTCTGAGTTTGTGTTATAAGCTTCTCCTTCATAATATTAGATTTTTATGATTAGGTTTTGTTGTTGTTTGCTCAATTTTCCAGCTTACTTTTTTGCTTTGATTTTTATGTTAAAGTTGAACTCTATTCTTGAATTGGAGTAGGGGTGGACTATACCAAACTTCAGACTTTTTTAATTGCTGTTTTCAAAGCTTGTTTCAGGGATTTGGAGGTTTTCAGTACTTTCATGGTGGTATGATCTGTGGAAAGGTGTGGTCACTGCTCTTCTGGTCTGAACTCTGATTCTTACCCAGGAAATAATCCTGATCCTTTGAAATTTTGATCAGAAATGATCCCTAGGGCCCAGGTTCATGGGGCCCAAAAGAGATATTGTTCTTCAGGACCCCTGCTGTCTTGCAACAACAAGTTCCTTGTCCTGGATGTGTGAAATAAAATTGCGTATAGTCAATGAAATTTTCAAATAGGTATGTGTCCTGGTTCCAGTGCAAGCATACAGATCACTGTTGTCTCTGTCTCTGGAGTGACAGAACCCACAGAAAAGATTGGAGTGAACAATTTTCCAGCTTAAGATTACTTAGAAGGACTTCAGGAAAGGTCTGTATACTTTGGATAATATGAGAGCAGAGTTCAATGCAGACAATGTCTAAGCAAGCCAGTAAGAGGCTACTAAACACAGCACAGATGAGCAACCAAGGTCCCTTATTCCTAGTTCATCAGGCCAGCAGTGAGCTCCCAATTCCCAAAGTAGACAGCAAATTTAGAGCCATGGAACCCCAGTATAACAGGTTAATAACAAGGCCTGGCCATCCCCAGTGCAGTAGGCAAACCACTAGCAACAAAGGCCCTCACATGGAAAGTCTATGACCATACTCCTGATCACCAGCATAAGAAACTTGAGATAGTGGTCCCTTGTGCTCCAGGAGCAGAACTCAACCTTAAAAGTCACAAAATAAGCATAAAAATTAGTAAGAAAAAGAAGGGAGCCCTGACCATAGTAAGTTATTATGGAGACAGAGATGAACAAAACACAAGTTGAAGAGAGAATACATCAAAATTCTTATGTGTGAAGAGAAACATAAATTTAATTCGAGCACAAACAGTTCTCTTGGAAGAGGACAAAAAAGATTTTAAAAAGCAAATAAGCGAGGTAAAAGAAAAATTGGGAAAATAAATAAGAGTTATACAGTTGAACTATGAAAAGAGAGTCAACAGCTTGGAAGAGGAAGCACCAAAATTGACTGAAGAAAACAACTCCTTAAAAAATAGACTTTTCTAAATGGAAAAAAATCCACTGAAGAAAACAAATGGTTTAAAAATATAATGGACCAAATGGAAAAGGAGGCATAAAAGCTAGCTGAAGAAAATAATTCCTTAAAAATTACAATTGGGCAAATTGAAGCTAATGATTTTATGAGACATCAAGAATCAGTCAAACAAATTGAAAGAATGAAAAAATAGGAAAAAAATGTAAAATACCACATTGGAAAAACAACTTATCTGGAAACTAGATCTCAAAGAGGTAGTTTAAGAATTATTGGACTAGGGGGTGGCTAGGTGGTGCACTGAAGAGAGCACTGGCCCTGGAGTTCAGATCCGACCTCAGACACTTAACACAAAATCTAGCTGTGTGACCCTGGGCAAGTCACTTAATCCCAATTGCCCTCCCAAAAAAAAGCAAAAAGAATTATTGGACTACCTGAAGATCATGATTTAAAAAAAAAGAATCTGGACTGTATTTTTCAAGACATTATCAAGAAAAACTGCCCTGATATCCTAGAAACAGAGGGTAAAAGCGTCTATGAAAGAATTCAGCAATCAACTGGAAAAAGAGATCTCAAAATGAAATCTCCAAGGTATATTGCACACAAATTCCAGAATTTTCAAGTTAAGTAAAAAATATTGCAAATGGCCATGAAGAAAGAATACAAATATCAAGGGGCCACATTCAGGATTACACAGAATTTAATAGTTTCTACATTAAAGATCAGAGGGCTTGGAATATGATATTATGGAAAGCAAAGGAGTTTAGATTATAACAAAGAATCAATTACCAAGAAAAATTGAGCATAATCTCTTATGGGGGAAGAAGGATATTCAATGAAATAGGGGACTTTGAAACTTTTCTTTTGAAAAGATCAGATGAACAGAAAATTCAATCTTCAAGTACAAGACTCAAGTGAAGCATATAAAAGTAAACATGAAAGAAAAAAATGTGGTATTCTATAAGAATTAAAGTGTTTTCCTTACATGGGAAGATACTTGTAACTCTTGAGAACTGTATCTCTATTAGGGCTTTTAGAAGGAGTATACATAGCCAAAGGGTATGGGTATGAGTTGATTTTTATGTGATGATAGAAGAGGAAAGGGAGAGGCAGAATAAGGAAAATTATATTACATGGAGAGGAGCAAAAGACCTATTAGAGAAGAGGAAAAGAAGGGAGGAGGTGATTATTTTTTTAACCTTATTCTAATTGGATTTGACTCAAAGAGGGAAGAATATACACATTCATTTTGGCATAGCAATTCATCTGACCCTATAGGGAAGCAGGAAGGGACAGGAAAAAGAAACTGGAAAGGAGGGATGCTCATAGAAGGGAGGGTTAAAGGGAGGAAAGAAGTAGGAGGGCGGGAGGAAAAGGGGACTGATAGAAGGGAGTACTGATTGAGGGAAATGGTGATGAGAAGCAAAACTGGTGAGGAGGGAAAGGGTGAAAGGAGAGAGAGAAGTATAAATGGAGGAAAATTGTAATACAGAGTAAATAAAAATAACTGTGAATATGAATGGAATGAACTGTTCCATAAAGCAGAAGTAGATAGCATAGTGGATTAAAAAAAATAGAAACCTGCAATTGTTGAGAAGAACCACATTTGAAGGAGAGAGGTACTCACAAAGGAAAGGTAAAGACTGGAGCAGAATATATTGTGCTTCAACTGAAGTAAAACAAACAAACAAACAAACAGGAGTAGCAGTTCTGCTCTTAGACAAAGCAAAAGCAAAAACAGATCTAATTATAAGATTTAAGTCTATGTAACTACATCTTTCTAAAAGGTACCATAGACATTGAAGTAATATCAATAATAAACACATATGCACAAAGTTGTATAGCATACAAATTCTTAGAGAAGTTAAGTAACTTAGAGGAAGAAATAGATAGCAAAACTGTACTATTGGAGAACCTCATTTTCCCTCCATCAGAACTGATAAATATAATTACAAAATAAATTAGAAAGAAGTTAGGGAGGTGAATAGAATTTTATAAAAATTATGAGTAACCTCTGGAGAAAATTGAATGGGGATAAAAAGGAATATGCCTTCCCCTCAGCAGTATATGGCACATACACAAAAGTTGATCATGTTCTAGGGTATAAAAACCTCACAATCCAGGGTAAAAAGGAAGAAATATTAAATGCATCCTTTTAAGATCATGATGCAATAAAAATTACATGTAATAATGGGCCATGGAAAGTTAGGCTAACAAGTAATTGGAAAATAAACAATTTAATTCTAATGAATGAGTGGGATAAACAACAAATCACAGAAACAATAAATAACTTCATGCAAGAGAATGACAATAATGAAACAGCATATCAAAATTTATGGGATTCATCCAAAGAAGTTTTTAGGGGAATTTTTATATCTCTGAATAATTACATAGAAAAAAAAGAGAAAGAGATAAATGAAATAGGAAAGCAACTAAAAAAACTAGCAAAAGAAGAAAAAAACACCATTTAAATATCAAATTAGAAATTCTGAAAATCAAAGATTGACAAAATTGAAAGTAAGAAAACTATTAAACTAATAATTTAAACCAAGAGCCAGTTTTGTATGATAAAACAATGCAATATATAAACCTTCGGTTAATTTGATTATAAAAAAAGAAAGAAGAAAAACAAACTACCACTTTCAAAAACGTCACCAATAGCAATAAGAGAAATGAAATTGAAGAAATTTGAATAAGCAATGAGGAAACAAAACTATCATTCTTTGCAGATGGTTTGATAGTATACTTAAAGAATCCTAGAGAATCAGAAAAAAAAACTACTTTATACAATTAAAAACTTTGCTAAAGTTTTAAGATGTAAAATAAACACACATAAATCATGAGCATTTCTATATATTAGCAAGAAAGCCCCATAGCATGAGATAGAAAGAGAAATTGCATTTGAAATAACTTTAGACCATATAAAATATTTGAGAGTCTCCCTGCTAAGTCATGCCCCGGAACTACATGAACACAATTACAAACCATTTTTCACACACACAAAATCCAGATCTAAACAATTGAGAAAAATAGTACTTGCTCACAGTTAGACTAAGCTAATATAATATCAACTACAGTTCTACCCAAGTTAGTTTAGTTATTCAGTGCTGTACCAATTAAACTACCAAAAATTATATTACAAAGCTAGGAAAAAATAAGAAAATTTATCTGAAAGAACAAAAGGTCAAGAATTATCAAGGGAACTGAAGAAAAAATTCAAAGGAATATGGCCTAGTTATACCTGATGTCCAACTTTATTTTAAAGTAGCAATCTCATAATTATTTGATACTAGGTAAGAAATAGAGTGGTAAATCAATGAAATTGGTTAGGTACACAAGACATTGTAGCCAATGAAAATATAAAATACTGTTTGATAAACCTAAAGACTCCAGCTTTTGGGTTAAACAATATTTGACAAAAATTGTTGGGTGTAATGGTAATGGGATTTGAAGGTCTTCCATGCCCCTTCTATTGGCAAGGAAACAGGTACTTAGCACCTTGTTTCAAGTTCATGATTATTTCAAGTATTAAGATCCAGAAATTGTGAATACCACAGTGGAATGAACTTGCTGATATAACAGGAAGGGACAGAATAGGGAGGAACTAAGAGCATATATAAGGAAAAGCCCAAGCTAGAGGGCCAGAACTTCTTTTGAGAGGTTCTGAGAACTTCTGAGAGACAACCAGAGCTGCTGGGAACAAGAACTGCTTAGAGCAAGCAGTGTGGAGGCTGAGGAGCTACTATGAGTGAAAAGATGGGGATCTTTGCTTCGGGGGGGGGAGTGAGAGAGGAGGATCCTTGCTTGAGGGAGCCTGTTTTGTTTTGAGAGCTTGAGAATATGAGTGTTAAATGCATTGACCACGTGTAGCAACTTTGTGCATACTGTAATGACTTTGACTTTCTGGTTTGGTGGCTTGGTTTTCTGGTATTTGAATAAATGCTTGGGTTCTGTCCTCCATGTGGAGGGCCTGTTACAGTTTGTGATTCACAACTACACCAGCATATTCATAGCCACTATGGGTGCTATGAATATCTTGTTGCTGCTACAGGAATACTGGAAAATAATATAGCAGAAATTAGAAATAGATCAACATCTCACACCCTATACCAAACAAGGTCAAAATGGGTACATGATTTAGACATAATGGTTGATACCATAAGCAAATTAGGAGAGCAAGTAATAGTTTACTGGTCATATCTAAGGGAAAAGGAAGGATTTATGGCCAAATAAATTGATAGGGAATATTATGAAATGCAAAATTAATCATTTTGATTACATTACATTAAAGAAAAAGATTTAGCACAAACAAAATCAATGCAACCAAGTTTAGCAGAAAGTTGGAAAATAGTTTTATAGCCCATATTTCTGATAAAGTCTTCATTTCTCAAATATATAGAGAACTCAGTCAAATTTATAAGGATAAAAATCATTCCCCAGTGGATAAATGGTCAAAGGATATGAATAAGCAGTTTTCAAAGGAAGAAATTAAATCTATCCATAGTCATATTAAAAAATATGCTCAAAATTACCACTTATTAGACAAATACAAATTAAAACAACTCTGATCTATCACCTCACACCTATAAAATTGTCTAATACATTATTGGTGGAGTTGTGAACTGCTCTAACCATACCAAAGAGCAATTTGGAACTATGCCCAAAGTGTAATAAAGCTGTGTATGCTCTTTGATACAACAATACCACAACTAAGTCTGTGTCCCAAAGAGATCATAATAAAATAAAGAAAAGGATCCACACGTACAAAAAATATTTTTAACAGCCTTTTTCATGGTAGTGAAATATTAGAAATTTAGGAGATGCAAACGAGGTGGGGAATGGCTGAACCAAATATGGTATATAAATTTAATGGAATACTATTGTGCAATTTTCATTTTTTCTTTCTTGTGATATTTCCCTTATGTTCTGATTCTTCTTTCACAACATGACTAATGTGGAAATATGTTTAACATGATTTTATATTATAGCCTATATCGGATTGCTTGCTGTTTAGAGGAGTGGGAAGGGAAGTGAGGGAGAAAGAAAAATTAAGGACAGAAAATTTTATAAAAATGGATTGTGAAACCTTATCTTTACATGTAATTGGAAAAACTATAAAATACTTTTAAGGGGAAAATATATTTTAATATGATGTCTTATGATTTTTTTTTGTTCATGGTCATCAGCTAAGTCAATTATTTTTTTTAATTTTTACTATGTCAGTAAGTTTTGTTATGAGATACCTTATATGCCATTTAGTTTTTCCAATATTTTGATTTTCATCTAATATAATTTTTAATGGAATCATTGGCTTTTATTTGATGCATTCTAATTTTCACAGTGTTTATTACATAGTCAAGATTTGGTATAATATTTTTCAAATTATTAATTCCCTTTCAAAGCCTTCACTCTATTTTTTCCCCATTTATTTCTCTTATGTTTTTGATTCACTTAAAAAATCTTATATAATTCTTTTAAACTCTTGTTTTATCTCATGTAGGAATTCTAACTGAATTTGTGTCCAAGTTGTCTTTTCCTTTGAGGTTTTGCTCATAAAGGTTTTGGAGTCATTCTCTTTTCATATTTCTAGACAATCCCTACCATTTTAATGTTTTGTGGTGGAATTTTTTTCTCATTCTTTTAGCTTTCCTTCTGACTTTATTCTTGCTCTTAGGTCCAGGCTCTACATATTACTGGAAGAAACTTCTAGGCTGGTCCTGCTGTTGCTTTCTTGGAGTATTGATTGTTATGATATTCAGGATCTTAGGCTGGGGACCTACAAGTTTGGAGTGCTACCGAAGGGGTATAATCCAGGCAAAAGTCTATTTTTATGGCCTACATGATTTGATTTCTGTGAATTCCTGACAAGACGTTAGATTTGATTAATGATAAATTGCTACAGAAATCAGTCACTTTGAGCAATTAGGGAAGTTCTACTGGTTCAGTGTCACAGAACTGCAAACTTCTCTTTAGTCTGAGATTCTTTAGAACACGCTTATTACTCTGTAGGCTCTAGAGTGTTTTGGAATTTGTAACTTATAATGTCAAATCCTACTCCTAGGGTTTGAGCCACACTATTCAGCAACACTCACTTATCTTTTGATATAGTACCTAGTGCCTTTGATATATATATATATATTATCCTACAATGACACTCCTGGGCACAGGTCTACTGGATCTGTGATCTGGAACTGGAGGATAAACAACAAATCTATCAGATAGCATTTGTTTCCCTACCCTTCATGAAGCTGTGGTAACCTTATTGGTCTAGCACCTTCTTTTTCCCCAGTGATTCTCTGCGCTGAAAGCTTGTGTGAGAAGAAATTCCTGGTTAGGCCTTATCCTGGTGTCTACACACTTCTCTCTCTGACTCCCTATGAAGAAGTGGGCTAGAAAGATAATGATTGTGACTTTTTTCTTGGATTTCTCAATCAGGACTTGGTTTGGTGTGTTTTCTAGATCTGGACAAAGAGGCTGACACAGTTTGCCTAGACCTTGAACCCAAGAGAAGGGGGTTGGCTGATGAGCATTCTCACCTGCCTTTTGGTAAAGGGAAATTTCTGTTTTAACCCACAAGCTGCTAGTTAATTGGGAACAGAGTTGGGAAGGGATGTTTGCTTCAATTTCCCCTGATACTCCCTTGGGTGATAAGTTTACTTTGTGTTTGTTCCATGTGTGATGTGTGTGTGTATGTGTGTTTGTGTGTGTGTGTGTGTGTGTGTGTGTGTGTGTGTGAAATAGCCTTGGTCAACTGTATGAAAAATAGAAATCTTCCCTTTTACATTCTTTTTTTGTTTGTTTGTTTGTTTTGCTTTTTGAAGGACAGTTGGGGTTAAGGGACTTGCCCAAGGTCACACAGCTAGTTTTTTTGTGTGTGTGTATGTGTTAAGTTTCTGAGGCCTGATCCGGACCCAGGTTCTCCTGACTCCAGGGCCTATTCTACTCTATTCACTGTGCCACCTAGTTGCCCCCTGCATTTTACATTCTTAGATAACTTTGGAATTAGGAGAGAGGATTCAGGTCTTTTAGTTTGTAAATTGTTCTTAACTTCCAGCTTCTTAGACAAGTGAAATTGTTTTTCTATTTATCTGAAATGTCTGAGGCAGCTCGGTTAAAAATTAAGGGAAGGAGAGAGACAGGGAGAAAGAGAAACAAAAAGTCTCTGTGTTTGGTGGGGTGGAGCCACTACTCCCTCCCCCCACTTTTAGAAGATCTGGAGATGTTGGAAAAGAGTGCTAGTGAATTTGTAGCTTTACTTCATAACCAACAAAACAAGTTATGGGAAGTCAGAAGAGATTATTTCTATCCACCTTTAAGAATGCATCTATGAAAGGGCTCCATTGGAATTTAGTTCTAAAAGATTAGTTCAAATAATCATTAAGCCCCCAAGTTCTCTGCTTGGAAGGGAAGTTTCCTGTTATCTGGGTCAAATCCTTTGTCTTTGAGAGGAGACAGGATTTTAGCTTTTTTTTAAGGAAGAGGAGAGCAAAATATAGAAAAAATGTTAAAGAAATTTCTATATTGAATTAAATCAAATTGAACTGGTTTTGGAAGGGATGTGAAAAAATATAAAACCATTATATATTGATGTAAATATAAATAAAGTTCAGATTGCTTATGAAAATATATACAGTGGTTTAAAGTTATAAAATTATAATCCAATTTAATATATAATGTTTTTGGAATTTATATTATTTAAGAACATTTTTATACCAAATTAATTTTAAGGAATTCTCATATTTAAATGTTTATTTATTATTTTTATTGGAAAGGCTTCAATTGGGTGGCTATTGAATTTAAATTTAAAATTTGTGGGTATTGATTATGGTAAATATATTTGTAATTATTACTAATACCAAAAGAAGCTGTTAGAATAATTAGCCCAACATATTTTAAATTGATCTGAAATGTGATCATGAATGGAGAACTGAATATATATATATATATGTGTGTGTGTGTGTGTGTATGTATATATATATGTATATATAAACTTGTTGATAATATTTCATTTTTTTCAAGCAATTGGGGTTAAGTAACTTGCTTAAGGTTACACGGCCAGGTATTTTTGTGTGGGTGCAGGTTATCTGAGGCTGGAACCGATTCCGGGTCTCCTGATGCTGGGGCTACACTCTTACTCACTGCACCACCTTGCCCCCACCCCGATAATATTTCATTTTTGATGGACAAGGGTATCAGAACTCAGAAATGTATGGTTATATGACCAAAAAGGTATATATTTTTAATTTGACATTAAGAAAATGATTGATGAACTGATGATGAGCGAGAAGAGTCGAACCAGTAGAAATTTGTACACAATTACAGACACAACATATATGTGACCACCAACTTTGATAGACTGGTCTCTTCTCTGCAAGGCAGTGTTATAAGTCAACACCAAAAGTCTTATGATAGAGAGAAAGATGTTTACATCCAGAGAAAGAACTAGAAAGAGCTGAATTTGAATCCAGATTGAAGTAAACTACCTGCTCTTTTTCTTTTTCTTCTTTGGTTTTGTTTCCTCTTTCCCATTGTTCATCCGATCTGATACAATCCTTCTGTATAAACTGACTGATGTCTAATGTGAAAGTATTTGCAGATGCTATACTCGATTGTATGCTGCCAAGGGGAAGGGGGGAGAGAAAATTTGAAACTCAAGGAATTGTGGAACTGAATATTGTAAACTAAAAGTAAACAACCAAATTAATAAAGACCAAAAATTGAAAAAAAAAAAAAAGAAGAAAATGATTCACTGTATGGCTCCATAAAGTTTTATTTACCTCAGTTTACTGTAAGGGAATTATAGCTGAATCCATATCCAAATCCCAATTTATGGGACTAATATAATTTTAACGTTGCTCAGCACAGTGCTTGGTATTAAAAAAAATATTTGAATATAAACTGTGTAAGCTAAGGTTAATTGCTGTATGTTTGTCAACATTATGTAAAATTTTCCTTGGGTGTGATGTTTATGCCAATGGTTATGGAATGAATGATTTTCTGTTCAAAGCAATTTAGAAATGACTAAATTAAGATAAGCAGATAGGTAATTACTTGATTTTGATTTCAAAATTTAAATTTAGGTACATCACAATTATTACTGGTAAACAGTCATATTATCTATGTTATAACAGAAGCAGTTTCTTTTATAAAATCTAAATGCTGTTAAATAAAAATTATACTGTCAGAGGAGCAAGAAAATGATGAATGAAGTACTCTGACCATGTCAGAATATCAGTTATGATATTTGGAAATGTTGTAATTTAAGAAATCATAAACATTCAAGTTTTTCTTTGCTTTAAAGGATCAATTCATAAATCAAGTATTTACAAAAGCATGCTTGTGAAAAAGTAATTCTTGGTGATTACATGAAGAAAAGACCCTGTGAATCCTCAACTTTTGTAAAATCTAGAACTGTTAAATGTGTAAGGAAAACAGGCCTTAGGTGTCCCTGGAAACAATTTGTGTGCAATGTCCTCAGTGTATTGCCTAAAGAGTCATTCCACTTATCACAGATCAGATGAAGAAGGGAATTTCACCACTCCCCACAAGGAAGGGGAGGAGGAACAACAGTTACTTCTTCAGGCTCTAGAAGTCTTACTGAGAAATCAGTCAGTCTCCAAACTGGCCTTTAAAGATGGTAAAATTGATTTCAATAATTGGTTTTTAGTACAAATACGGAATCTAGAACAGGAATCCATTACATATATAAGTCTGGGTAAATCTTTGTGGCTGCAATTCAATGAGAGTAAATTAATGTTAAGGTAAAAGAGTTTTCAGACCATACTGCATGTGGATGCTTTATCCAATCAGGTCCCTGCTTTTCATCTTGACAGCAGAGTTTGGTAATCAATGAAAAGTTAGGGATAATGAAAGTCTTTCATAAAGGTTTTTTATTTATTACTCTTAAGACCAGGATAAATTCAAACTGCTTTTAAAGAAAGGAAATAGTTTTAGAGAAAGAAAATATTTTGCAGAAGAGATCTTGCTGTTTTAATCTGAATTTGTGGTTATTGAATGGCATAAGCAAAGTTAATATTTGTAACTGAATGTATAAGCAAAATATTTAGATTCCTAAAGTATCTTACTCTTCCATACTGAGTATAACTAGGGAAGAACAAATTTTGAAAGGACACAAATCCATCAGTTTGTAGGGTTTAGCCATTAACATCTTTCCTTTGTCTAAGCACAATAGCTATGTTAGTAAAGTATAATAACCTATAAGCTATTTTGTTTTATGGTTAAAAGTGTAAAGGGAAGATGAATAAGCTAGATAATGGGTTCGAGATATTTGGAAGGATAAATAAAGAATTGATTAGAAATATGGAAGGCAGATAAGAAGGTTTGGAGACAAACGGGGATTTATCCAAGCCCCTCCTGTCTCTAGATAGTGGTCTGGATACCTTTGTATCAGATGTTTTAAGTATGTTGTGAATAATGTGAGGAAGTATTTAGGAAAGCAGCAAGATTTGTAACTTGATTTTATAATTAATTGCTCAATAAAATTTGAGAGGAAGGGAAATAAGGATACAAATGCAATATTGAATCATCCCATGGACTGAGATTGGGATTATAAAGTTACTGTAGAAAAGGTATATCTGTGTATACATGTGGAATGGGATCCCAGTGTATTTCAGTGAGAAAGAGCAATTGGACATAAATAAAATTGACTGAATTAATTGTTGGGATTAAGTCAGAGACATTTTTAGTTGAGAGAAAAGAAATTTTAGTATGAGCTCAGATTAAGCATAATTATAAGAAGGTAGAGAAGTTGGCAAGTAGATGCAGATCTATTAGAGCAATTTATAATCCATATAGGAAATTTGATTTTTATGAAGAAGCATGAATATAGAAATGAATACAGGTTATTTGAGGCTCACTTTAAAGATGTTCCTTAACCAATGTGATATTATAATCATATATTAAAGTGATTGTTGGCACTTGTTATTTAAGATTTGATGGGACTGTTAACTGTTTCTTCGAGTTCATCTCCAGATATGAGTATTAAGAAAGACTGCCCAGGGGTGGCTAGGTGGTGCAGTTAATAGAACACCAGTCCTGGAGTCAAGAGGACTTGAGCTCAAATCTGGCCTCAGATACTTAACACAAAAACTAGCTGTGTGACCTTGGGCAAGTCACTTAACTCCAATTGCCCTCCAAAAAAAAAGGCCAAAAAAATAAAAGATATCATTTAAAAATAAATTAAAAAAGAAAGGCTGCCCAAACTACCCAGCCACCAAACCAAGGTGCCAGACCCTGTAAGATACAGGTATGAAGGTCGGAGGAATGACTGTTCAGCATGAGCTGAGGTAGGATTCTTCTGATTCAATTCACCCGCAAGTATCTGGAAAACTTTAAGCTTGGCTCAATGGAGATTACAGCTTGATATACATTTCACCTGAAATTGACATTCTGAAGTTTGGGAAATATGGTTCCCTCATTACAGTTTTGTCCTTATTCTTGGTGGCAAGTTTCAATAATCAAAAGTTTTGAAATAAACAGCAACAAATCTATTAAATATTTGATTCTGGAACATCTTAAGTTACTATAAGATAAAGCTATTAGGTTTAGGGTTTAGTATAGGTTTTCCTGTATGAGTCAGGTTCCTTTAATTCTTTGTAATAATATGAGGACAAGTAGGTCAAGAGTTTGGGGGAATATTATTCTCTTATTTAGCTAGTATCACACTTGTCTCAACTTTGTTATAATTAATCAATGTTAAAAGGAGGATAATTTTTAGACTACTTCATAAAAATTTTAATTGCTGTAATTGTGAGCTTAATGTAAATCCCTTAGTGAAATCCCATCCTCCTGGTGGAGGAATTAATAATGGATTAATGCAAAATATAGGAAACTGGTTTTAATGTGTGATCATGACAATTGACCAAGACTCCAATTTTAATTTTGTAAGAATGATAAGGGTTCTAGAGTGGTCATTTAAATTGGTACCAAGGTTCCTTTTGCAGGTAAATGAATGAAAGAAGGTGGAAGAAAGAGAGGCTGGGATGCAGGACTGAAGATGGATGACCCTAAGTGACCAGAGGACTTCCTCAGATTTGGACAGCAGTGTGAAAAGAGACTTTGGGACTTTGAAAGGACATTTGTTTGTTACTTTTTTCTTTTGGATGTCTGTATCTACACTCATAAAGGGGACTGCCTCCTTGTATATTATCACTACATCAAGGGTAATTAGAATTAAGAAAAGTGGGGAAACTTCAAAAAGTATAAAAGAAGAGGGGGTATTTGTGAGGGATTCTTTGCAGTGAAATTTCCCCATTCTGAAAAATTAAATCCAGATTGGCTTCAGCATCCACTAGGCCTAAGTTTAGACATCACCTGACCTTAAAGGAATCTTGGACTTAGAGCAATGGAGACCCTTCCCAGTGACACCTCAGCACAAGATAAGCCAAATAAGGATAACACTGCATTCCTGGCCTTGCATTGGACACCCACATGTTTCCGTGTCCTTTGTCTCCAAGATAGATTCCCGTGCTTAGGTTGTGAGCCGACCTCCCTACCAATAAGAGTGAAGGCAAGTTGGGGGGGGGTTGGGTTTCTGCATTAGAAGGTTATATAACTGTGGGCTTGCTTCTAACTATTGCTCTCTCCCTGCCAGATGCCATTTGACTTACAAGGCCAGAGGGCCCTTTCTCATGAGAAAGAATAAAGACCTTTTATGATCTCAGATTCAGGCTCTGAACTTTTTTATCCCACACAATATTAACATGTGAATTCTTTTGAAAATGTTAAGTGGCTATAGTAATATTAACTACCATCATCTTCTTCATCATTATGAAGATGTATCCAATAGACATGTACAGAGACTAGATTGGAGCTTTGAATTTTCCCAGATGGTTGCTAAACATACAATATTTTGAATAGGTTAAATAAAATAGTAAATGAAGCCAAAGAAGATGGTAAGATTGCAAATAAAAAGAATATGAAATTGAAAGCAATAGGGCCAAGGACAGAGATAGCTCTTTAGAATCTGGGTGTGGGGAAAGAGGGAGGAAGTAAAGAGTAAGTATTTATATAATGTTTACTATATATGACAAGGACTTATACAAAGCAATTTACAAATATCTCATTTGATTCTCACCACAATATTGTTAGGTGGGTGCTATTATTATTCCCATTTAACAGCTGAGGAAACTGAAGCAAACAGAAGTTAAGTGACTTGCCATGGTTTACATTATCTACTAAGAGTCTGATGCTGGGTTTGACCTTTGATCTTAAGAGACAGCAAAAGAACAAGCTATTAATTAATCAATCTATATTAATAAATCTATTTATAATTCCTACATATGTATTAAGCAGTTGTTCTAAGTACCACAAAGACAAAAGATCCTTTCCTCCAGGTAATTACATTCTGCCAAGAGAGACAGGATATGCACATATAATTGTAAACCTTGTCTCAAAGGCCATTTACATAAGAATTTCCTTATTGTTGGATACTGGTTATTCTATACCCTGAAGGTGTCTGGACTTAGTGGGAACTAGAAAGAAAAGAGATCTTGATCTTCTGGCTTCCATCTTAAAGAAAAAAAGAACCATGGTTCCAAAATTTGTTCATGTTCCTGAAGATATAAAAAGAATACAAATAGAAGCCATCATATAGAGGAATTGTGATTGATCAGGTCTCTGTTCGAAAGTATACTAGAGACTTCCTGGAAATTTCCCCTGCGGTTAGATCTTTGACACTCTTGTTTGAGTCAAGTTGAAAACCTAAATGATTCTGTATTGTCTGGTATATATCCTCCTAGATCTACTTTCTTTTTCTTTTTCTTTTTTTTTTTTTAAAGGACACCAATTATATTGAAATAGTTATTGGGACAGCTAGGCGTTACAAAAGACAAAGCACCAGCCCTGGATTCAAAAGCAACTGAGTTTAAATTTGGCCTCAGACACTTGATGCTGGCTGTATGACACTATGTGTGTGTGTGTGTGTGTGTATAGATAGAGATAGAGATCTATAATGTGTGTATTATATACCCATATATTACATATATGCGTATATATATATACATAGTTATATATATATAATTATCAAATATGTATTTTTTAAGTTCAAAGACTTCAGGTTAAGAAGCCATGATATAGGCAATCCTTATTGTTGTTTTTCCCGCCACTTAATAGTGTTTTATTTTTTTCCAACTACATGTAAATATAGTTTTAAACGTTTTAAATAGTTTTATAAGATTTTGAGTTCCAACATTTTTCTTCCTCCTCCTCTTCTATCTCCTTCCCCCTCTCCAAGATGCCAAGAAATTTGATATAGGCTATACATGTACAATCATATTAAACATATTTCAACATTAGGAATGTTTCAAAAGAAGAATCAGAACAAAAGGGGAAAAAAAACACAAGAAAGAAAAAAGTGAAAATAGTATGCCTCAATCTGCATTCAGACTCCATAATTCATCATGAGTCTCTGGGGATTTTGTTTTTTCAATCATTGTATTGCTGAGAAAAGATAAGTCTATCATAGTTTATCATTGTGCAATGTTGCTATTATTGTGTACAATGATCCCCTTGTTCTGCTCACTTCACTCAGCCTTGGTTCCTTTAAATCTTTCAAGGTTTTTCTGAAATCTGGCTGCTCATCCTTTCTTATGAAACAGTATATTTCATTGCATTCACATACCACAACTTTTTCAGGCATTCTCCAATTGATGGGCCTTCACACAAATGTCCAATTCTTTTCAACCACAATAAGAGCTGTTATAAATAGTTTTGTATATGTGCATCTTTCCCCCCTTTTTAAGATTTCTTTAGGGTACAGACCTAGTAGTAGTAATTTTGGATGAAAGGGTATGCACAGTTTTATACCTCTTTGAGCAAAGTTACAAATTGTTGTGCAAAACTGTTAGATCAGTTCAGAACTGCATTAGTATTTCAATTTTCCAACATTCTCTTGGATATTTATCATTTTTCTTTTGTGTCATATTAGCCAATCTTTTAGCTGTGAGGTGGCACCTCAGAGTTTTTGATTTTTTTAATTTGCATTTGTCTAGCCAATACTAATTTCAAGTATTTTTTCATATGATGATAACTTTAATCTATTCATCCTGAAACTGCCTGTTCATATCTTTTGACCATTTATCAATAGGGGAATGGCTTTTATTCTTATAAATTTGACCTAGTTCTCTCTATATAGTTAGAAATTAGGCCTTTCCCAGAAAAACTGGGTTCTCACTTACTTTGTGCAAAAGCTTCCTGGGTATACTTTCTCTGATTCTACCTCTGACATTTACTAGCCATCTGTATGATGCTGGGTAAGTCATTCTCTAATGTTATTTAATTCAGGAATATACTGGAGCTAAACTCAAGTCTAATTGTTAGATTTCCAGTGTAAACATTTCTTTCTCTGAAATAGGCAAGTGCTACAAATCAGGACTTGATTATTATTTTACTGATTGTTTAGATTTAAGAAATTGAAAGAAGAAATATTTATAATGTAGATTAAATTTAAAAGGCTGTTATGCCTCTCTTTTCCCAAAAAAAAATCCAGTTGTTAAACATTCACCAAAATCTCTATTGCTCTAAAGTCCAGTTCTTGAACTGTAAAATGAGGGGATTGGATTACAAAACCTGTGAGATCCCTTATACTTCAAATTCTATATCACTGCTTAAGTCTTTAGGAATCCTTGCTAGAGGAATGTAAAGATCTGTTATATTACTATATATTCTATATAAATTTTGGTCCAAAATGACATCATACAACTTAATAAATCACTTTAAATTTAGGTTCAGAAATTAATACTATTAAAGACTGTGATGACTTAAACCTCAGGTCCTCAGTAAGCAGGAAGTTATCAAGGGTTCTGAAAGTATCTGAGCAGATGTGTCTATATCTATATTTATAAATGTAAAAAATGGTTTAGTATTTATTGCATTTAACTACAATTAATGGTATATAAGTTACATATGTAATACATTGTTTATTCAAGGTATAAAAAGACAAAAATACTGTAATAAAAAGTCCTATTAGGAAGAAATAGAAAAACTATGTGATCTCATTTGACTAGCATATTCAGAAAAGGTTTACCAAGGGAAGAGGAATTTATAACTTAGGAAAAGCCTCCAATAATCTTTCTAAAAATTTTGTTTGTACAGTCATATTACATGAAAATGCATTATATTTTCCTCAAGTCTCACTAGATGGAGCTATTTATTAAGCATACTAACTTTATTTGGAAGTCATTTTAACATCACTTTATTACATTTATTGCTATAAAACAGGGCTCTGGCATTACATACTCAGATTTTTTTGACCATATTTATGAACATTGCTTATGGAAAAATATAATCAGAATAACTGATGAAGGTGTTAAATGGAAAATCACAGAAGCTATCATTATAATATGATTACTGGTGTTATTTAATGTTGCATGAGAACTTATCACATTTATCACAGTTCATGTTAAGTGAAAAGTGCCATCTTCTATCCATGATGGCTGATTAAGGAGTGATTCACAAAGTTCATGTAAATTTGGTTCTTTAAAATATCAGGAAATTATTAATGTTTCTTAATTGCTCATAGAAAAAATAATTATAGACTTTACAATACAGGCACAATTTTAAATATCCCCCAGGTATTTCTTGTTATATGATATCAAGTTTATTGTAATGTATAAAAGTATGGGTCAAAGATAAAACTTCAGAAAATAACAAAGCTATTATCATTAATCACTAAACAGCAGTTTCTGGCAATGTGGCTAAGGTTTTTGTTTTTCATTATTTTATTTTAATCTTCACATCACCTCAATTTAGTAACATTAGTTCAAAACTAAAAATTAAAATGTATTTTCAAGTACAATTTCTAAGATAATCTTCTAATCAATAGTTAAATAGGGCTACTCATGAGATATTGAAGAATTTTACAAAATAAAACAGTGAGGAATGTATTTTGATTTTGGACAATTTTATGGATTATGATCAATTACATTTTGAGTATTCTGAAGAGGTATGTTTAATTTTTCTTACCTTGTTGATTATTTCACTTTCTCACATGTGGTTCATTGATAGTCAATTAGTATCTCATGAATAGTTCATGTTTTATATTTCATAGGTTCTTTGATTTCAACAAGGTAGGTTTTTAACCACCAATGCTGATTCCAAACTGTTCAAACAATATGTCATTCAATTGATAAAAAAACCAACAAACATCAATTTAATACTTATTATATGATGAGCATTGTGGTAAATGCCACTGGGGATAAAAAGGACTGAAAATAATAAAAAGACCCAGGAGAGCATATATGCATATGATTACATACATACAAAACACATAGAAAGTCATTTGAAGCAATATAGGAGAGAAAGCATTTGGAGTAGGTTAGGAGGAGAAGACTGGGAGATGCTTCTAGGAAAGGGGGAATTTATGCTACATCCCGACAGAAGCTAGGGAAACCTGTAAGGGGAATTGAGGAGGGTGAGCATTCCAGACATGGTCCAGGGAAGGGAAATCATTGACAAATCATGGATTCTAGACTTGAGCAACAGAGAATTGTACTGAAGGGACAACAAGATGACAGATACTGCAGGATTTAAAGTAAGTAGGGATTAGTAAAGTATGGGAAGATTAGAAATGGAGAAAAGGGTTTGGTTGTGGAAAACTTTAAATGCCAAACAAAACATTATTTGTTTTGTTTTGTTTTAACTGCAGGTCATCAGTAGCTACTGGTGCTTAAAGAGAAATGAAGTGACATGATAGTCAGACTTGCACTTTAGGAAAAGCATTTTGGCAGCTGAATGAGGATGGACTAGAGTTGGGAGATACTTGAGGCAGGGATATGAGTTAGAAGGCACTTATGCCAAGGATGAACCAAAATGGAAAAGTAGAGAAGCATTTAGAAAAGCTCTCCAAATTTCCATTCTAATCAAGTCTAAAATAATTCCTGAAATTGAATTCTTAAGTGGAACAACCATATGAAATAATTTTCTAGTCCAAGACAGCTTTGAAGACTGTCAGTAAAGGTCCTTCTCTCTGGGATGGTTGTTCACTTTTGGAGCTCAGAGCATGCAACGCAGGCTGAACCTTAGGGGGCAACTACATCAGAGGCAGCAGCAGCTTCAGGATCTTTCAACAAACATAGTGAAGGGGGGTGGAGTTGAATAACTTATCAAAAGGAAAAATAACAAACACTGTGAGTAGAAAAGGAGCTGCACACTTGGGACCAAACTGAAACTGTCCAGTGGAGGAATAAAACTTTTCCTTTCTTCCTTCCTTCTTTCTTTCTTTCCCTCCTTCTTTCTTTCCTTTCTTCCTTCTTTCCTTCCTTCCTTCCTTTCTTCCTTCCTTCCTCTCCCCCCCTCTTTATTTGTATCTTTTTTCTTTCTTTCACTTTCTTTGTCTCTTTTCTCTCTCTCTCTCTCTCTCTCTCTCTCTCTCTCTCTCTCTCTCTCTCTCTCTTTCTTTCTCTCTCTCTCCCTTCCTTCCTTTCTTTCTTCCTTTCTTTCTTTCTTCCCCTTCCTTCTATCCACACATGTTATCACACCCTTAAATGTGAGTTCTCTGTCTGAAAGGAATATAAATTTTAACTCCTGAAACTTTGATTGGACAACAATAGGTCCCTGGCCAATCTCTACTTGGCCATTCTTTGGGCCTTGATTTCCCCAAACCCTGAAGGTCTTGCTCTTCAGATCTGATTTTTTTTTTGACTAGGTAAAGAGGCCCCATTTTTTTATCAAGTCTTAATCAGTGAATGAATGCACATTGCCTCAGTCAAATTGAGACCTGTTAAAGACCTTATTTTGAAAGAGACAAGGTCCCCCACTGCATCCTGGGCCCTCTCTAGTTTTCCTTGTCTATATCTGGCCACTGGATCCCGATGGCTCTAGAGGAGAATGTGAGGTTGGTGACTTTGCACAACTCTCCCTCACTTAAATCCAATTCACTTGTCTGTCATGGGATCACCTCCCTGATGTCATGGTCCTCTTCAAGAACAAAGGACAAGCAACAGCAAAAAAGGAGATGGTAGGGGATCTTTTGCTGGAACCAAGGCCAAAAGTTATGATGGCACTACAATCAGAGAGGAGCAGGGTTTTGGTCATGGTTCCAACATAGACAAGGGAGTTTATGGTCACTCACAGAGGAGTAGAGACCCAAGTCTCACTTCCAAGACTGAATATAGTATAAGCAACTGTAATTGTAGGAGAGTGGAGGATCTGATCCCATAATCAGGGCTACAAAAAATGCTGGTGGTTATAGGACAGAGATTAGCAAACTTGTTTGGTCTACCACCCCATTTAAAAAAAAATTGCTCAGTGCCCCTCATCCCCTCACACTCCAGATATCTACTTTCTTTAACACTGACTTTTTTGGGGAAAATTCATGTCATTTAAATTTTTTTAAATGATGCACCTAAATTTAATAATTTATTATAATTTGGTTGTTTTTTTCCTGTATTGAAATTTTGATGATACAATATTGTGTCGTATAACCATATAGCTTCATTTTAAACAAGGTACTACATGCACATTTTCTTGCCTATGTGTTCTGGACTTCCCAATAATACATGACATATTTAGCTACCAACACCTGCTTATTAAGACATGTTGGTGTACTTGACCACTGCTAGGTTATGACTTGAATTTGTTGTGTTTATTTGGAAAATTATGTAATCACTATGACTTTAACTCTGTTATACAGCAGATTAAATATGTATGAACAGTTTTTCAAAATGTTCTTCTTTTCTTTCCCTATGGTTCCACTGCCCCTTAGTTTTATTCAATGCTCTCCAATTGTACCCAAGGCTAATACTTTTCTTCTGCATTGTTCTATCACCCTCTGGGGGCAGTATCACCCACTTTGGAAACATCTGCTAGTAGACCAAGATCTCTCTCTGAGTAAAGACCATGAAACAGTCCAGGAAAGGAGGAAATCAGAAATATCTTTCATTAGATCACATAACCTTAAAAACACTGAAAGCCTATAGGCCACCAGAACTAACTATGAAAGCAGGAGAAAAACAGGCCTGAAGCTTTGGACAAACCTGCTCTACTGCAGGAGCAGAAACCAACCTTACAATAAAAGTAAAAATCAAGAAATATGCTGGGGAAATGAGCAAACAGCAACAAAAAAGAACCTGCCCATAACAAATAACTGTGGTGACAGGGAAGATCAAGGCCAAAACCCCAAAGAAGATAATGATATCAAAGCAGTTCCGGGCAAAGTCAAAAAAGAAAAGGTGAATCGGATACAAATCCAATAAGAAATTTTAGAAGAGTTCAGAAAAACTTACAAATTGAATAAGAGAGATAGAAAATGTGAGTGATGCAAGAAAACTATGAGAAGAGACTAAATATCTTGGTCAAAGAGACCAAAAATACTGGAAAATGCCTTAAAAACAATAATTGGTCAAGTAGAAGAGGCACAAGAATCCACTGAAGAAAAGAACATCTTAAAAAGAGAAGTGACTAAATGGAGATGGGATGGGCAGGAGATACAAAAATAATTGAAGAAAAGAATTTCTTATGAAACTGTTGGCAAAATGGGGAAAAAAAAGACTCTGAAAGCTCACTCATGTAATTATTGCCTTAAAAATTAGAATTCAGCAAATTGAAGATAATGAATCTGCAAGACACGGAGAAAAAACAAAATAAAATCAAAAGAAGAAAAAATGAAATGAAAACGTGAAATAGAAAAGCAATTTACCTGGAAGAGAGATAAAGGAAAGATAATATAATAATTTTTAGACTACTGAAAGTCATGATCAGAAAGAGATCCTGGACATCATATTTCAAGAAATTATCAAGTAAAATTGCCCTGATATTCTAGAACCAGAGGTTAAAATAGAATTTAAAAGAATCCATTTTTACCTCTTAAGATTCCCCTCCCCCCCAAAAAACCTCCCAGAAATATCATAGCCAAATTTCAGAGCTTTTAGGACAAGGAATAATTACTTCAATCATCCGGAAAGAAAGAAACAAAATCAAATATTGTCAGCATTACACAGGAATATAGCAGCTTCTACATTAAAGAAATGGAGGTCTTGGAATATGACATTATGGAAGTCAAGAGAGCTAGGATTAAAACAAAATCATATACCTATTAAAACTGAATATAATCCCTAAAGGGGGGGGTGTAGCAGCAAGTACCCCAGCAACCCCAGGGTAGCTGCCAACACTGGTTCTTATATCTGCTTTTCTAAAGAAAGCAACTCAAAAGGGTTTAACAAGCATACTTTAATCAAACATATATCGTTTAATTAGTTCAGGCTGTCTTCAGTGGGAAGTTTGTTTCTCTCTGTCACTTTGTGGGTTCTGTAGCCCTAAAGTTTGTTTAGAGTCACTTTATATAGGTATTTGAGATGGTTAAGGAGGGGGCATATGGAGTTTTCCTGAATGTACTATCACCTTTATTTTCAATATTGTATTAGAAATGTAATAAGAGAAGAAAAAGAAATTGAGCAATTATACTAGGCAATGATGAAACAAACTATCACTCTTCAAAGATGATATGATGAAACTTAGAGAAACAACTAAAAAAACTGTTGAAATAATTAACTTCAGCACAGTTGTAGGATGTAAAGTAAAACCACATAAATCATCAGCTTTTCTACACATTAACAACAAAGTCCAGCAGGAAGAGATACAGAAATTTCATTTAAAATAACTCTGGAACATATAAAACATTAGAGAGTGTATATGCCAAGACAAAGCCCAGAACTATATGAATGAAATTACAAAACACTTTTTACCCTAATGGAGTTCATTTCTAAACAATTTGAAAAATGTTAATTGCTCATGTGTAGGCTGATCCACTATAATAGAAATGACTCTTCTACTAAAATGAATTTATTTATTCAGTGCCATACCAATCATATTACCAAATTTTTATTTTATGGAGCTAGAAAAAAATAACAAAATTAACCTGGAAGAACACAAGATCAAGAATATGAAGGAAATCAATGAAAAAAAAAACTTTAAAGGGAAGATTACTTGGCAGAACCAGATCTCATACTATATTCCAAAATGATAATCATCAAAACAATCTAGAACTGCATGTGACAAAATGGTGGATCAGAGGAATAGATTAGCTAGTCATTATGCAAAAGTAAATGACCATAATAATCTATTGTTTGACAAACCCAGAAATCCACAATTTTGGGACAAGAAATCACTATTTAAGAAAAATTGCATGGGAAGTTTGGCAGAAATTAGGTATAAACCAACATCTCACAACATATACTGAGATAAACTCAAACTGGATACATGATTTAGACATAAAAATTTGTTTACTGTAAGAAAATTTGGGGAGTATGGAAAATTTTACATGTCCAATTTATAGATAAGGAAAATATCTGACCAAATAAGAGAAAGAGTTCATTATGGAATATAAAATTGATAATTTTTTTAAAAGCAATTGGGGTTAAGTAACTTGCTCAAGGTTACACGGCCAGTTATTATTTCTGGGTGTGGTGCTGAGTATCTGAACCCGGATTTGATCCAGGTCATCCCGACACTGGAGCCGGTGCTCTTACTCTCTGAGCCACCTGACCTCCCCTAAGCAATTGGGGTTAAGTAACTTGCTCAAGGTTACATGACCAGGTGTTTCTGGGTGGGTGTTAAGTGTCTGAGCCCGGGATTCGATCTCCAGGTCTTCTCAACACTGGAGCCGGTGCTCTTACTCGCTGTGCTACCTGGCCGCCCCTAAAATTGATAAATTTGATTACATGCCTATCTGTATTGGCTGCTGGTTTCTCTCCTTAGATTCAGAGTGTCTGAAAACAGGTACTGCTTTTTTTGCCTTTCTTTTCATCTGTGATATGTAACAATCAAATGTCAATAAGCATTCATTAAGAACCTAATAGGTGTCTGACACTGCTGAGTTTTAGGGATACAAATAAAATCAAAAAACATACCTTACATTCAAGGAGCGCATACTTTAAGGGGGGAAAACATACAAAAAACCATGTACAAACAAACATTTTAAGTTGGAGATAATCAAATGAGGAAATGTGTTAGAATTAAGCAGAAGGGAGGAAACCAGAAAAACTGGTGTAAAGACTTCTTTTAAAAGGTGTGATTTTAAGATGATGATTGAAAGAACTCAGGGGATGGAGAAGGCAGAAATTAGGGAAGAAGAATTCTAGGCATGGGATAAAAATGTCTAGAATTAGTAGATGGTATGCACTGTGTGAGTTGGAAAGGAGATTATTTGGGTGTGTAATGTATAAGCAGACTGGAGAGGTGGAAGTGGATCAGTTATTAATTAAGGACTTTGGAAACAAAACAAATCCTGGAGGTAATAAGTACCCAAGAGTGTTTTGTTTGTTTGTTTGTGTTTTAGTAAAAAGATAATATCTTAAGAGCTGTGGATAAGAATATAACTTTAGCAACTGAGTAGAGGTTGTAATACAGTGGAGAGAGACATGGGTCATGTGTCTGGAAAATAAGTAGGGCTTAAAGGACATGTTTGATTATTGACTGAATAGAAATCACAGATTTGATATTCCTGTTTTAAGGTGATTGAATTCAAGAGATATTAACTTTTCCTTTATTCTGTACCTCTTTGGAAGTCTGGTGAAGAATCAAACCTGGACATTATTTTATGTGGTTTAGATTCATCAGAATAATATTTTAAATCCAAAATACATGTGCATAATCAATGATTAATCTAACTAAATAACTCTGAACATGCTGGTGAAAAGTTAAAAATGTGAAAAACTTGTCTGGCACAGTATACACCAAAATAAGCAATTTGAACAAGTTTTTCCCTTATCTCCAATTGAGTAATGGGCAATTCAAATGAAACAGAAAACTGCTTTGTGCATATGTATGTAACTATGGATAGACTGGTTACTTGGTAATTATATTCTTAATTCATAGGATTAAAATCATACCTATATAGAAAATAACATTCAAATTTAAATTAAACTTAACAGAGCTACTCATACTATTCAAATGAAATGGCTAATTCTTCCTCAGTTTTTTATACATTTATACAATTTCTTGTGACACCTGTTTCACTAAATCCTTAATCCTGAAATCCTTTCTTCTGTATAAAAAGGTTGAGATGATCTAATGTTTATTAATGATTTTTCATCAATAGGCTTATCTTAAGCCATGGTTCTCATTGTTAAAGCAAATTTGCATGGGATAATTCTAAAAAAAAAAACCCAAACTTATTTATAGGTTTCAACATATAAAAACAAAGCTCAGAATAACCCAAATGTCCTAGAAATGATTAAAATAAATTCATATATCTATCATAATATACATTTAAATATAATTAATTTGATCTTTTGAGTTCATGTAACATTGAACTTTAGAATTACAACATTTATTGGTATAAAATATTTATATAAAAATGTCTCCAAAAATCTTAAAACGAGGTTTTAAATTCTATCACTCAATTTTGCTTCTACCTATAATTAATAAGATAGGGATATGAATTTTAGGCACTATCTCAAATTCACACACAAAATAATTCTCATACGACTTACAAGATTCTACCCTTTACCTTAGACAAATAACAAAAAAAAAGAGAAAACAATTATTTTGTCCTTAATTCATCAGCAGCATAAAAACTAAGATTCCTAATAATTTCCAGATTGTTGAATGATAGGACTTGATTATTAAGATTATAATATTGCAAATGGTCATCTCCTATCGCAGATGTGTCATTCTACAAGCACTTTGTTTAGATTCTTTTAATGAAACTTCCTGTGGCACCTCAGCATTCTTTTTTCAAGTTCAGTGACAATTGCTTTGTCTTTGGTTTACTTTGAATAGTAAGTAATACCTTATCCCCATCATGTAAGAGCTATTATTATTTTTAAGGAAACAATTGATTTATCATGCAGGGTCCTGATGCATTAATGTACTGTTGCTGATGACTTGGAAACATGTGTCTTAATTACATAGAACTTAAACTACACACTTTCACTAAAATAGGGCTAGTTTTTCAATCAAAGGTAAGTCAATGGAAAACAAATAGGTTACTCAATGGGAAGTAATGGCAGGGTCTAAAAAGGGTAACAAAGCTTTTAAAGATTAACTTGAAGGGCTTTTGAGATATTGTATTCTTAAGTACTTATTATGCAGATGACTGTAATTTGCATGGAATTCAGTTTAAAGAAACTTAAATTTGTTGACACTCCATTTATAAAATTTCCAAGTATTTGAAAGTGTTTAAGAATTTCTAGATTTCTCCCCACAATGCAATAAATACCACTTGTGTGAAATATTTCACCTTTTAGCTCTACTTACAGAAGACTACAATAACGTCTAAATTAGAATTGGCTCCAGAAACCACTTTCTGTGTGTATTCTTCAATTTCTTTCTTCTCTCATATAGTTTTCCATTTTTTGACATCAACTGAAAGTTCCTTTACATTATATAAGATCATTAAAATACTAATGAATCAAAATGAATAATACACTTTTAGAGAGGCAGCTTAATATAGGAGACATGGGACATGCACTGTTGTCAAGAAAATCAGGGATAGGCACAGAGAAATCATTTAATCTGGGAGGTGCTTTAGCTCTCTAAGACTACTAGTGGAATTTCAGATCAGTTTCAGGCTTATTGAGATTATGCAATGGGAGTTCACATAAATGAAATCTAAAGCTTGAAAATAACAATATTCTTAGCAAGTTATACTTTCACAGAGATAGTTCTGTTATAGTAGCAAAGTAATTTTACATTCTACTGAAATGAATATGATGGCAGAAGAAACCTATTTCAAGTCTAGAAAACAAAAATAATATAGAAAATTGAGAGTAAAGATATGTATATGTATTTAACTAAATGAAAATAAAAACTTCCAGATGAAAGACAGATATCTCAATTTCATGGGTAAAGGAAACATAATAATACAATATTTGAGAAATATTAACTATTTATGGTTAATAAATAATTAATAACTAATAACAATTAAAATATATTTGTGGCAGACCTGCAGAATTGGAGATTATTAATAGACACTGAATGTCTTTGATTTGAGACAGCCAAGATATTTTGTCAATGAAAGTAGCTTTTCTAACCTAATACCATCTTCTTGTGATTATATAATGTATTTTTTCCTTGTACATGAATAAGTAATACTTTAGTAAAACAGAGGTTAGTGTGCCTAATAAAAATTTTTGTAAACAAAAATTACTCTTCAAAAGATAGTTATTGAACACCTATTATAGCAAATATGTCAGTGTTATTGGTGAAACCATGATAATGAGTTTTAAGGCATAATGGAGAATGGAAACGTCATGACAGGGCTATAGAGAAAAAGTTCCAGTTTGCAAAGTTGGGGAAACTAATTTAATCATATGACAGTTTAGTGAGCATGATATTAAATCTATTGTTGAATGAATCATTCAATGAATAATATGTAAGCAACTGAAAAAGACAATGTTGATCATTGTGAGTCAGCAGAGCATTATAAGCAAGTCACATCAAATATTTAGTTTCGAAGTTAGATTTCACATACATTCAGAAGATTGCCAAACACACAAAACAACTGTATTTCATGGAAAGATTTGGCAAAGTATACCATAATTTCATATAGATGATGTAGTAGAGTTGATTGGCTTGGTCTGATAGAACAAGAACAATAAATGCAAGATTCAAACAGGCAAATATATGCTCAACGACAAGGGGGGAAATAATATGACCAAGAAAGCAAAATTTCTATGGAAATTGTAACTGGGTCACCACAGGGTCATCACAGGAAATGGGATTTCACCACTTGGTAGTCTTTGAAGACCCTGCCAGATCACTGCTTTTTCATGGAGAAGAGCCTTGAATAGCTCAATGAAAATATTAGTTATGTCATGCAGGGTTACCTAAGATGAAATGGTCATAGTGGAGAGTTCTAAAAAAAAAAAAAAAAGTGATCCACTGGAGAAGGAAATGGTCAATCACTCAAGTGTCTTAGACAAAAAATCCCATTTACAGTACTGAAATGATAAAAAGATGACACCAGAAAATGAACCCTCGGGTCAGATGCTGTCCAACACATTACTGGGGAAGAGCAAAGGAAAGTTACAAGTATCTTGAGTACTACTGAACCAGTTGTACCAAAGCTAAAAGAAAACTCTGCTGTGGATGCCTCTTGTGATGAAACTCCGGTGCAGTAACTATCAATATAACATAGGAACTTAGAATTAAAATCTATAAACCAAGATAAGTTGAATGTGATCAGAGAGAAGATGGAAAGATTAAATATGGACATCTTCGGTGTTTATGAACTTAAATGGATAGGAATGGTTGTATTTGATCAGAAGACACTACATATACTACTATAGACAAGAATCCCTTAGAACAAACAGAATGATCCTCAAAGTCAATAAACAGTGAGAAAAGCAGTAGTGAGGTATAATATTTTTAAAAACTGACTATATATCTGTTTGAATACAAAGCAAGTTATTGATCTCCACAGTAGTAAAGCCTATGCTTCAGTCACTGATGCCAAAGTGACCAAAGTTGACTAGCTCTGGGAAGAACACCATCTTCTAAAACTAATACCCAGAACATATGCCCCATTCATGATAGAATATTGGGATGCTAAAGTAGGACATCAAAAGATAGTTGGAATTGCATATAAGGTGGGCCTTTGAGTCAGGAAAGAGACTAATAGAGTTTTGTCAAGATAACTCAGTTTTCATAGAAAACACTCTTTTTCAACAATGTGAAAGAGAGCTCTACTCATGGACATCACCAGGTGTTCAATATTAAAGTCAAATTGATTGTATTCTTTGCAGCCAAAGGTAGAGATGCTCTATACAGTCAGTTAAAACAAGATCTGGGACTCATTAGTTCAGTTGTGCACTTCCTATTGTGAAATTCAGAGAAATTCAATAAAACCATCAGTTCACAGGGGTATGACCTAAATAATATCCTTTATGAATATAAAGTAGAAGTTATGAACATATTTAAAGGGTCAAACTGGTAGATAAACTGCCAATAACACTATGGACTAAGGTTCACAATTTTTTTTTAATGGTAGGCAGCTGCCACAAAAACAATCCCAAAGTAAAAGAGTAAGACAGGGAGCGGCCATGTAGCACAGTGAATAAGAGCACTGGCCCCAGTGTCAGGATGACCTGGGGATCGAATCTGGGCTCAAACACTTAGCACCCACTCAGAAACACCTGGCTGTGTAACCTTGAGCAAGTTACTTAACCCAATTGCTTAGGGGTGGCCAGGTGGCTCAGTGAGTAAGAGCACCAGCCCCAGTGTTGGGATGACCTGCGGATCGAATCCGGGCTCAGATACTTGACACCACACGCAGAAATAACTGGCCATATAACCTTGAGCAAGTTACTTAACTCCAATCACTCAAAAAAAAAAGAGTAAGACAGAAAAATCTCTGTGTGATGAAGCTTAAAAAATAGTTTGGCAGAGAAGAAAAGTGAAGGGTAAAGGAGAAAGGGAAAGATATACTCATCAGAATACAATATTCCAGAGAATATCAAAGAGAGATAAGCTTTTCTTAAATGAGTAATGCAAAGAAAATAGAAAATAGAAAAAGAAAGAGAGCCAATCAGTTCAAGAAAATTAGAGTAATCAATGGAAAGCTTCATGCAAAAAAAAAATGGACTTGATAAAGACCAATATGATAGAGATTTAACAGGAACAGAAGAGATATGAAGAGGTGACAGGAACACACAATAGAGTTATATAAGAACAATCTGGACATCATTGAGACCATGCTGGTGTGACTACTGATTTAAAACCTGACATCACAGGAAATGAAGTAAAGTGGTCCTTAGGAAGCATTGCTAAGAACGCTAGTGAAAATAATGGAATTTCAGCTAAGCTACTTGAAACCTTAAAAGGTAAACCAGTTTAAAGAATTAACTTAATATTCCAGTAAATTTGAAAAACTCAAAAGTGACCACTAGATTAGCAAAGATTGTTTTTTTTAATCCTTAAGAAGAGAAATGACAAAGAATGGACACATTATAGAAAAAATTGCATTCATTCATATGCCAGCAAGATTATGCTTTAAAATCTGCAAGCTGGGGTTCTACAATATCCTAACCAATAATTACTGGAAGAGCAGGCTAATTTACAAGGAGGCAAAAAAATGAGAGACCAAATTGCCACCATTTGCTGGATTATGGACAAAGAAAGGGAATTCTTGGGGGAAATCTACTTCTGCTTCATTGATTACACTAAAAAATTTAATTATGGGGATCACAATAAAATGTAGCGCATTTTCAAAGAGATGGAATTACCACATCAGTGCACTTATCTCCTGAGGAACCTGTATGCAAACCAAGTTAGAACTGAATAGAATAAATAATTGGTTTGACATGGGAAAAGGGGTATGATAAGGCTATATATTGTCATCTTATTTGATTAACTTATATGCAGAGTACTTCATGCAAAATGCCAGGCTGAATAAATCAAAAGTTGGAATTAAGGTTTCTGGGTGAAATATAAACAATATGCAAATTGTACCACTCTCCTGGCAGAAAGTGAAAAGGAATTAAGAAAACTCTTGAAGAGGCAGAAAGGAGAGAGTATTAAAGCTTGTTTGGAGTTTAACATACTAAAATAAGTAAAATCTTGTCAAGCAGTTCCATCACTCCCTAGTAAATAGAAGGAGAAAAAATGGAAGTAGTATCAAATTTTATATTCTTTAGCTCAAAGATCATTGCAGATAACAGCTGCAGTCATGAAATTAAAAGACACTGGTTATGGCAAATCTGTACAGCCTCCTAAAAAATAGAGACATCATCTTGCTGACAAAGGTTTGCATAATCAAAGCTATGGTTTTTCCAGTAGAAATGTATAGCTATGAGAGTTAGAGTATAAGGAAAGCTGAGTGTTCAGAATCAATAATTTCAAATTGTAGTCAAAAAGACTTTTAACAGTCCTTTGGACAACAAGGAGATAAAATCAGTCAATATTTAAAGAAAAAAAGATCAGGCTATTCATTGAAAGGTCAAATACTGAAGTTGATGTTTAAATACTTGGGAAACATAATGAGATCACACTTTATATAAAAAGATGCTGATGTTGAGAAAGGTTGAAGGAAAAGGGGGTGGCAGAGGATGAGATTGATAGGTAGTATCATGGAAACAAGAATATGAACTTGTACAGACTGAGAAATAGTAAAGGATTTAAGCATCTGGCATTCTGTGGTGAATGAGGTCACAAAGAGTCAGACATGACTGAAAGACTAAATGATTTAAAAAATTTTTCAAGCACAGTTTGCTGACTACTTTTCACATATGCTAAGGAATCCTTTTGGATATATATTAAATTAGATGACCACTGAGGTCTATTGCAACTCTTAAATTTTGTCATTATGTAAAGAGTTAAGGGCTATACAAAAGATAGTATAGTTAGATACATTTAGAACTACTTTCAAAACTAGGCTCAGAAGTAATTTTGAGGAACTCAAAGTTATCAGAAGACTTCAGGGACACATGGGAAACAACAAAGAAATGAGGTACAATTATATTTGCACATTGCGTGAAACAGGGAAATATACCATCACTGTAAGTTTCCAAGTACATTATAGACAGTATGTCTGGGATACAGAATAGGTCATTCATACTTCAATATGTCTGGATTTCTGTGCACAGAAATATACATACATATATATATATATATATATATATATATATATATATATATATCCACAGAAAGTTGTGGCATGTGACTGTGATAGAGCACTATTGTGCCATGAGAAATGATGAGAGCAGTGGTTTCAGAAAAAAAAAAAACATGGTAAGACCCATATGAACTGATGCAAAGTAAAGTGAAAAGAATCAGGAATCATTTTATGTAGTAACAGCAATACTATAGTGATGATAAACTTTGAAAGATGTGGCTACCATCATCTATGCAATGATCCAAGAAAATTCCAAAGAACTCTGATGAAAAGAATAATGTTATCTATGTCCAGAGAGAGGACTGATGAATGCTGAGTGCAAATGGAAGAATAATTTTCTACCTTTCATTATATTTTTTTGCTTTTTTTGATGTGGCTAATGTGAAAATTTGCTTTGCATGATTTCACTTGTATAATTTCTAACATATTGTTTGCTTTCTCAGTGGATGGAAAGGAGGGAGTGAATTTGGAACTCAAAATTAAAAAAGAAAATTTTAAAATAAATAAAAAGTGAATAAACACAGTTTGCTAGAATCCCCAAATTATGATATTTTGTGTGACTTCAAATATCTTTCCATCTTTATAAAGTTAGAAAACATGTAAAGATGAAATAAAGTAGTACTTAATGTTACCAAAGGATGTTACCAATTCTAAATTAAGGAATTCCTTTTTTGATGCATTAAGCCACTAGCTTGTAGCAAATGCTTTGATGTAAATGTATTATAGAACTGATTTCCATATCAATTCCTTCTCCACATGATTATTTTCTATTATAAAAATACAACAGAGTGGTAACAAGCACATCTGTCCACAGTATTTTGAGACTCAGGGAACCAATTGTTGGCCCATGCATACTGTTTTAACTTCAGAAAACATTGAAATTTTTAAAATTAAAAAAAAATGATTAACTGGAATATAAACACACACAGAGACATCTTATGTGTATTTATCTCTTATACTTTATACATATACACATGTGTATATATACATATATGTAGGTGTGTATATATGTGTGCATGTGTATATATCTGTGTGTGCAGAAACACACAGTGATTCTCTACAGTGATTTAATATACCTGCCATTTATATAGTATATCACTTTTGAGAAACTGAAACTATTTGATGAACTATTTTATGGATAATTTTTAAGGGAAATAAAAAGTTGATATAGTTTTCCCTTCCTCTTCCCCCACCACCACCCCTAAATCGTTACTTATTCCCTAATTCGTGCAGGTCAGTGGGACTTAACTTGGATTCATGAATAGTTACACAAATTTTGTTAAAATATTTCAATATAAGCTTTTGTTGTTGTTTTGGGTTTTTTTTTGGTAATCTTATATATTTTATCTTGTTTAAAAAAACCTTTATTTTGAGAAATTCCTGGGTTTCATCAGACTTACCAAGATATTCATGGCATACACAAAAAAAGTTTGTTCTTGAACTATTTCTCTAGGAAAAATATAGAATAATATTAAATACAAGTTATTTGGCTCCTCATGCTAAGGTTTTGTGCTTCCCATAATTTGACTCCCACCTACCTGTCTAGTCATTTCTTGGAATTGCCATTTAATGTATTTTGAGCAAAATAACTTGGTAGTTACCTGGCATTGCATTTATATTCTCTGCAAATTTTCAGACATCATACATCACATCTGGAATCTATTCCATCCTCATTTCCACTTCAAAAATATTCTAACTAACTTCATAGGACAAATGTGGTTCCAATCACTATCCAAGGCCTTCATGGATCTCTCTCACTCTATTATTAGTACAATATCCATCTTGAAGAGTGTGTATAACTTTTATATAAACCAGACCTTTATAAGACAATTATATTGTAAGGTGAGGCCTGGGTTGAATTGTAAAGTGGATATTTTTTTTTAATAAAAAGTTTCCTGTATAAGTAAAACCTGAGTAGCCAAGAATAGAGGGAATGCAGAAAATTGGGGGGAGGGAGATAATTCTCATAGACAATCTCCCAGATCGAAAGCAATTGGGTCACAATATTGTTGTGGTGTAGGAAATGATGAGCTGTTAAATTTAGAAAAATATAGAAAGACTTGAACTTTGTAAGGAAAATAATATCCACCTTCAGAGAAACAGATAAGTGGAAATAAGCATAATACAGTCTTAAAAATATGTGTTTGAGTGTATAGGTGTATATATGGGTGTGTGTTTATCTGTATCTGTGTGTGTGTTTGTGCATATCCATGCTTAATTATAACCCTGGAGGGTGGAGAAAGGGGAAAAAAGAAACAAAATAGTGCACCATGGAAGACAAAAGAAAACATACAAGAAAACAATGACGGACAGCTTTGAAAATAATGTGTAATATTATGAATATATGTATGCATATAAATATATATATATACATTAATACACATATATGCATATATATTTATTGAAATGGAATTACTTTTCCCATTGCTATCTTCCTCCCAGAAGGTTACAATTAAGCATAGATGGACACACACACACACACATATATATTCATATATATATATATATTCATAAACATACACATATACACACATACACACTCAAAACATATTCTTAAGACTGTTTTAAGGGAGGCTGCTAGGTGATACAGTGAACAAAGTACCAGCCCTGGAGTCAGAAGGACCTGAGTTCAAATGCGGTCTCAGATACTTAACACTTAACTAGCCTTGTGACCTTGGGCAAGTCACAACCCCAATTGCCCTTCCTTCCCCCCTCCAAAAGCAAAAAGAAAGACTGTATTATGCTTATTTCCAGTTGTAATCTGTTTCTCTGAATGTGGATAGCATCTTCCTTAATAAGTTCAACTCTTTCTTTTTTTTTTTTAGAAATCCATCAGCTTACCATTTCCCACACCACAAAAATATTCAGACCCATTCAAATTCTACCTGGGAAATTATTTAATAGAGTTTTCCCAAAATGTTTCTATTCCCTCTATTCTTGGCTACACAGGTTTCATTTATTCAGAAAATATTTTATTTAAAATAATCACAAATATCCATTTTATACTTCAAACTGCTCTCACCTCATAATATGACATAAGGTCTGATATTACTGAATCTAATTATTTCACATATCTTTCCTCTGGTTTCCTTGAAATTCTTGATTCTCTATTCTTCTAAATTAACCTTATTATTTTTTTTCTCTGAATCAGTAAGACAAAGTTTAGTAATTTAATTGGTATGAAATTATTACTACTATTATTTTATGAATTACATAGATTATGTAAAATTATCATTTTTGTTATATTAGCTTTACCTGCATTGCACAACAATGATTACTTCATTTATTTAGAACTAACTTTGCATAAAAGGTGTTTTATGTTTATATTCATATAGTTACTGTGTCTGTTTGGCAGGCATACTCTCAATTTTTTTTCTATTTTCTTGTTATTTTATATGGTATAAAACTATTGATGAATATGACTTACACAGTGTAGTTTTCCTATTATTCTCTTTAGACCTTTTCTTTGTCTGAGATCATGATTACTTTCCCTGTTTTTTTACATAATAAATTCTACTCATGACCTTTATTTATCTCTTATACAATTTCCTGACAGCACAATCTTGTTGAATTCAAATTTTATTCTGTTATTGGTTTCCATTTTATAGGTAAATTCATTCCATCCACATTCTAAATTATAATTACTGGTTGTAAATTTTCTTCCTTCCTATTTTCCTCAATATCTTTCTCATCCTATTCCAAATCCTACTGACTCCTCTACTTTCCTTCTACCCACTACCTATAAATTAACCTACCTCCCCTCCAAGATTCCCTCTCATTGTCCTCTCTCTCCACCCTATCCCATTACCCTTTCATTTTCCTTATGGGTTCAGAATGTTTTTATACTCTTCCATATATGTTCTTCCCTCTTTATCCTATTCATGTTAAACTGCACATCCATCTATAAAAACCCATTATCCTATTCCCTATCGCTCTCTTTTCCTCTTCTCCCTCCTTATCCTCTTATTTCTTTCTGAAGTTTGAAGATTTTTATACTGATAATAATATAAGCATTGTTCCTTCTTCTACACATTACTGATGAGAGTTGGGTTCCAGAACAACTTGGCCTTCTCTCCCATCCAATTCCTCTGTATCAGTTCTTCTCACTCCTTATTTATATGAGGTAATTACTCTTTTTACCTTTTCCTATATCGTTTTGCTTTATAGAATCACATCATACTCACCTCTACCACAGTCTTTCTTTTCAACAACGCAAATGTTAACGACAATTTCAGATATATCGTTTACATTTTCACATATAAAAAGTAAACAATTTGTCCTTATTGAGTCCATTGTAATTAATCTTTGATGTTTTCCTTATATTTCTCTTGGCTCTTGTGTGTCAAATTTTCCATTAAATTCTGATCTTTTTGCAACAAAATCCTGAAAGTCTGACAATTTATCAAAAAAAAAAAAAACACATTCTTTGTTCATTCAGGATTATGTTAACTTTGTTCAGTATAACATTTTGGACCAGAACCCCAGGTCTTTTGTTTTTCTATATATGTCTTCCAAGACCTGCAGTCATTTAATATAGCCACTGCTAAGTCTTATGCAATTCTAATTGTGGCTATATTATATTTATTTAATTTTCTTATTGCCCACAATATTTTCTCCTTTATGTGAGTGTTGTGGAATTTGGTTATTGTATTCTTGTAGGTTTTCCTCTGAGGATCTCTTTTATGTGGTGACTGGTGACTTTTTTCTATTTCTACTTTCCCCTCTTGTTCTAACATTTCAAGACAATTATATTTAATTATTTCTTATTTTACTGTATCAAGATTTTTTTTTTATTATAGGTTTCAGGTAGTCTAATTATTATTTTGTTTTCTCATCTTGATCTGTTCTCCAGATCAATTGTTTTTCTTATAAGATACTAAACATTGTCTTCTATTTTTTCATTCTTTATGTTTTGTTTTATTATTTCTTGTTCTTTATAACTTTGATGACTTACCCTTGCCCAATTCTACTTTTCAAGGAGTCATTTTCTTCTTTTTGCTTCTGAATTTTCTTTACCAGTTGGTTAACTTTCATTTCATAATCTTCTTGTTTTTCTTAGATTGTTCTTAATTAAAAAAATCCTAAGTTGCTCTTTTTGAATTTTTGAAGTCCTTTTTTTTTTCTTCAATCACTTATTTTGGGACACGTGACCATTTCATATTACTCTTTGGAGTATGAGAGACTTATTTTTCTTCAATACCCCCCTCTGAAGGTGAACCCTGGTCTTCTGTATTCACATTGTAAATGTTTACGGTTGGGTTAATTAACCTTCTTTGTGTCTCTTCTCTTCTTTTTTTTTTTTTTTTGTTTTAGCAACTTTTTATTATAATCACCTCTAATCCTGGGGTTTGGGGAATGATGTCCCTTTCCTGAGCTCCTGCTTGCTGATATTTTTTAAGCTTTGTCCTGGGCCCAACCTCTGCATTCCTTTTCACCTCCAAGTCACTCATATTTCCTTACCCCCTCACCATTATGCTGAAAATGCTCTTACTGAAAATGCTCCAGTGGTTATGGCGTTCAGTTGACACCTCTGGCCTGGAACTGAGACCAAGAATTCATCTTTCTTATCAGTGCCCCAAACCTGTAACATCCCTACCTCACTACTTCTGCACTCAATGGACATGTGCTCATTACTTCTTGCCCAAGAAGTCATTTCAGCAGAAAAGCTAGGCCTCGTGTCCCTTCTCAACAGAGGGTCCCTCAATCTCCCACCCCCACTCTGATGCCCAATTTGCCACACTGTCCTGGAGGTGAAAATTTCTATGACTGAAGTCAAGGCTACCTCCCAAATCAAATGCCCCATAAGCTTGCTGCAGTTGTTTCATGGGAGCTAGTGTAAACCACTCAGGCTGAACTTCAGTTTTGGTGTCTTTCTTCAGATCTTCTCAACTTGTCCCAGGAGGACCTCTCTTCTGCTCCAACTTTTATTTATTTTTGTCTCTCTATGTTGACCCTGAAGCTCTGTTTTGTCTAATATGGAGGAAATCTAGAGAGCTTGGATTTTCTTACCTAGTCATAAACTTCCCCAAACTTCTCTTGCTTGCTGCTATTTAATTTTCTTTCCAATATACTATTCTCATCATGAATGAGGAATTGTTGTCATCCTTCTTATTATAGACCATTATACTTTCCCAAGTGCCTAGCTCAGCACTTGGCATGAGGATTGTTTACATAGTAGGGACATTGAAAATGAATGTTCAATTGAAAAAGTTATCTTTGAAAATGATTATGTTAATCATTTGCTTTCTTCTCTGGATTTAAAAGAAAGAGTTCACTGGCAAGCTTTCTGAAAGTTGTTATGAGAATAGGAAAGAAGAGTAAAGAAGTTTGAAAAGTGTTGGTTAGAGTTCAGAGCACTTAGGTTTGAACTGCACATCTGAAAATTCTTCCCTGAATTACTTTGGCAAATAACTAGGGGTTTCATTTCCTCATCTGTAAAATGAAGGGGACTGGGGTGGCCAGGTAGCACAGTGAGTAAGAGCACTGGCCCCAGAGTCGGGATGACATGGGGATCGAATCTGGGCTCAGACACTTAGCACCCACCCAGAAACACCTGGCTGTGTAACCTTGAGCAAGTTGCTTAACCCCAATTGCTTAGGGGCAGACAGGTGGCATAGTGAGTAAGAGCACCAGCCCCAGAGTCGGGATGACCTGGGATTGAATCTGGGCTCTGATACTTAGGACCACATTCAGAAATAACTGGTCATGTAACCTTGAGCAAGTAACTTATTGCTTATACCAATTGCTTATTAAAAAAATAGTGCTTTAAAAAAAGTGAAGGGGATGGGACAACATAGTTCCCAAAGATATGTCTAGCTCTAACTCTATGGTTATATGCTTTTCCTGTTCCTTAAATATTATACTTATGCTCCTCTAGGCTTTGTTTTTCGAACTTCTGAATTTCTCTTTAGTCATTCAATACAAATTTTGCGGGGGGGGCAGTAATATTTCTTATACTTCTATAGAATGATGCAATAAGTGACAAAATTATCTTAACAAATACTTACATTAATTGCTTAGACACATATTTGTCTGTTTATTTTTTTATTCATATCCATATAAAAAAACAGGGTTGCTCAATAAACTGAGATTAATCTTAGAGACTCCAAATGATTTCTTGAAACTTGTATAAGAGTTATAGATATTGAATTCATCCATATTTTGATGTTTTCCTTGATCTTTTAATACCCAGCTTTCTTTATACTTTGTCATTTCCTTTCCTGCCTCTTCCCTTGGCTTATTTAGACATTTTGAATATTAGTATAAGCTTCAAAGGTATAACCCTTTCCTTTTCATTTGTTGTCATCTTAGGATTTAATAAGAATGCTTTTTATGCTATTTTTCCATCACTGATAACATTAATAAGCAGTAACAGACTCTGGGCATATTCACGTACTGCATTATGGGGTATGACAGTAGGGGTATGACAGTACTTTAATAACTACCCTTTGGCAAATTTGAAGCAGCAAAAATCCAACTGGTAATTGTGCTGTTTTCTAAAGATTTGGGGTTAAAGATTGAGTCAATCACAAAAATTAGGCAAGCGTAAAAGTTTACCTCCCACCAATGTTGCAAAATATACAACTGTTCCAATCATATTGAATATTGCTGATGTGATTATAAGGAAAACAAAAACAACAGCTATCAATCATACAGTGCTTCAAGGTTTGTGGCTAAAGTAATATGTTGAGCATACACCCACACACTCCCCCCACCCCCCCCACACAATTCTTTGCTGTACTTTAAGCCCCCTAACTTACCTAATCATTGACCCTATGGCTTTATTGATAAAAACATATGTAGTTTTCATATAAATCTTAATGGTTATTAGATATACACCAAAGTACTATTTGAGATAATATTTCCATTTTAAACATTTCATTGTACTTGTAGAGGGAGATATAAAGCCTAGAGATAGACAAGTATAACAGTTTAGTCACTGGAAAACTATATTGTCATAGAGTTAGAACTGGATAAAATGTAAAGAGTTATATTATCCAGTCCCCTTAATTTTACAGATGAGGAAACACAAGCTTCCCAATTTCCCCCAACATTGCCCCTATGGCTTTATTGATAAGAACATATGCAATTATGATATAAAACTTAATGAGTATTGAATACTTGTCCCATTTTGAGAGAAGCAACACAGTAGCTCTGGAAATGGAGAAATGAATCAATTCCTTTCTAATAGCAATATTACCTCAGTGGTGAAATTATTTTAAAGCATTTCTATAATCTGAATTTCAATTAACTTTTGTAACTATAAAATGTTCTTTTCTGTTCTCCAGAAGATCTGCTTTTTAAGAATCATAAGAGAATTGGAGTTGTGAACCAGCAAACTGTTTCATTAACCATTTTTACACATTTATTCATTTCCTTTCATTCACTCATACATTCATTCATGAGACATTACCTACCCATTATGTGTAATATATTGTGATAGGCATCAAAAAGTTTTGAAGAAAAATAAAGAATAAAGTCTACTTTCAAACATAGCCTCTCTCTCTCTCTCTCTTTCTCTCTCCCCATGTGTGTTTGTATGTATGTGTGAGTACAGTATGTGTAGTTTGTGTGTATATATATACATGTATAATTATATTTATATAATTTGGGGTGGGAGACTGGGAAATGAGGGACAAATACCTAGAATTTGTAAAATATGCTCTTCCTGCTGCCAAAATCATGGGGTATCTTGATAAATGTACTTAAGGAAACCAATGACAATTTCATCCTACCTTCTCCTTCCCACTCCAGAGCACATTTATGTATTTGCTAACTAGTTTTCATAGGAATTTTTAGGGATAAAATGTCTTTTAATTATGGCTATGCTGGAACTGAGTAACCATATAAAAGGATAGAATAGAACTCCTCTCTTTCCTGAGGTCATGCAAGTAATGAACTTCTGTGGGGTAAGGTAGCAGCAGTGAAGGTGTCAGGGGTCTGCCACCTGTAATAAATTTCCAGTGTCCCCAATTTCCAGTCATGTAGAGCTGAGTGTATAATGCTTCTATCTTTCACTTTTGTTGTGCTAATTCTTTCCTGATCTTAGGTGAATATATTTTGGACACATAAAACATCATATTTGACCTATGTGATTTTGGGAAGCTCAAAAGAGTTGTTAAATGTTAGCACAAGAAGCAGAGCCAGTAACAGGATTTAAGTCCATGCAAGAGAGAGTCCTGAAGAGAAAAATGTCTGTCTTTTTCCACCAATGAATCCATGTAGTGACTGGCCTATTGGTTATGTTGCACCTCAAAGTAAATTTGATGAGAAAAAAGTTTTGTAGTAATTACTTTATATTTAAATCATTCTCTGCAGAGATCAAGAGGTCTCTCAAATGGAGAGCCTGTTGCAAGGTTGCAAAGTTGTTTATTCTTTACTATACTTTTTCAGGAAATATCCCTTTGTAAAAGTTAATGGATGTTAATTATTAATATGTTAGTTGAGAAAAATTAATAGTCATATTATTGGGAATACAACAGGTAGGGATAACTGAACAATAATTATAAAACCTTCCCTCAAGTCATCAGGGGTGTCCTTACAATCCTGAGGGGAGCAAGAGTTAAGCTTGTTCTTGGGGAAATGAGCCCCAGAAACTATGGTCTATATAGTTTTCAGTGACATGCAGAGATTGTTTATATTTAATTTCTGTTGGTGTCAAAGGACAGGTATTCACAAAGTTTGAGGTGGTTCCCCTACTAGAAGAATAAAAGAAATAAAACATCTAGAGGAATAGTTCCTTACTTTCCAGTTTATCAGGTAATATGATATTATTATTGAATGACTGGTAGGAATATAAAAAAGGATACAAAAGAAATAAACATTTTAAAAAGCAGTACAATATACATTTTGAATTTAAAAAATATTAACTGTGTAAAGCAGTGTGCTATGCATAGGCCAATGAAAACACAATAGCAAATAAGAAAGTCCTATAAAGAAAGGAGTGGTATTATGATGGGGTACAGGGAGTGGTAGTTAGGTAAATAATTTGAGGAGAAAGAGAGCCTTTACAGAAATGGGAAATAGGAAGAGAGTTCTATGGGAAGTTCTTGAGCTGAATCTTGAAAAATAAGTTGAATGTGTTAGTTTGTCAGTACCAATTTATTTGGACAATCATGAGCAATTATGCTAAAAGTAAAGAATCAAACACCTGAGCTGCGAGAGAACTTGGAGGTTATTTAGTTCTACTCATTCATTTTACAGATGAGTAACCTGATTCCTAAAGTAGTGATGCCACTTTCTCAAAGTCACATATACATAATAAAGAGCAGGCTCCAGATTTTAATCTACATGTTCAGACTCTGAATCCAACTTATCTTCCAAAAGTCCCTTAGAGAGGTAAGTGAAGGGTTTTTGAAAAGTCCTAGCTTCCCTTAAGAGTATGGGGAAAAAAAAGGAATTATTGAACTTTGGAGTTTTAGAGATTATGTTGGTTTTTTTTGTTTGTTTTTATCTAGAGAGGAAAGGTTACATCTCTGAAGAGTAAATAACATCTTGGATTCTGAGGAATGATGGTGTTGGTGTATTGTTTTTAGTAGGGAGAACATTTAGTACTGATTAGAGGAAGAGTAATATGTAGGAGGAAATATTCAAGATGACAGGGGAAAAAACATGTTCTCATATATCTATACATTAAAATATGCAAAACAGATGACATAAGTAAGATCTAATTGTGAAGAAGTAGATGGGATATAATAAGAAACATTTAGGCACCATGAAATCAGAGTTGGGAGGTATTTCAGAGGTTATCTGGTTCAACCAGAGCTAACTAACCATAAATATCCTTTACAACATACCCAATGAAGGGCCAATTTTTACTTGAAGTCAAAAAATGAGGGAGAGCGAAATTATCTCTCAATGTAGTGAATTCTATTTGGGGACAATTCTAATACAGTTTGTCCCCATCCCCATATATCAACCTTAAATTTGCCTCTGCAACTACAAAATAGTTCCCCTATTTCTGCCCTCTGGAATCCAGCAGAATAAGTCTAATCACTTCTTTTTTAATGACAGCCCATCAAATACTTGAAGAATGATACCCAAATCTTCATTTCTGAATAAACATTCTTCAGTTAATTTGCATATGGTAGGAACCCAAGACGTTTACCATGGTGTTTGTTGTTATTTTTTCCTACTTCAGTTTGTCCATGTCCTACCTTAAATATGGGAATGTAACTGCATACCATTTACCACACATGTTCTGATCTGAGCAGAATAGAAAAGTACTAAAAACTGGCACTGTACACTTCTTGATATAGCCTAAGATAAAATTTTCTTAATTGGCCTGATATAGCATTTCTTTGGATGAGATTGATTACTCTAATGTATTGATTGAACAGTATACCTTATTCAGAAAGACCTAAATTGGTTTTGTAAAGTGGTAGATTAGCATTATAATTAAGAAAAGATCATAAAATTAAATCCAAGATTTTTGATAATTAATGGGGGAAATAAAAGCTATATTAATGTGAGAATATGGTGTTAACTCTGGGGTTATTCTTCCAACAAATGCATCAGCAGAAAGGGTAATGAAAGAACAGTTGGCTACTTCTAATATCAGGATTTAGGGATAACTCTGAGCAATTGGGGTTTTTAATACTATTGAATACAAATCTACACCAATGTTATTTTCAATGGAATATTACTAATTCTTCTCTCTCTCAATATCAACTAACCAATATGAATTGAATGATCTATATGAATTTTTATAAAGTAATGTTCCCTGAGAAGATAGATCAAAGACCTAGTAACATCAATAGCCCCAATGCTCCTCCCCCAAACTAAGTTTTCATTTCTTTCTTTAAATGCTGACAGGAGTTAGAAGGGAAACTAGTATTGTAACCTGATTATGAGTACCTAGCAGATGAAGTAGAGAGGATAATACCATAATAGCAAATTACCACTCTAACTCTAGTTCATAGAACATTCTCTCTTCAGTCATCCTGACCTTTATAAAATGAGAGGAACATAAGACATAATAGAATTTGCACCCAAGATTTGAATAAATTTGGTTTAAAGGGTTTAGAGAAAAGAATAGTAGATCCTATGGCAGATAAAGTCAGCAAAAGTGGAATAAAAACATCTCAAAGATGAATTTATGAGAAAACAAAATTAGAAATTCTAATGTGGAAGAAAAAGGAGGAACTGTTATATACCAAAATCAATGATGAACTTCTTTTCAAACTAGTTATGTATAGAAAATAAAAGCAAGAACATGCAACTGAAGTTATGTACTTGCTTTTTTCTTTTCAATTAAACTTCTTATAAGACTAGTGTCTGCAACAATAAAATGCAGAATTAATTGATGTTGGTAATGACTGCTAAGAACAATTTTGAAAGATTTTTGTAGCTCTGGTATATGTAAGAGGATGATCAAAAGGGGGTATGTTTTCTGCTTTTTAATGGATAACAAATTGATATTGCACAATGACTAAAGGGAAAAATTGCTTAAAAACAAATCAGAACTGATATTCTGGTGTAGGTCTTGAATAGTCTTACAATCATGGTGAAGAATATGGTAAAGAACACAGTGACGATTGCTGGAAAGGAAAATAAGCATTTTGTTTTGAAAAGAAACTTAATGGGAGCATAAGATCTGACTAAATTCTTGTAGCATAGTCTGTGCTTCTCCATGAACTTACCCCCCCCCCCCACCAATATCTATGGAGATCTTTTTTTTTCCCTTTTGGAGGGCAATGGGGTTAAGCAACTTGCCCAAGGTTACACGGCTAGATTTTTTGTGTGGGTGTTAAGCGTCTGAGGCCAGAACTGAGCTAGGGTCCTCCTGATTCCAGGGCCAGGGCTTTACTCATTATGCCACCTAGCTGCTCCTATGGACATCTTTAGACTCTGAAAGATATTCCAGAAAGGAAAGCAGAAAATAAATAATTAGTGACACAAACCAGAAATACAAGTGTCTCAAAGGTTTGAAAGGGCAACTAGAAGTAACTCAAGAATGTTATTAAAGGCAGATGTCACCACACAAATATGCATTATATTATGTATAATGAACTACATGATCATAGAATTCTGACTCTAAATCAGTAAATAACATGAGCACTGAAATGAGAGAGAGGAACATAGATTGGGCAGGATCCTGTTCGGATGTTGTTCATGAAATAGGTACAGAAAGCAGATTCCATATTCTAGTATTACAAACACTATTCCATTTTATCCCTTAGATTCTTTTTGGTCTAGACCAGTGAAGCTAGTTAACACTGCACATGAAATAATAGCATGGAATTGGCAGTAGGGGAGAAAATTAAGTATTTTCAGATTAAATATCCTCTAGTGGTTAGTTTAACCTCATCAAAAAAAGTAATCCTATAGCTATAAGGTGGGACTGGTGTAGAAAGTAGATAACCATTTTTTGACCAATTATCATTTCATCCACTTACACATACTGAGTCACAAAACCTAGGGGGTCCAGGAAGACTACATCTTTCATAGGAATCATATGTCAAATGAGGTATATTGTGGGGAACAAGGGATAAGTTTTGGCCTCAAAGGGCAGAACTAAGGGTAATTACAGTTTTGGGATCAAAGAAAGGTTAAAAAAGGAAACAAAGGGAAAAGAACTTTCTAACAATGAGAGAGAAACAAAATTTGAAAGCCTTGTTTCAAGATTAGTGTCTTCCTCATCACAGGAAATAAAATTAAGTGAAGGCTTTATGACTATGTCATTCATAAGTAAAAATATTTATGAAAATTTATTGCTATTCTATTGGAGACAATATTTCTATTCATCTATGAGTTAGTTAAGATGGCATCTATGATACCATCCAACTCAGAGATTATTTGATTTTGAATTAATTAAATACTACTCACTTATATACACTTCAAACATAGTCCAGTTTTACTGCTTGCAGTTCCCAGGTCTTGTCATAATTTCTGTGACCTCTGAGTCTTTTGTTACACCAGCATCCACAGCTTGAAGCCTGTTTTACATTCTGGCTAATGGCACCTAATGATGAAGTTTTATAGCCATATTAGTTTCATCTTCCTTACATCTCTTATGGTCATTTGTTAAATCTGTCCTATGCAATTATTTATTGCGACTTTCTTTATATTCATCTCTGTACTTTTCTGATCACTATTGCTACTGCAGATTATAAATTTCTTGAGAATATTTTATTCCTTTTTGCATTTTAGTAAATTTCAATACTTTATATTATACTTTATATATTTTATATAATTACATATATTATATTATATATATTATATTATACTTTGTATGCATATTTTGCATACATAAACTCATTTGATCCTAACAACAATCTTTCAGGGAGAAGCTTGAGGTCATCAAAGGAACTTTGCAATTTTTCAGAGTTATTTGCCCACTTTCTTCTGCTCATTTTGGGGCTCAATACGTTATCCATTTGTATTGTCTGACACAGATATGAATGTTTATGGACAAACTTTATAAATCAATATTTTTATTTACATTTTCTTTCCTGTGTGGATTATCAGACCAAAGTATCTTGAGTGATTATAAATCTGTTCCAGGAGGCTCTATTATATACTGGGGATACATGAAAGTAGCTCTTGTTTGACTTTAAATTTCCTGTTTTTTAATTAAATAATTTCTTTCCAGTTTTCAACATTCATTTCCCCAAGATTTTGAACTCCAAATTTTTGCACCATTTCTCCCCTCCCCCATCCCAAGATGGAAAGCATTCTGGTTACCTCTTCCACTAGTCTGCCTTCTCTTCTATCACCCCCCTCCCCCATTATCTCCTCAGTTTCTTGAAGGGCTAAATAGATTTCTATACCCCACTGCCTATATATCTTATTTCCCAAATGCATATAAAACTATTTTTAACATTTGTTTTTAAAACTTTAACTTCCAAATTCTCTCCCTTCTTTCCTCCCCATCCACCCTCATTCAGAAAGCAAGTAATTCAATATAGGTTATATATGTGTAATTATGCAAAACACTTGTGCAATAGTCATGCTATGAACTACTATGTTTCACTCCATCTTATCCCTCCCTCCACTTTATTCTCTTTTTTCCTTTGAACCTGTCCCTTTTCAAAAGTGCTTTCTTCTGACTATCCCTCCCCCAATGTGCCCTCCTTTCTTTCATCGCCCCCTCCTATTTCCTTCCCCTCCATTTTCCTGTAGAGTAAGATACCCAATTGAGTGTGTATATTATTCCTTCCTTAAGCCAAGTCCAATGAGAGTATGGTTGACTCATTCCCTCTCACCTTGCCACTCTTCCCCACCATTGTAAAAGCTCTTTCTCACCTCTTCTAAGTAAGACATTTTACACCATTATTTCTCTCCCTTTCTCCATCTTGCAATATATTACTCTCTTACCCCTTAATTTTATTTTTCAGATATCATCCCTTCATATTCAACTAAACCTTGCCATCTATCTATCTATCTATCTATCTATCTATCTATCTATCTATCTATCTATCTATCTATCTATCTATCTGTCTGTCTGTCTGTCTGTCTGTCTGTCTGTCTGTCTGTCTGTCTGTCTATCTATCTATATTCCTTCCAACTACCCTATTAAATAATAAATAATAAAGGTCTCATGAGTTATAAGTATCCATGTAAGAATATAAAAAGTTCAGCTATATTTCAGTATCTTATGATTTCTCTTTCTTGTTTAATTTTTCATGCTTCTTTGATTCTTGTATTTGAAAGTCAAATTTTCTATTCAACTCTTGTCTTTTTATCTAGAGTGATGGTAAGTCCTCTTTCTCTGAATGTTAATTTTTTCCCCTGAAGAATTTTACTCAGTTTTCTGGATCGTCAATTTTTGTTTTTAATGCTCATTCCTCTGACTTCCAGATTATTATATTCCAAGTCCTCCAATCCCTTAATGTAGAAGCTGCTAGATCTTGTGTTATTCTGATAGTATTTCCACAATACTCAAATTGTTTCTTTCTGACTCCTTGCAATATTTTCTCCTTGATCTGGGAATTCTGGAATTTCAATACCACATTCCTAGGACTTTTCCTTTTGGGATCCCTTTCATGAAGCAATAAGTAGAGTGTTTTAATTTCTATCTTGCCCTCTAGTTCTAGAATATCAGGGAAGTTTTCCTTGATAATTTCTTGAAAGATGATGTTTAGGACCTTTTTCTGAATAATGACTTTCAAGTATTCCAATCATTTTTAAATTATCTCTCCTGTATCTATTTTCAAAGTCAGTGGCTTCTCCAATAGACATTTCACATTGTATTCTATTTTTTTTCTTCTTTTGGTTGTGTTTTATAATGTCTTGATTTATCATGAAGTCATTAGTATCCATTTGTTTCATTTTAATTTTTTTAAAGCAATCAGGGTTAAGTAACTTGCTCAAGGTTACATGGCCAGTTATTTTTGGGTGTGGTGCTAAGTATCTGAGCCCAGATTCAATCCCCAGATCATCCCAACACTGGGGCCAGTGCTCTTACTCACTAAGCCACCTGGCCACCGCTAAGCAATTGGGGTTAAGTAACTTGCTCAAGGTTACACGGCCAGGTGTTTTTGGGTGGGTGCTAAGTGTCTGAGCACGGATTTGATCCCCAGGTCATCCCGACACTGGGGTCAGTGCTCTTACTCGCTGTGCTACCTGGCCACTCCTTCATTTTAATTTTGAATGAATTATTTTCTTCAGTGAGCTTTTGGACCCCCATTCCTATTTGACTTATTTTGCTTTTAATGGATTTTTCTCCTTGAGTTTTTCAACCTCTTTTGTCATTTGGGTTAGTCTGTTTTTTAAGGTGTTATTTTATTCAGTGTTTTTTGGGTCGCCTTTAGCAAGCTGTTGACACTTTTTTAATGATTTTATTGCATCACTTTCATTTCTCTTCCTAAGTTTTCTTCTACTTTCTTACTTGATTTCCAAAACCCTTTTTGAGCTCTTTTTTGATCTGCAACCCAGATCCAATAAGGACAAAACAAGACAATCCTGCCTCAGTCACAGCAAAGCGATCCCTGTAATATCCCTCTGATCAGCTGCTCAAACCTCATACACACTGTTCATCAGGAGCTTCCAAAAGCAGCCATTGCTGCTGCTGCTGTAACTGCAGTTGCCACCACCTCTGGTTCCCCAGACTTGGATTGTACAACAATAAGTTATATGCATGATACACTTTTTTCTTTATTTTTGGAGAGGGGAAGGTAGGGCAATTGGGGTTAAGTGACTTGTCCAAGATCACAAGCTAGTTTATGTGTTAAGGGTCTGAGGCCTCCTGACTCCAGGGCCAGTGCTCTATTCACTGTGCTACCTAGCTGCCCCGCATGATACATTCTATCATGTTGTTGTTTCATTCCAAATGTTTACAATATACCAATGCCCTTTCTAAACTATGCCTCTCAGAATCAAAGATAATTTGAAATGTGACATAAAAAGGACTGAATACAAAGTAATTATTATCTTATTTTTAAAAGTTGTATCCAAGAATCCATTAGCCTATGGGTGTATCATGTCACATTTTTTTTTACTTATATTGAGGTTGCAATTCATTAAAAAGCCTATATTAAAGTCAAACATACATTCCTCCCTCTGCCTGTACACACGAAGTTGAATTTAAATGCTAAATCATACATTTGTTCCTATGAAATATCATTTCAAGATATTTTTGGAATTTTTCCTTTGTTATGCCAACTTTCTACCATCTGTGACTTTGCTAAATCTAGTATATATGTCTTTCTTCAAGCCAGTAATTAAAAATATATTAAAGCAGAATCTTGTAAAGACTAGACACACTATGGGAGACCTTGGAAGTTACCAATGGACCATTAATGATTATCATTTGAATTCTGTCATTCAATGAGCATTGAATACATCTAGTTGTGACAACATTTAGCTAAAATCTCTCTTTGTGCCCAGAATGTCATCATATACTCAATGAAATAGCTAAAATATACATGAATTATATCTAAAACACATGCATGACCCACTACTTTAGCAACCCTGTCAGAATTAATTTAAAAAAATATCTGATTTGACATGACACAGATTTATGAAGCTATCCATATAGGCTCTTTGAAATAAAATTTCTTTTCTAGACATTCACTTAATATTTCATTAATAATAATTCTAAAGTTTTGCTTAGGAGCATGTAAATCATAATTTGTGGACTCTATAATTTTACCTTTTAAAAATGTGTATTTATCCTCCAATCTTATAGATCTTTTCCAAGACTCTATCCCCATGATCTGTCAAAAATCCTGGGCATTAGCAATCACAAGTACCATTACTTTCCTTAATCTAAAATGTCATTCATCTGTGCCATTTCATTTGAATTTATCATAAAGAGCTGTGGCTCTCTAATTACCTACTTGCTAATATTGTTTCCCAACTTAGTGTTAGCCATGTCTTTTGTCATTTCCAACTTTTTTATTGGTTCCCAACTTAGTGTTAGCCATGTCTTTTGTCATTTCCAACTTTTTAAAAATCCCTTTGTCATAAGTAATGTGTGAATAAAGTGTTTCTATTTTTTTCCCATAATTAATCTTTGTCCCCTCAAAGTTAAGCCAGACCTCTCTTTTCTTTGATCCTCTTCCTTTCCCCAATATAACTAAAAATGAAATAACCTTTTGGTATCCTTATCTCTATAATCTAAAATCTTGCTGAGCTTTAAAATTTCTGACCTTAATATTAGAGGTAACTGTTTTCTTCAACCTCTGTTACCCTCCTTTTCCTTCACTTTGTTGAAAAATCAATCCAGGGGCAGCTAGGTGGCGCAGTGAATAGAGCACTAGCTCAGGGTCAGAAAGACCTATGTTCAAATTTGGCCTCAGTCACTTAATACTTACTAGCATTGTAACCTTGGGCAAGTCACTTAGCCCCAATTGCCCTGCCTTTCCCCATCCAAAAGCAAAAACAAAAACAAAAACAAAAAAGAAAAATAAATCCATCAATCAATGAACTTATTATTTGCTAACATTATAAATACATGCAATACCTTTAAGGCATAGAGATAAAAAATGAAACAACCTCTGCTTTCAAAATGCTGACAGTCCAGTTGGAGAAGGGGAAATTTGTTCATCTAACTAGACACAAAGTGACTGGGGGAGGGTACCCTTAGCACCCTGATAGATTAGGAAAGACCCCATATAGATGGTAAGCCTTCACTTCAACTGAACTTTGAAGGAAACTGGAGATTCCAAGAAGTTGAGAGGAAGAGACAATATTCAAACACAATGAGCAGTTGGTAAAAAGACATGGAGATATGGAACCAAGATATCAGAGAAAAAAGGAGGGACTTGCCTGAGCTCTCCCCAAACCCTTCAGAAAACCCTTAAATAATGTCCCCCCCAAAAAAAATTCCAGACTTTCAGACCCCACAGAAGGATAGGGTGAAATAATTTTCAAGGGAAAGACAACTTAGAATATCAGCAAGAAAGATCTATCCAACTGGGATGAAAGCAAGTACAGTGCAATTCAGGCCAGGCCAGCACAGAACAGAACCTAGCAAAACAGGAGCAGTACTTGGGAGAGACTGAATCAATAGCAGCAGTGCTGACTTCAGCAGTAGTGAGTTCATACATTGGAAGGAGGTCAGACAGCTGGTGAAGAAAAGATCACATGGGTCTCTTTATTTGAAATAGGTGCTTTGCACATACTTAGATTCAATTTGCAGTCTTAGTTGTCAAACCCAAGGTAAGAAGGAGAAACAACAGACCAGAGATTATAGCTGTAGTAGAACAGGGACCCTCCTTTGAGTGCAGGGCAGAGAAGAGTGCTTATGGTCACACTGAGACTAAAGCACAGGGCAAGAGAGAAGTTAACATACCTCTCTTTAGACCGTACTGCTTTGGAGGAACTGAAAACTCACAGGACCATAGAAGTATCTCTGAAGGCAGTTGCACAAGGCCCTTGAGGCTTGGGACAGTGTACTATCCACCTATAGAACCCTACTCTAGCAAGAAATTGGTGAGAAAAGTGGGCAAAAAATAGAATAAGCATTCTGATCATAGAAAATTAACATGGTGACAAGGAGGACCAAGACAAACACTCAGAAGAAGACAACAAAGTCAAAATACCTATATACAAAGCCTCTAAGAAAAAAAAATATGAATTTTTCTAAGGCCACGGAAAAGCTCAAAAAGAATTTTGGAAATCAAGTACAAGAAGTAGCAGAATAATTGGCCAGAGAAATGAGAATGATGCAAGAAAATCATGAAAAATGAGTCAACACTTGGTAAGAGGGCACAAAAAAGACTGAAGAAAATAACACCTTTAAAAACAGATTAGACTAAATAGTAAAACAGGCACAAAAACTCAACGAGGAGAAGAAAACCTTGGAAAACAGATTTGGCCAGATGGAAAAAGATAGACAAAAGTTCACTGAAGAGAACTCCTCAAAAAGTAGAATTGGCCAAGTGGAAGAGTTTGTTAAAAAACTCACTGAAGAAAATAATTCCTTAAAATTTATAACTGAGCAAGTAGAAGCTAATGAATTTATGAGTGATCAATAAACAATTAAAAATACTAAAAGAATTTTTTAAAAGAAAAAAAATTGTAAAATATCTCATTAAAAAACTGACCTGGAAAATTGATTAAGAAGATATAATTTTAAAATTATTCAATTACTTGAAAGCCTCCTCCAAACAGAACCTAGATGTCATTTTTTCAAGGAATTGTCAAGGAAAACTTCACTGATATTCCAGAATCAGAGGGTAAAATAGAAATGGAAAGAATCCACAGATCACTTCCTGAAAGAAGTCCCAAAATGAAAACTCCCAGGAACATTATAGCTAAATTTCAGAGCTCCCAAGTCAAAGATAAAATACAGCCAGCAAAAGCAACAATTCAAGTACAATGGGAGAGTCAAAATAACACAAACTTTAGCAGGTCCTAAAGGATCAAAGGGCTTAGAATATAATATTCCAGAGGATGAAGGAGCTAGGATTACAATCAAGAATCACCTACCCAGCAAAACTGACTACAGTCCTTCAGGAGGAAAAATGGATATTCAATGAGATGTAGGACTTTTAAGCATTCTTGATGAAAAGACCAGAGCTGAAGAGAAAACTTGGTATTTAAATATAAGGCTTCAAAGAAGTATAAAAAAGTAAGCAGGAAAAAGAAGTTATAAAGAACTTAGTAAGGTTAAAATGCTTACATTTCTTCATGGGAAGACAATATTTGGAACCCATAAAAACTTTCCTACTATTACGGTGGTTAGAAGGAATAGATAGACATACAGACAGACAGACAGACAGACAGACAGACAGACAGACAGACAGATAGATAGATAGATAGATAGATAGATAGATAGATAGATAGATAGA